>NC_134185.1:17737087-18050421 GCF_964188355.1 Buteo buteo | reverse complement strand
AATTACTAAATCAATATTAATGTATTTTCCTAATTTCTCAAATCATTAAAGCCACTCTGTTAAAAACCCTGGGATAGGCATCCTTTATGAAAGAACTATTTTTTAATCTATCATATAATCAAAGCTATCTGAATAATGCATCTGTCACTTCAGAAAATGCAATTTTCTTCACAATAATATTTCAAACACATTAAAATTCAGAAAATCAAATGTTCCACTTTTATGCTCTTAATGTAATGTTAAAACACCTCTCATCTTAAAAGTCTGTACTTGACAAAGAAATGTTTCATAAGGTTCTCCAAAGTAATACTGACATGCTGTTCGAAAAAGTTGATTGGGTTCTAATTAAACATTGTGACCTGAATTCTTCTATTACTTTGTAGTAAAACTAGATCAGAAGTTTACCGTCTCATTAAAAAGATAAGTATCTTTCACGTCATTTTGTCGTCAATCCAACAAAACTTTGAAACCAAGCACTCAATGAAACTGAAACAGATTTTTATATTCTTTTGCTGAGAGATATTTGAAAATGAAATTGGAAAATATCTTGTTCTTGTGAGGACAATGTTTGCTAGATAAAGCAAACATATTTTAGAAATTTAAAGTAACTATCAATGCGCAAATATTATTTTAGTGGCTGCAATTTTACTGAAAAATCTAAAACATAAATTGATAACTTTACCTTTATGTTCTGATATATTATCATTTAATTATTTTGATATTGTTTTGAAGAGCAGAAAAATGGTCCATATTTGCAAAGAACAGAAGAAACAACCTGACGCAGGAGCTGGTTTTAGGAGAAACACTGCAATCTGAGTCCTAGACTCAGTCTAGGACCGAGTCTCATCCCATAGTTTTAGAATTCTCTATACTTTTAGTCTTCAGTCCACAACTTAGGATATAAAATGTCTTTTTTTATTATTTTATGGATACTAAGGAGTGTTTAAAAATTCTTAAGAAAAAAATAAGAGAAAAGAAAGTAAGGAAAATAAAACTGGCTTATTATGGAAAATTATTGTCCCACCTTATTTTAATATCTGGGATTAGATTGTCTGATGTAAGAATCTTAAAATACAGATCCTTTAATTAATTTTTTGTATATATTACATATGTGTACAAGTTTTATGCTGTTTAACCCATTGCAATAAATATTTGTAAATCATAGAGATACAGAATAAATTCAGGTTCACTCAGGATGTCATATAATCCAGCATCCTGCTCAGGGTAAGGTCAGCCACTAATTCAGAACAGGAGGTTGTCCAGTCAGGTCTCAAAAACCACCAAAGATAAAAAGTCCACAACTTTTCTGGGCAACATGTTCCTCTGTTTAATTATCCTAATAATGATATTTTTTTTCTTTAGGTCATGCTGGAACCTCCCTTATTTCAAAGTATGAAGCACTACACAGCTTTGGGAAGAGCCCAACTCCATCTTTTTTTGATCAGCTGCTCTTATTAAAAAGTGCCTAGTAGGAAACCTCCTCTTGTTTGATGCTAGAAAAGCCCAGCTCACCCAGCCTCTCTTCACAAGTCTTGTGCTTTAGACTCTAAGCAGCTTTGTGACCCTTGCTCAAGTTCATTCAAGTATTGGGGGCACCAGAACTGCTCACAGTATTTAAATGTGGTATAATAAATGCTATTATGGGAATAATCACTTTCCTTGATTAACTGACTACACTCGTACTAACGTAAATGCAGAATACTCTAGCTCAATCAAGAAGACAAGTGTAAAACAGAGAGGAAACCTCAGTATTCAAGTGAGATGATGCAGTTTTGAAGACTGATCTCCCTGACAGTTGATAACAGATACTCTTCCCATTTACCCTTCTCTATTAGTGTTTATTCTACAATTTCAGATACAGTCTCTTTACTTAATCTCTAACACCTTCAGGTGTTTGCAATACTTGAAGAAATAAACTTTAAATGAGCTTTACAAAACCTGTGCTCTGCTCTCCCTCTTTGTTGCTACCCACTGAAAAGTTAAAATTACTCTTCCAAAACTATTGGCTAGTATAAGTAATGTTTAGAAGTTGGCAATCTTAGCAGTCCACAGGAAAGGGAAGATTTGTGTCAAATATGATTCTACTTTAGGGACATTCCATGATATTAAAAATTAAAATTAGTATGCCCAATGAGCAGACAGAGAACCTACTTCAGAATTGTATCATTTCACTTGCAAATTATTTGAGACAGACTGTAATTAAGTTCATACAGTGTTTGGAATAATGGAGCCCTGATCTTACAGGCCTGCTAAGTAAAAATAATAGTGAATACTTAAAAAACAAGAACAGTATTTTGGAAAAACCTGCTCGGATAATTCTCTAATCAAATACTGGATTTTCCAGTGCAGCCTCTGGGCATATGGGAAGAATAGAAATGACTATAAACAACATTTTATGATGGAATACCACATTAAGTTTGGCAGAGCTACATAGTTAGTCATGAATGAACAGTGTAAATGAAGACTGGCTGTACTTCATACTATGCTATCTGGTTGTGGAACCTCTCAGTGCTCTTTATGTTGCAATGCACATAAGGAGACCAGCTTTAGCAAAGCTGCTTTTCTATATCCTATGGAACATGGTATGCAGGGGCAGAAAGTGAAAAATATCTCATGATTCTAGCCTTTGGGATTCTAGGCAGTTCAGCTCAATACAAAATTCTGCTAGTCCTCTAAGGCAGTATCTATCTTGACAGTATCAACAAAGAAGTTCCTCCTCAGGCATAAACTTTCCAGTTGTCTACACTGAGAACGCCTGCTTTTAGACTCAATAGCAGTCCATATTGAACCTGCTTGGCTTAAGGGCCTGGTATGCTATCAACTGTACTCTACTGCTAGCATCTCAGCCTCCCTTTTTATTTAGGAGCTTGTTTTTGCACACTCTGGGCACAGGAAGGCTTCTTGCCATGATGATGCAAGATTCTGTTCCTTAATTCTTGACCTGCAGGCACCCACTCCTCCCCTTCAGTTTCCATAGTTTGAGACAATCTCAGGAAGAGACACATGACTAATTCTGGATAAACTAGAGCAGTTTCTACAGTTTTGGTCAGTAAATAAAGACACAGTCTTACAGAGCCACAGGGCTCAGTCTAGATGACCTTAAATATGACTGTAGTTACAAGGTTCTGTGCTCGCAAACTATACTACATGCAGTACATCCTTTCACACACTGACTGCTGCTTTCTGTTGCTTTCATGAAAGATATGGTCTAGTATGTTCTATACAAATTGATTCAATTCAAAGCTGCTGAGAATGTATGTATAAAATGTACCCTCCATCAATTTAAGTAGTTCTCAACTATCAGTTTCTCTCTCACAGTATTCTGTTTTAAAAGCAAATTTATAGACATGCTTAATACAGACGTTAATATCTGGAGTTAAAGACATTTTTAATTTAAGCTCTATTTTCTGGAGAACAATACAACTTATTAAAGAGAGAGGAAAACACAAAACCTACAATTTAGAGGAAAGAGAAAATGGATTAGTAGAGTAATATTTGCAGTTGGTTTTTCAATATACTAAGACATGGCTGTCTAGGAGTATTACACAGAACTGAATTTATACCAGTTGCAAACATACAGCTAGTCTTTGTAGGATAAAGACTGATTGGCCCCATTACTAATATTTACACACCATTTTAGTTTTCTGTATTGTTTTCAGATATTTACAAAATGGGTGTGTACTGTCATTAAATGATATTCAGCATGTTACCTGTTAAATCCCTACAGAGAACTTTCATCAAAAATCTAAAACAGTGTACCTTTTTTAGGGTGGGGAGAGGTGCGGGGATTTCTTTTTTTTTTTTTTTTTTTTTTTTTTTTTTTAATTGCCTGAGGATCAAAAAAGCAAAACACATGGGATCTTTAAATTACAGTTTGATACTGAATATTTAACTAAAAATCCATGATAGTTATCAGTCACCATTATAGTGCCTGGAGTTTAATTCTTGTTTAAAAATCCATACTGACTTACAACTTTTCATCCTTATCTCAGACACGATACTGTCGTCCATTTTGTCCCAAATCAGAGTCATGTAATAACTATGGAAAGGCTAGGAAAAATCTATATTCTATAGGATAGTTTGGAATTACAAGTCAAAAATCAAATGCAATAAATTGAATTCTTGGTCTGATGCAGTCAGATAGAATAGTTCCTTATATTAATGGAATTATGAGTAATTTTGGGCAGGGAAAGGGAAGGGGAATACTGATTGTAAAGAAGTATGGTGCAAGTATGACTTAAAGAAGAAGTATGACTTAAAGGACTAATAAGATTACTTACTGGTAGCTGTGTTTAATTTCTTTAAATTACATTTTTTTCAGTGATATTACAACCAGACAATGCTGCTACTGATTTTGAAAATGAACATGTAGGTCAATTAGGAGAAAATGGTGCTACAAAAATATTATCTTGAGCATGATGTATAAACCAACATGCCCCACATAGCTCAGCAGTATATGCCACAGACACAGACAGCACACACTTAGAGTGTGCATACTATTCTAGCATTATTTCAAACCTGCCAAATTAATCCAGATACTTTTCCTTCATTCCCGCCCTTTTCTTTGGATAAGGACTACAGAGAAATGTGAAGGAAAGATGATTACCCACTTACATGCACAGACATCTCTCTTGCACAATCAGACCAAGAAGTGGGCAGACAACAGCTTTCACTGCAAAACCCTTAGCACAAAGATTTCACAAGCTGTAAGGCTTCATCTAATGAGCACAATTTGAGAAATGAAAAAAATCTTACCCCATTTTCTTCATGAACTGCTCAGCATACTGATTCAATACTGGATATTGCTGAACACAACAAAATATCAAGGCGTTCATGTGAGATACTCTTAACTCTAGCAAATTACACATTCTGTCATTCACCAGAGTGAAGAATAAGAATGATTCTTCTAGACATTGTTTTTCAGGGCTTCTGACCAGGACTATATCCTCAATCCAGATCTTACTGCATCAGAACTGACAGTCAGATAAATTATAACGTTTTAAAACTTTTTCAAGGATATCCAGAATATGAGATGGATGCTTTATTATAATGTATTACACTACTCAACAATAAAACACGTTTCTTTTTCCCTTTACTAAAGCCTGCATTTCTTTTTTCTAAATTATGCCTTTTAGAAAAATCAAGATATTTGTTTGGTTGCCTGGATGTCAGACCAGACTCATTACCTAGCCTTATCTGATGATTGCTGGGCTGTGAACAGAGCCTGTTATTGCCAACACCCCTGCCCTGCTCAAATACCCTTGTCAGTGCAGTAATTGCCCTGCCTGTACTGTGATCATCTTCCACATCATCTTCCCTCATGGATCCACTCCGCTTTTGCTGCTCCCTGACAAGAACTAGTCATCCAACGCTTTTTTTTTAATATGCAAAAAATCCTCATCTAAACTAGTTGCATTGAAACACCATCACCTCTCCATTGCTTATAAATGGAACTTAATATGACTGACTTTTTAGATACCTAAAAGATTAACTTCAAGCTTTCTAAACTTAGGCGATATCGATCAATCCAAAGTCTAGAAAGGCAAAAGATTCATGTGCAAGTCATGTACCATCTTTACAGAAGTGTGTTCTACAGCTCTACCCCTATCCCTTTAAATGGCTTATAGGCACTATTAACTTCAAATATTACTAGGATCCTGTTAAATCCAATTGAGTCAGAGATTAAATACATATACGTAAGTTATTGCAGGATCAGAACCAAAATCTTCACTATACGAGTGAAAATATCCTGTCCCATTTTTCTACAACTTTAGCTTCCTGGTTAATATTCAAAAACTAAACACTCAATTAGCTTATAAGCAAGTAATATAAAAACTATGCAGTAAATTTCCACTATCAGCAACATGAACCATACAGGAATAATATCATCCAGCAAAAGCGGATACGTGATGATTTATGGAAGTTGCCTACTTTTACTGCTGTATTAGCTACTAGTCCTGCAGTTAAATCCCAAGAAATGCACCCTTGGGGACTACAGAAACATGCAAGTCATAGCTCAAATCTGAACCAAAACTAAGAAAGGCTGTTTTGTTTGTTGTTTGTTGAAAAGAAATACTATAAAATATATACTAAGTATGGATCTGTTCTCAAACCTGTTGAAGACAAATAGAATCTTTCGACTGTAATGTGCTTAGGTATTTAGTACCATTCTACTCGATATACAGGGAAGAAAGATAACTTAAAAATGTCAGAATTACTAAAAATTTCTTAGAATCTTATGTGGTTATTAGTATAAGTATATAATAACTGAAAAATTTGTTTCTACAGATGTGAATCAAGGGTTTATTAAAATTCATCATTTTCTGTATTAAAGAAATAGTATATTACAATTGTAATTAAAGATTATTATATGCTAGAAATAAGAGTCAGATATACACACAAGCTCATTTTTGCAGCACTAGTCAAGTTCTTATTGCTTAATTTTTTAAATATACTGTTTTCAGTCCTTAAATAATTTTTTAACTTCCAAAACATTAGTCCAGAGGGGGCAGTACATTGGAGGATGTTATGAACACTAAGGAGGACAAAAGACTACAAAGAGCTTAGAAATATTAGATTAATAGTTTGGGAGAACAGAAAGTGAGGTTGATCTGAACCGCACAATGTTACCCAGCAATACAGAATAAAGGGCAGTATTATTGTAAGAGATGAACAGAGAAGACAGTGCTATTCATAGCAGAACCGGCAAAAAGTTAAAATGACAGGGGAGGAAAGCCTAGGGGTGGGTAGAATCAACTCAGAAGTTTTCTACAGTTTGCCTGCAAGTTAGGCCCAGATATCCCATTAGAAATAGAAGAAGGAAAGGTAAGATTTCTGCACTGAAGATTTCCTGAGTGGAAGGGGAATCTGAGTGGGCAATGAGCCAGACTAGCTGATTTCTAGAGCAGCCTTGGTAAGGGGAGGAGCATTAGCAAGGACCCAATGCATGCAAGTGGTGCTCTGGCAATCCCTAAAGCAGTAGAGGGTCCGTCAGGAATATTAAGCAGCTAGTACCTCTTGGCTGTTGCAAATTCTGCCAAGGCCAGAAAGTCAACATAGGTTGTTTAAAACCGGCTTTATACACAAAGAGTCGCAGCCTATCTCTGACTTCTGTACCTGAAGCATGACTCAGAGAAACAGAGTATTTGTTGTGTTAGAATACATTTTGCCCCCTTATTAGTGACACAAGTAAACTGATATATTCAATATGATTTTCCCATTTGTATGATTTGCTCTTTAGTGCTTTTAACATACTTGAGAATCTTTATTTCTTCATTTGTATTCCTTTATTCCTATATCTAGATAGTAATAAACAATTTGGTGTGACTTCCAAAAATGGGTTATTCTCGATACTTACTATAGCTTTTGTTTGCATTTTCCCTTCTAAATAGCCTACACCAATCTGTTTTGTATAACATTCTTACTTCTTTACCAGAGAGCATTACTATTATTTACCCAAATATGGTTTTCCCTGAGTATATTGAAAAAATGTGAGAAACAGAAAACTGACAACTTCGGAAATTTCTCATCTTCACTTCTAGAAAGACCTTTGAATATCCTGGCAATCAGTAAATTCTCTTCTAAGCCCGAGTTTAAAAATCAGAGTTGAAGATTCAAAACCATTAAAAAGAAGATCTATGTATATAATACAAACTGAACTGAAGTGGTACTAATTCCATTGTTATTTGAAAATAAGGATAAGGCCAGGAGGAGGCAGGGAAAGGGAGAATGACTGAAGCTGAAGTTATCTCAGCAGGGAAAGTGGAGATGTAGAACAAACATTAATCTCACAGTCTATACACTCCTGAATCTCCTTAGATATGCCTGTCTTTGGTGGGCCAGAATTGGAAAGATTCTGTACTGCCAGAAATATTGCGGTAGAGTTTCACTGGCTGGCTGGCTGGCTGCTACTCTATCACCTCTTCTAGGTGCTTGTTTGCTCTCATATCTCTTTCCTCTTTTTTCTGTATTTATATTTGATGTCTGGTGCTACTGACACTGGGGTAATGGAATAAGCAAACCACACACTCTGTCTTGCTAAGCCAAGATTAATTTCAGTATCTACAGCTCTACAGCGCAATCAAAGAAAAACAGCAAAAGAGCACGCAAACCCCATATTACTATCTAACAGCCAAACCCTTCTGAACTGTTCAACTGCCTGGCCCTATGTCTGGCCTAAACACTTCTGGCAACTTAAATCTTATTCTGCTTTCAGGAACACTCTGGACTTGCACATCCCTTCCTCATGATTTCCAAGCTCATCTTGAAGTGTGACTGTCCCAGGCCTGCAACCATACAACAGTAAACATTTAGGACCAGAGGCCTGAGCTTCCTCAGCAGATATCTTGTCCAGGGATGCATAGTATGTGCCTCTGATTCACAGGGCTGAGTCTTCTGCTAAGTCCTGTGCCTAACAGAAGTGAAAACTTTTTTCAAATGTATGTAGTGAGTAAAATCAGCCAGCTAAAAGACTTTTGCATTCCAGGCCCTCCTCAGCTGGAGCAGTTTTGAACTCACTGTTTCTAATGTCCAGCAGGGCACCTCTCTCACAGGTAAAAGCCTAGGATGGAAGTCCATCTACTGAACTTTGGACAGTAGACATACAAAAGTTGGGTAAGGAAGATGGAAAAAAACCCCCCAAAACCCAAAAAACAAACCCTCCAACAGACTCACCGCAGGATACAGCTGAGCCCCTCAGCCAAGATGGTGGCACCTCTGGGAAAATGTATTTAAGAAAGCGCAAAAAATGCCAGGCAGCAAGAAACGATGGAGAAAAAAGTGAGAAACAGCAGAAGGAACACCAAAGTGAGAGAAAGAAGAGGGGAGGAGGTGCTCCGGGCACCAGAGCAGAGATTCCCCTGAAGCCCATGGAGAGAACCACAGAGGAGCAGATTTTTTTCCTGAAGGACTGCAGCCCATGACAAAGCCGATGCTGGGGCAGAGGAAAAGTGTGAGGGGGAAAGAGCAAGAGAGAAACTGCTATGTACTAACCACAAACGGCTTTGGGGTGGGTAGTGGAATCTGGAGTGGAGGAGTGAAGCTAAGCTTCGGAAAGCAAGGAGGAAAGGAGTTGTCTCAGTGTTTGTCTTTATTTCTCACCTTCTGAACCTATTTTAGCCCATGACAGTAACTGGTAAGCAATCTCCCTGCCTTTATCTCGACCCATGAGCTTTCTCATTCTATTTTCTCCCCTTGTTCTGCTGCAGAAGGGAGCAAGCAAGTGGCTGGGTGGGCATTTGGCCTTTAGCCAAGGTTAACCTCCCACTACATGGAATTCACTTATTTCCTCTAATGAGTCCTCCGTTGGGAGGTGAGATCTGAGTTCTGGTCAACAGTTTGAGCAGCTGCCCTCACACAGCACAAAGGACTTTCCCATGCTCCATCCACAAACTACAATAAGGCTTAAATGCTTACTAACACAGTTGTTCTGGAACTACTCAGCAGGGCTATGTTTAGATACCCAGCAAAACACAGTCTAAAATATAAGTGCCTCCACATAGATGACACAAGACTAGCCATCATCTGAAAGTCTTTCGATGGCTTTGAAGATCGCAAAGAAAAACAAAAGAGCCTGTACACAAATATAAACCATTGTTTTCTACACAGAATTGATTCCCTTCATCACCTCTTTCACTTCTGCTAAATCTTATACACAATTCTCCCTCTTCTCTTTCCACTGCCTCTCCAGCTACTTCTGGAATATTTACAGAAGCTTTAGAAATGCTATATACAAATGAAATAGTGATACTATCAAGATATGCATGAAATGAACCTAAGTAACCATGTAATCTTCTTAGTGCCACCCTCTTCAGCTCCAACCCTCCCCCACTATTTGTTGTGCTCACTTGTTCTGTCATGTCTATAATTAGACTTGTATGCTTCTCCAGGTAGAAACCATGTCTTATTTGCTCTGTGAAGTCTGTAGCATATTTAGTCCTGGGTGAGAAACATCTTCCTCAGTCCATGATACTTTTCAGGTTTTCAAAGAAATCTTAATCTGTATAAAAAAATAAAATCTTTCAAGTCAAGAGCCACAAACTGTTGTGTTTGTGGGATGGTACTTGAGAGAAGTACTGCTACAGACTTCCTGATGTTTTTAACTCTTCTGTAGACATCTACTTCTGCCCACAGTCAGAGATAAAGTACTTATCTAAATGAATTGCATCCTTGGTATTTACCAGAGAATGGAGAAAGTCCAAATTCAAGTTCTTGCTTTTCTTCAGTCAGTAACTGACATAAACAGGAAAAAACCTATTACTCACTTTCAAGGGGCACCTGTTTCTCCTTCCACTGCCTTCTCTTATTTTGACTAGAAATTCTACTACGAATATGAAAGTTTCAGAAAAATCATCACATTTTCTATAAATGTTTTGCTATGGCACATGTCCCAGTAAAAAATTACATCACTGATGATTCCTGGACAGCTCTGGTCAATAAATTATAAATGATGTCATGAACAATAATACACTTGAGAAGAGTTAAAATATAGATAATTACTTTTTCTAAGTCCAGATCAAACCTTAACAACTTATGATTAGTGTGAAAACAGCCATGAAGAGCAGAAAAAATTATAGCAGGAGGGTGTTTTCAGACACAGCTTTGCTCCCTGTATTTCCTTTTTATTTGTTCAGACTGCTTCCAGTTCAGAGTACTTGCAGCATTTTGGATCCTAGAATGAGACATTTTGGTCTCTGTGTTCTGTCTAAACACACTTGCTTCAGAGCTTAACGCAAGACTCTAGGTTTCACTGTTGCCTGAAGTGCCTAAAACTTCCTTTCTTATTTAATAGCCCTGTTGTGTATCATGCAATAGAACTTCAGCTTCACATCAATATTAAGTTAGGGCACTGTAAGATTACACAATTGTTATCTGCTTTATCCACTTCTTAGAAAACATAAACTACACAGAACACCAATCCTTGCTTGGCTCACATTACAATAAATCCAAAAGAATCTCTAAAGATCATTGTTTGTAAAGAAATCTTATTTATTTTTTGTCTAAAAGACAGGAGATATGGTCCTGTATCACAGTGTGTCTTTATTGACCAATACCAACTCTTAACAAAAATATTAATGCTCACCTTAAACTATGCCTGCAGTACTTGAACTTAGAGCTCTTCCTTCTAAGTATTGACTAGCACATGTGATTTCTTCTAATTTAAACAACTTTGACAGATTTGCAGGCCCAAAGTTATATTATGCAAAAAAATAATTTCCAATTTCCTAAAGGTTCATATTTGACAGGTGATTGACTTGCTTATCTTCAGAGCTTATAAATTGTTATACATTTTATAGGGCCTCCATTCCCTAAGCTCAGTAGCCCTGTATTGCATCACTGCTACTGGGTTTTGGTATATTAAGCAATTGATGAACTATTTTAAAAGGTGCTTGCCAGAGGAAGAAAACCTTTACAGGTCTTTAGCCTTCTCTAGATAAAAAGAAGGCATTACAGAGTGTCCTGTGTGTAACTATAAAGACCAGACTCAAATTTATGGAAGCTGAATTCAAAGAAAGTGGGGTAATAGGTTTATTTGATGTTTATTTGACACTTAGAAATAAAGTTTGGCCTCCTCTGTTTGGGGTGAGAGGCAGTACTGGATATTTTGGTATTTTTAGTAGAAAAAGAAACTAGTCTGTTTAAATGTGAAATGTGGACAGTAGTAAAATGAAATCAGTCTTTTATATAGCAGCATGGTTTAACCATAAAGTTAATGATATATTATTCTGCTCGTGACTTGAATATGTATAAAAGATAATGATTTAGTTACAAGCCTGATCTCTGGAGTGAAGGGATAAGGCAGTGTAGCTATGGACATGCTTCTGCATCATATGTCTAAAAATATGCCCCAAATGAAGTGCTCCTAATGCAGGAGTTAATACATCTTTCTGTGATAAATCTGTGCTTACATATACATACTGTATAGTACGTTAGGCTATAATTTAGGTTCTATCAATACTCATCAGTGAAGAATACTGTGGAAAATTGTTTTTCTCCTTTAATTCTTTGTAATTTGGCACCAGAGATAAAATTCCAGGGATGCTGTGTTCTGGTATGAAGTGTTCAAAAATCTCATATTTATAATTATTTTAATTAAAATAGGCAGCAGCCAGAAAACTCTCATCTTCTGTGTTAGGATTTTACTCTAATCTCACAGTTTGTCAATGCTGTTTCTATATTACAACACTTAATTTCTTCAGTGCTGCTTTTATGGGTTAATTTTATAATCTTCAAATTAATTTACTGACAATAATGTCAAAATTATAATGGACAATCTGGCAGTAGAAGCTGTATTTTCAAAAGGCCTTCATTTTTCTAATAAATTATTTTAAAGTTGATGAGTTTCTTCCACGGGTTCTCTCGGGAAAATTATTCTAATAACTCTAAGTGGATCTGAGTAACTGCAGCAAAAACCACTGAGGTTATATTCCTTTCCTTCATACAGTGCAAGGAACTTCTGGGGAACTGTAAGAAACAATCACAATTACTGATTTTTTTTGTTTGTTTCTGAGATACTGCAAAGTATTGCTGTCCTAAGGGTAATGCGGAAGTGTACAGACAGTATGGTCATTCTTAAAAATTGTAGTACAAATTCTCCAGCTGATACACTTCTACAAAATAAGAATCAGTCACATCAGAACTGTAGGCATCATCCCTTTCCACTAGTTTTCTTTTGAAGAGCATTATTATCTTTAATAAAATTATTACTATTTTGAGGACCATGGGAAAAATCATAAAAGGCATACCATAACATTTAAAGATGGAAAATCCACGCCCCTGTCAACACTAGTGGTTCTCATTTATTTCCTTGCCCATCTCACAGATACAAAATTAGGATTTGATTAGCAGGGATTCTACATCTGTTAAAGCTATGTGCTATGAACTATTGAAATATGTAGATTTTGCATGCTCCTGAGTAATAACCCCACAGTAATTAAAATAGCAACCCTGTCAAATGTGGATAAACCCAAAGTTTACACAGGCAAACATCCTGAGTTGAATCCTGGAAAGGTGATCATTAGAAAACACAGCTCATCTTTGCCAAGATAATCTTTCCTTTACACTTGCAAAGAGGAAATTGCATGAATTAGGAAGAGAAACTACCCCAAAGGTATGATTTCTTCAACTGTGATGGCACAGACTATAAAAACAGAGGGTGTTGTATTTTCTATCTATATTTTTATTGCTGCTGCTTACAATATCACTCTGTATCCCCAAATTCACTCAGTAAATAATTTACTGAGCTGTGATACTCCAACTGTTTGGGCATAAATGGATATTGCTTTTTAGTATATTGTAAAACAAGAAAACAATTGAAAATACTTTGCATTCTCAGTGCCATATCTCATGGAAATACTAAACAAATGATCAACATTTGAAAAAATAAGAAACTCAATATGAAACCAGAAATTATGAGTACAACTGAAGATCAGTTCTGAATACAGTTAAATGAACCCCCACTATTTAGGTTAGCTGATAAGATAACTAGCTGGTTTTAGTCCAAACTGAATATGGAAAGAATACTAACAAGAAAGACAAACCCCTGGAAGCCAATGCCTGCGTGAGTCTTACATTCAAGAAGTTATAAGGATACTGTTGTATGCCTAAAGAAATCAAAAGCATGTTCTGGATTAGGCCAGCTGTAGAGATTAAGTCTGCAGTTTTGCTATAAACTGTAGAAATTTACACAATGTTATATCACTTGCACCAGCATAGAAAAACCCAAAACACATGGTGAAATGAAGAATTAATCTGAGAAAGAAAGAGAATGGGGAAGGGAAACCAAAATTTTGCATATAGACTGTGAAAATGGCTGTCAGCAGAGACAAGGAAGAAAAAAGTCTCAGAGGATCTGGGATATAGTGCTGCATCCGTAACGGATTTATCTGACACAAAATTTGATCAAAGGGGATAAAGAGGATAATCCGAATTAATTCAGTCTTCATTCTATCTTAAAAAGTAACATCTTTCTAAAAGTGACCGTTCTTATATCTGATTCAGTTCATATTGACTTAAAAAAATGCATCCATTCAGCAATAATAAAGAAACCTATATTAAAACCAGAAATAGTTAAGACTACCAGTATTCAATTAATTTTCCAGTTGAACCTGGCAAGGGAAGAGAAGACTGAAAGAGTAGAAGGAATTAACTGTTTGTTCCGGGACTGTCTTCTGATTATTTGTAATTTGTTCTGAAAAAAATAATTACATATACATTTTACATATAAAGGTTTACATGTAATATAGTTAGTTCAGTTAGCAGGCAAAAATACTAGGGAATGGGTAGAAGGGGGATGCTACAGACCTGAAGGCCACAACGGAGCTCTATATGCTTCCTGTCCCACCGGGGTTCTGAGATTCAAATACAGGAAGCATTAGACCTGTCTGATTGAGATATAATAACTTAATGAATGCTTACAGAAGTCCAGAAAAGGTATCATCAGGTACTCTGTATATTCCTGCTACTGCCTCTATATAAAAAGCCCACTTTGTGTCTTAAGTTTTCGCATGTGTTAACGAACTGCTTTCACTTACGGTGGCATACCCACTTACAGAAGCCTATTGTTATCCCCATCAGAGGGCTGAAGTGAGCACTGATTTGCAATGAATCAAAGCTTACCTTTATAATAATGCATTATACAAACAGTCACTCCTGCCTGACACCTATCAGTGAAATAAAAGTACTGTTGACAGCCATCTTAGTTTGGCTGATTAGAATTTATCCTTGGACAGCCCTGGAAGTTTTCTGTAAACAGGAAAAGATAAACAACACTGTGCTGAAAATATTAATAGACATGTCAACATTATTGAATGTAAGAACACCATCTCTCTAGTTGGAGAATGTTACTCTTTTTGATATCAATTATTACAAATTTTTGGGGTGATCCTCATCTGACATAAACCAGGAGGTTTTATAGTAGGCAGGTCCATGAAGGCAACCCCATTTGATACTGATTAGTTTTGAAAACTTTATCAAGCAAAAATCTTCTCCATTCACTGTTTCCTCTCCAAACTGACTATTATAGCATAGTCAAAAGATAGGCATGTAACTTTCAGGAATTCCTCCAAAAAAGGGAGTATTTTCCACTGTCCCATTCTAAATTTAGTTTTAGTAAATGGATGGAGAATGTTTGTAGAGATAGACCTCTTCACCACGTCACATTCATCAAAGGAAATCCCTGACATCTAGAAAAGGAAAATGTCACACCTATCTTCAAACAAAGGCCAGGGAGGAAGATCCAGGGACTTACAGACCAGTAAAGCCCACCTCAGTCTCTGGCGACACTATGGAAAAATCCTCCTGGAAGCCACTACCAGATAGAAAAAGAACAAGGTGTTTCAGAACAGCCAGAGGAGATTTATCAAGGATAAATCATACCTAACCAACTTAACTACTTTCAGTGATAAGAAGACTAGTTCTGTGGATGAGAGGAGAGCAGCGGATGTTATCTTGATTTTAGTGACTGTTTATCAGAGTGTCCCATAGCATCTGTACTGCCAAACTGGGAAGGTAATGCCTGCGTGTCAGTGGTCTGCAAGGGAGAGAAAAAATTGGTTGGATTTTCAGGCTTGAAGAAGAGTGGAAACAATCCAAAATTTAGCTGACAGACAGTAATGAACAGTATTTCTCATTGGCTTGATACAAGAGCCAAAGCTGTTTAATAGTTTCATCAGCAACCTGGATAGTGGAATGGAATGCACCTCAGCAGCTTTCTGGCTAAAGCCAAACCAGGAGAAGAGAGGTTAATGCACTAGAGAGCAGGGCTGCCATTCAGAGGGAATTTGGCAAGATGGAAGAACAGCCTGACCAAAACCTCATGAGGTTTAACAAAGGCCAATGAAAAGTCCTGCAGTTTGGAAGCAAAACCACCATGTACACTACAGATGGGTACTGACTGGCTGTAAGGAGGCTTTTCAGAAAAGGACCTGGATGTGCTGGTGGACAGAGTAAATATGAGTGTCCTAAAAGCAATAAATGCTAACCACGTACCAGTCTGTACTAGCAAAAGTACAACCAGAAGGTCAAGAGAAGTGATTGCTCCTGCCCACTGGGCAATCATGAGGCTACACCTGGAGTACTGATTCTGGTTCTGCGCCACCCACTAAAGAAAAACATGGACATCCTGGAGATCATCAAGATCAGGCAGAGAACTAGAGTACATGATGTAGAAGATGACAATGAGAGATCTGGGTTTCAGCCTGCAGAAATAAAAATAGGGGGAGATCTAATTGCTCTTTTCAGTTACCTCAAGGGTAGATGGAGTCAGGTTCTTCCTGGAGATGTACAGAGAAAGGACAAAAGGCAGAGAAAGAAATTCTGTGTGGACATAAGAGTTTTTCACAGTGAGAGTGCTTAAGCACTGGATCACATTACAGGGAAGTTGTGCAATCTCCATTCTTGGAGATCTCCAAAATTTGACTTGGGCACTGCTCTGGGAAACCTTCAAAGTTCCCCCTGCTTTCAGTGTTGGGGATTGGAGCAGATGACAACCAGAGGTCTCTTCCAACACAATCTATTCTATAATTCTATCATATTCTCTAGGAGACATGTATTTACATGAGAGGACAAGACTGAGGTGAGCAGCCTTTTTTAGCACTGCAGACGTGCGACTTAAGACTGCTATGTAACCTCCCTGAAGGAGTTAATAAACATGTTCCCCTTGTGTACAAGGATGCAGGAAATATAGACTATATGCAAGTTTGTCTTCAAGCATGAGCTTCAACTGTGGGCTATGCAATGGAGCAGACATAGCCAAGGAAACTGGAGGAACCTGGCCTCTCTGACATGTTTGACCCTTAAAGTATTAAAAGTTTGCCAGCTTTCATTTTCCAGGAGCTTTATATGAGATATTTTTAAGGACCAGGCAATTTTTTTGAGTTTTTTAATACAGGATGGTTATGTATCTTAAGGCAGGCATCTCAGAAATCAGGAACATAAAATTATTAGTTATTGTATAGGAATATATATTGTTCGGTATATAAAAATTACAGGAATATGTATGATTTAATATATGGAAAAACATTATTCTAAAAAGTTAAGTATATTAAGAAAAATATTTTTGCAAGTTTATACATGAGAAACTCTTTTGTATTAGAGGGAAAAATACAGCTTATTGTTCAATCAGACAATTACTGCTACTATTTAGCCAAGTAGAAACTAATTTCTCAGGAGCACTGTTCTGCTTTTGAGCAAAACAGGTCATGCAGGAAATAAATAACATTTATGGTGGAAGCACTCCTAGTCTGTAAGATCTGTGACAGCAAAGTTAACAAATAGGGTCACAGTAGTAAGTATCAAGCCCATTCACAGACTATCCAATAAGCTAACTATATCTGCTGGTAATTTAAATGAAAGAAGCCCTTTTGCCCTGTATAGTCCATTTCAAAGCATTTCCAGCATCATCCCTGAATGTCCACTAAATGCACAGTCCCAAAGCAGAAATTGTTTCCCGCTTACAACTATTTCTTCTTTTTCTCCCCGCCCCCCCCCCCCCCCTTACTTTTAAATCTCTTTATTTTCAGCAGTGTCCTTTCTGGAATTTAGAATATTAAAGAAAAAGCTAGGAAAGAAAATTGCGAAATACATAGGCCAAGACTTTCTGAAATATAAATCAAACCTGCACGAGCAAGCTGGCAGAGAGTTTTCTCTGTCATCTGATATCACTTTCCTCTAACAAACAACCACTTTGGTACTAACAATTTTTAAGCAAGATAATGATTTTGTAGAAGGTAAGCAAACAATGAAATACAGCATCTAAATCTACACCACAGCACACAGATACTAAAGTTAGCTCTCACAGCCCAAGATAGCTTTTACTCAGCCTAAATGTGCTGTCTTGCAAGCATGCATTGCAGGCAGTCTAGCAATCACTAAGGGTTCTGATAGGCTACATTTCCTTGTTTTTTTGAGCAGTAACTATTGTTTTGAGAAGCATACTTGCCCAATATACCCCAATACTACCTGAGCTGTTTTTTTGTTTATCCAACTATACAGTGGCTTTGCTTGCAGATGTGAAGTTTATTTTGAAGAGAAAAAAAGAAAACTGTTAAAAACAAGGTGCTATGCATGAGATTATGAAAAATACAGACCTACAATCAAACATGATTAAGTGATCATTTCTTAATGCCCGGCAAGTTACTACAGTCATCTGTGTATTTTCCTTTTGTCTGTCCCATCAATTGTAAGGTCAAATTCATCAGTTTATACTACTTCACTGAATTTAAGCTAACACATATTATCTTGCCACAAGGATAACCTAAGAATATTCATTCTTACATTAGTATTGGTTGCAGAGGATAACTTAAGGAAAAGAAAAACCAAACAAAAAACATTGTATGCCCTTATCCTTACTATGGACCGAAACGCATGACGTGAATTTTGCCATTGATATCAGCATTTCTTTTAGCTGTTCACCAGGCTACATTTTCAGACTGGTATTTTTATGGACTGCCTTTAATAGTTTGGAAGAGTTACTCTTCTTGCTGTGAGCACACAATGCTCTGCACCTTGAGTGATCAAGTACCTACATATAAAATAGGTAAACCACTGATATAGCTCATATATGCATGAAAGCAAATCATTAAAGATATTCCACAAAAATATTTTGTCTGAATCTGGGTTTAGTCAAAGTATGTCTTAGCAAGAAATATGTAAGGGTTCTCTAAATACCTCAGAGACGTCAAGAAAAATTCTGAAAGAGGACTACCCTTCTGTCTTTCCTGTATTTTCTTTTACAAGCATAAAATTTTGTTTGCTTCATTCAATCCATCATATTGCAAAAAATCTTGAAACGTTTTCATTTTGTATTTAGAATAGCCTAAATTCACCCAGTTTATCACTTGTCTCAAGCAACAGTCACAACCTAAACCAAGAGAGCTTTCTTATACCTTCTGCTGATTTAGCTTTCCATCCATATTCATCTCTAAAATAAGAGAAATATTTGTCATGAGAAGGAACTGGTTGCTGACTGAAGGAGCAAGTCAGCTGTTTTACAACAGGAAGTATCTTTTTGTTTATATTGTACTTGCTTGCAAATAATTCCTGCTTGGCTGCAGGCTATAGGGTGCTGTAAACTAATTACTACATGCAAAGAAATTTTGCCTGTCATATATAGCTGCAGGGAAGCATCTTATTATTCACCACTCTATTGAAGGGAAAAAAGAAGACTACAAGTGATACCTATTCTATTTTATTTCTTAAAAAACAACGCTGGTTATTTTTTTACCCACACTGTAATCTTCTAAAGCAGCTGGTACTACAGTTTTGCTTTTAAAAGAGGTATTTTGGTTTGGTTTTGTTGGTTTGGTTTTGGGTTTTTTTTAATAGTGTGTACTAAACAACCCTGAGAAACACAAAACAAATCAGAGTATTCTCACGATGTAAGAAATCATTTTACAATTATATGACTTTTATCTTATACTAGCAATCTCTCCAACACTGCTTGAGCATTCTTTCGTTCTTTCCATCCTGCTCTAATATAAAAATTACAATAATTATGGTCAGTTTCTACACTAATTAAGCTGATATCAACACACTCCACTAAGACATAATAGCAAATCAGGTGTTTTTTTCTATAATTACAAACTTGATAACAGAGTGAGCTGTTTCAGAAAAACAAAAAGGGTATTATTTTAACTTTCTAATGCTTACAGAATCCTTTTAAACACTCTGATTCTTTAAAAGATAGGCCCAGCTGAGACATAATGCCATGACTGCAGTGAGTATTATTATTTTACTGTAGCAGTGAGGGTAGATTTATTTTGGGCAGAAGATCTAGCTATAATATGAATATTCAGTAATTCTTTCAAGAAAAAAAGTCAGCCATTGTTGTATTACATTATTGCATACCTTCATATATCAGGTTACAGTCCTACATTACAAAAAAACATCTTTTAAAAAAAGTATTATAAATAAATAGTGATTATTTCATTACTAATTTAAATTCCATTCTTAAGAATCAGTCATTTTATAACTAATGTGGAGGCTAAATACCCTGAACAGTAATGGCTGAACAGAATGGTAGCAGTTACTTGCACCTGTATTTCATAAGACTTTATTAAGAAACCATTTACACATATGAAGTACCTCTTTATGTAAAAACACAAGGATGGATTTTGAGGGTAATTTACCAAACACTTGGAGGCTAATGAGAGACAATGGTTCCATGAAACTTATAATTTGAATTCTATGTTTTACAAAAAAAAGTGTTTGAGTATAGAGTGACATAATATTTTGCACCAAAGAACATTTTTACATAATTATATTCTTTGAGAATAAAATTATCCAAGTTTGCTACTCCTGATCTAAGCAACTGGTTGCTTTCCAGTCATATTTAGAGATACATTTGGCTTTGCGTGGCAAAGTTTTGGTAGCTGGGCGGCTACAGGGGTAGCTTCTGTGAGAAGCTGCTGGAAGCTTCCCCCATGTCTGACAGAGCCAATGCCAGCCGGCTCCAAAATGGACCTGCTGCTGGCCAAGGCCAAGCCCATCAGTGACAGTGGTAGTGCCTCTGGGACAACAGGTTTAAGAAGGGGAAGAAAAACACACAACAGAAACTGCAGCTGGAGAGAAGAGTGAGAAGATGTGAGAGCACCAGCCCTGCAGCCCCCCAGGTCAGTGCAGAAGGAGGGCAGGAGGTGCTCCAGGCGCCGGAGCAGAGATTCCCCTGCAGCCCGTGGTGATGAAGACCATGGTGAGGCAGGCTGTCCCCCTGCAGCCCAGGGAGGTCCACGGGGGAGCAGATCTCCACCTGCAGCCCGGGGAGAGAGGACCCCACACCGGAGCAGGGGGATGCCCGAAGGAGGCTGTGACCCCGTGGGAAGCCCGCGCTGGAGCAGGCTCCTGGCAGGACCTGTGGCCCTGTGGAGAGAGGAGCCCATGCTGGAGCAGGTTTTCTGGCAGGACTTGTGACCCCGTGGGGGACCCACACTGGAGCAGTCTGGGCCTGAAGGACTGCAGCCCATGGAAAGGACCCACATTGGAGAAGTTTGTGGAGAACTGTCTCCCATGGGAGGGATGCCATGCTGGAGCAGGGGAAGAGCATGAGGAGGAAGGAGCAGCAGAGACAACGTGTGATGAACTGATCCCAACCCCCATTCCCTGTCCCCTTGTGCCGCTGAGGGGGAGGAGGCAGAGAAGATCAGGAGTGAAGTTGAGCCCAGGAAGAAGGGAGGGGTGGTGGGAAGGTGTTTTAAGATTTGGGTTTATTTCTCATTACCCTTCTCTGATTTGATTGGTAATAAATTAAGTTAATTTTCCCCAAGTCGAGTCTGTTTTGCCCATGACCGTAACTGGCAAGTAATCTCTCCCTGTCCTTATCTCGTTATATTTTCTCTCTCCTGTCCAGCTGAGGAGGGGAGTGATAGAGCAGCTTTGGTGGGCACCTGGCATCCAGCCAGGGTCAACCCACCACATCCACCAGGTCAAAAGTTTGACTCTTTCCATAACACTAATGAAGTTTCCCCCTAGTATTCTACTTTGAGCAATCTTTCAGCAACTTAAGCTTTTAAATTCTCTCATCTATTCCATTTTCACAGAATTCTCCATCTTTTTTTTATCAACAAAGTGACAAACAACTACATGATGGGTTATAATTCTAAATGTATTTCTAAGACTATAGAAAGACAAGACCATATGGCTTAGGTGAACATTTGAACTGCTAAGCTGAAGCTCCAATTATTTTCAGCTTCGTTCATCACTAATTGTCTCCTGATGGTTTGAACAGATGATTTTAAGAGATGACACTAAAGAAACCTTCAAAGTCAAGGCACTGTAATTACTGTTAGCAAAAGAAATACTAAGACCAATTGGATGGCTCTGATGTATTGTAAAAATAAGCATAAACTTACAGCCTATATGGCAAATTATTTACCTAAGAGGTTTATAGAGAATATCATACTTTAATGGGGAAATAAGAAAGAAGGAGAGAGAGGGAGATTTTTCCTGACAACTTAGAAACAGGGAAGTAGGAGTGGGGACACAGATCTTCACATCCACTTAAACCCTTAGAGATGCATTTCAAAGGGTAAAACAATTCCTTAAATATATAAGGCACTTCTTTATGAAGAAACACATGGACCAATTTTGAGGGTAATTTACCAAACACTTTGAGGTCAATGGAAGATAGCTGTGGTTTCTTCCACTGAGCCTGGCTTAAATTACTCCCTGTATAATGCTTACCATGGGATCAGTAGTAGTGGTCATCCTAATGCTCGTAAATGCCCCCAGAGGATCACCTCTGTCCATGTAAATTGGAATGGTACCAAGCAAGTTGTAACTTGAACCTAGAACCTGCTCTGTCCCCCTTAGGTTTTAAGATCAGCTGACATGTGCAAAGAGCATCCAGCCTTACGTCTACTACAGCTGTGGGAAAAACCAGTACACTTGAGGGCCCAAGCAAAAGGCCACTTCACCACTGATATTGAAAAAAGCCATCTGATAGTAGGATTTGTAAAAATATCAGGATATTTAAATATAAATCGCACACACAGCCATCACCCTTGTATATACACATGCATACACATATGTAGATGTGAACAAAACTATTAACCACACTTAAACTTATGCTAGAATTGCATTTCAACTGCTATCTGGGCAACTGTGTTCCCTAAGTTGTTTCAGATTAATTACTCTTCAAACATTCAATGCACAATTCTAATTCCATTCTGAAAAAAACAGTATATACTGTCTCAGTACACAGCCCTCATTTTACAGCCCCTATATTTCAGCTGATAATTCATTTTCTACTACATGATATGAACACAGTGAGTCATATTCAAAGTTGAGTAGGAAAAACTATTAGCATAAACAAATTCAAGTTATAATTATAATTAAGAATAGTTAACTTGAAATAAACAGAAAGAAAACCTGAATTACTTTTTAAACAGACTGAGAAAAGAAAGATGCTTCAAGCAAAGGCAAGTTATCCAAGACTTCTATATTCTGGATCCAAACACACTCAAACAGTTCTATGTGTAAAACTGATCTATGAAAACTGATCAAAATGCAAAGGTAAGTTCTAGAAATATCAAAATATCCAGAATTTTGTATATCTAGAAAATATCAAAATTGTTTTCTTTGGAAGTGGGAGCATAGCAGAGTAAAAGACTTAGACTTTTCTAGAAGTCTAAGTATTCAGTTTTGGCCCATATCTGACAACAAATAGGGTTTGTTTATATTTAAAATTATTTTACATATTTGAATGCAAATGCAAAGCATCTTCCAACATACCATTCTTTCTGTTGTCAATTCATCCCTTTTATTTCTGTTTCATATCACACTACGAATTCAAGCAAGCAAGAGTCTGATCTCTTATTGTTTGCTTCTTTGCTCTTTATCCCTTGCCTGGAGTGCAACTGAAAAGTGGTAAGAAGGCAGCCGCTTACTATTGTTAGGTGGCTCACTGGCACGCTAGGTATAACTGTCAGAAATAGGAAAATGAGTTATTACCAGGTTGAACTGCCTTCTGAGATACTATCACCTGCATCAGAACTTCCCTCCCTTTCTTCAGTCTGTAGTACTACCTGTAAATAACTTAAAAAGTCATGGGAAAGATCTGTCTCTTACTCATTGGAGATATGTTCCTTATTTTTATTTTTTGGTTGTTAGATTTCCCTTTGTCTAGTCTTTAAATGTTATGAAATAAAGAAGCTAACACTGGCCAAAAAGGGTACGCTACTCTCTAAATGGAAGTTGAACAATCCTTGATGCTAAGAGCATCAAAAGAACAGGAACTACAGAGAACAGTATACACTTTATTTATGTGTTTTGTCCGTTATGCAGTCTAGGCTGTGTGTTAAGAAAGAGTCTGCTCCTACTTGCTTGGAGATTTCTAAAGTGGCAGAAGACAACACAGCCCCACTCAGTAAATGGAAGGAATCAGTTGGGATAAACCTGCTGCAAAACACAAATAAAAAGGCTGGATTTGTTTATGAAAGAAAGAATTATTTTTTTTTACCTATAAAAAGCACTTACTTTAATTATTGGTATTGTTGCTATTACTTAGATATAATTTCATCATGCATATTTCTGGGGAAAGAATGGAGAAAAGCAGTGCAGTGGATCTGGAAAACGGGCTCTTAAATTTCTGAGATTTTTGTAGATTATAGCTTCACATCTGGTATGAGTCTGAGCATATCATAGCATTCACTCCTAGTCAGATTAAGCAGTATTTGAATGCTGCTGCACAGTATATCTGTTTGAACAATTTGATTTTTTTCTATGATTTCCTAAAGATTTTTTCGTATCCTCAGGCAAGTTAGTTTAATCATATCTTTTCACATGTATATATTTCCTGGAGGTATATTAGAAGACAAAAATATCATGTGTTTTATATCTAACAGGTTCTGCCTTACACTGCCATCAGTTAAGAGATACTGAATCCTGATCAATTGCTTTGTAAAGATTTTGGGGAACTGCGTTATACAGATTTGACATATTTTTCAATTAGTGGCAATGTAAGCCACAAAACAATGGTGAAATACAGAAATGCACTCAAACTCATACTCTCACTTTCATGAATGCATATTCATAAATGCCTCTAACCATTTGGAAGAAATCTCTCAGAATTATGTGTAAAAATGAGACTTGAACACTTTATTAAATAGTTTAGTGAGGCTATCATTTTCAAAGCTCTTAGTTAACTGCTTATTTTATTCTGAACAGGCTAAGACCTGAGCTCCCCATTAGTGTTCAACAGGAAAGCATGAGAAGTGCTAGGTAGCTGAAACAAAAGATTAAAAAGCATGGATGCCTTACATGGTAGACTAAATGGATGCAATTATCACAGGATTATGCAAAGATGAGGCACTTAAAATCACTAGCTGTCCACTTGTGAAGAAAAACAAATGAGAGCTGTGTAAGTGGAAAACTGTGGTCTGTTCTTCAATGAACATTTCTAACAAAATCTAGGGTTCGGTTTTAAGCCCTTTGGGATCATGGTCGTGTTAAATTCTCCCATTCTCCTAAGAAAAGTAGTGCATTTACTGACTGTATATTCCACATGAGCAGACAATTGTTTAAATATTATGTACAGGTTTCTTTAGTATATAAGTTTAACAACTATTACTGTCAAACTGACCCATACATAACAGAGTTATACACAAAATTAAAAAATTAATATTAAAAAACTAGACAAGAAAACCTAATATAAAAATCACTCATGGAACAAAGCCAGTAGAATACTACCTCCACCATAGAGGTGTCCCATAAAAAAAAGTAGCATAGGAATACCTCCTTCTTGCAATGGGAAAAGGATAATTTGGGGCGGGGGGTGGTGGTGGTTGTTTTTTTGTTTTCTGAGCAGATTCTCTGTATTGTCTGGGTACCTATAGTTTCCTTAAGAGAAGTTTTTTTCTATTGACACAGTCTAGGCTCTAGGAAAAATATTCCTGCTGGATGCACTTTGTTATGGATTGCTACTGCAGCCACCAACAGACTGCAGAACTAATGTCAACTCAGTTGTAGGAGAAAAGAAACACGAGCAGGAATGCACTGGAGCATAGTAATTATTGCTCTAGGTTCTCTCTGGGTGGTTCAATTATACCCGAGTAAGAATTTCAATTACAATTACTACAAACTTGGAAGAGGCAAGGATTGTACAGGTATACATTCCGAACATTCTGGTCATATTATTGGAATTGTTGGTATTGTTTTTTTCAATTCAAATGAACTACAGAAGTTGTAGAAATCATTAGCAATGATGTTATCATGCCAAACTCATCTTGCCTTCATTTTACTAGTAGCTGTGTTCACAAGGTCTAGTAGTTTTGTTCACAATGAAAAAAATAAGAAAATTGCAGTGCAGATCATGTAGCCACTCCTTGTTAAGCTGAAAACACATTCAGTAGCTTTATTCTGGCCCAGCTATGTTTATTCAGCTGGGGTAATCTAATCTAAAGCTACTATGAATGGCAATGATTCTTTCCAGTATTGAGAAGCAGAAAGAAAGTGAAAAGGGCCATAATTAATTCTATTATTAAGTCAAGCAACAATCAATATCAGCAATGCATGATCACTAGATCTCTTGAGAAAAGTGAAAAACCAAATCACTTCTAGTTCATGCTCTTAAGAATCCTGCTTCATCATATCTTAACACTCATTCAGCTATAAAATTCCTCACAGTCTTAGGCAATGCAAGATTTCTCTTTTCCTTTATCTGTATCTGATAACATCAGTAAAATGAAGCAGCTCAAGAAATACTGCCTATTCCTTTCAACTTTGCCTGAGCAATTATTGTCTATCTATATTGAACAGAACTAGTTTTTCATATTCCACAAACAAGAGGAAGCTGTCAACTAGAGAAATATATGCTTTCAAATATTTGTTTAAAAATCTTTTAATTTGACTCTACAGTTTAAAACTCCACACAAAACATTTTCTTTTCACTATAAACAAGGAAGAACTGTTCAGAATTATAAAAAGGGTTACTATATTGTCACAAACATTTCTCAAAAGATTCAACCTGATTTTTAGTTTTAGAGCATAGATTAGCTACAAAAATGAAAACAGACAGTAAGGAGGAGATAAAGACTAAGGAGATTGATTATATTTCTTCCTTATTCATTTTCAAATGCAAAATATCCCTGCTTTAGAATTATAAAGAAAAAGACCAAAGTCAAAAAATTGCTGTTTTGGTTTGGATACATTACTTAAGAGCAGACCTTCCTGAACTAACTTATTATGTAATGGACTTCCAACATGCTGCACTTTCAGCCAAGTTCAACTGCAATAACTTAATCTTCAAGTCATATTCTCCCTGTAGAAATACACATGTAATTCGTTTTGGTTTATCCTACAAAAAAACCCGTCAAACTTTCATTAAGCAATAAATAGAGAATAAAATCAGTAACTAAGAAGAAACTACTACTACTTTATCCATGCTTCTTTGATTAAGGACTGACAGAATGGACCCAAATCTTACTGTAGCTCACTTGGATATAACACTACAATTCATCCATCCAAGTTTAAAATGCTTTATATTATAAATGACTGATTTTGCCCTGCTATAAAGCAAATTCTTACACATACATCCTTGATGGCAGAGTGGCTTTAAATTTGAGAATGAAGCAGGAAAAAGTTCATGCGAAAGAACAGTATTGTCTTCTGTAAATGAAGCAGTTATAACATAATAGGCAATTCAGCAAAAATATTTTCACCTGACCACAAACTCTCTTTTCTTGCTGTTCTTTAAAACAAAACCAAAAACCAGTGGTTACACTATTGTATTATCTTTTTTGACCTGAAAAAAAGATATTTGAATTTTAATCAACTGAAAAAAAAATTAAAAAATAATGCAAAGAACTAAATGTTCCAATGGATTTTCTTGGATTAATTGGATGAAAATGCAAGCAGTATTATTGTAAGCATCAAACAACTAAGCCACATTTTGACTTTATGAAGTATTCTCAATCAAAGGAAAGGATGTCACTAACAATTTAACTAAACATATTTGCTTTTATGTCACCATTTAGTATAATGTAAGACTGCATGAGACATAGCAAATTCATATCTAGATTCCCCTAGCAGTATTTTAAATTTATAGGCACTAACTTTCACTGAATCTACATAGTCAAAGATAATATATGGATAAATATATGCTTAATTTACACAAAATTACTAGTTATCAGATAAAATATATACTATCACATTAACTTTTATGATTAGTTATGTGCATCAATTATTTTATGTGCATTTTTATGCCTTTTTAAAACTGAATGTCAAAATTACATACAATAAATAAAAGTAGAATAATATTTGTTTGTGTGGTTTTTAATGATGACAGCACAGTAAACAGGTAGAGACACTTTTAAAGATACCTATACACAAAATTTTTCTGATCTTTGGACTTTAAAGAAAAAAGTTGACATTTATTATTATGGATAAAACTGCTCAAACATCAGCAGCTATTCAACATGTCTGAAAAAAACCCAAAAACAACCCAACCCCAATTTTACCTAAATTGAAAGTTACCTGTCCTTCATTAAGAATCAAATTTTGGCTTTAAATTTCTTTTTTGTTTTTCCTCCACATTGGTGTCTTCAACTGACGAAATAAGCACAATGTTTATGATTCTTGAAATTTCTTTTTCACAAGAGTGAAAGCCTACCTGTTTACCACACTGTCAGTCATGATTTATAAATTATTTTAATCAACAACAGTTTTCAGTCTCAACACATGCCATTTAACCTAATTGCACTGCTAGACATAAATCTGCAAACCAGGAATTATTAACAGGGAAGTAGGGAAAAACTTACCTAATTGTCACTTACTACAATAAAATAAATATTCAGGTGCATATTCTGAACCAACTTAGATGACAGTTGCAGCTTTTGTTTCATAATGGTCATGATGCCAGTAACATTCATAAAGGCCCAAATTCAAGGCCATATTTTTCACCATTGCTTCAAATACTAACTCAATAAACTCAGGAGAACATTTTACCCTATATGTATGTGTTCACCTCATTGCATTATCATTTTCTTCTACTTAGCTGCATTCCATGTTATCTTTACTGTTTTATATGTTCAAATGGACCTTAGCTAATGTCTACAGAAGTTGATGGAAATATTTGCCATGATCTTTGGTGGACAGTGCAATAGACCTACAGTCTGCAGTAATATTTCCCAAATCTATGAATTAAACTGTGGATTTATCTGATGCACAACGAATTTACACAGCAGACAGTGTAAACAGGTTAATGAAATGCATAGAACATGAAATAAAGTGACATTACACAGCACCATCTATGAGGTAGATTTATTATTTCACTAAAATTGTCATAATCCAGTAGGAATGTTATTTTTAATGGACCATAGAAAATATTAACATGAAAAATTCATGATGCCTGCTATTTTCCAACTGATGAATGATTTTCCTTTTTTTTTTTTCCTCTCCTCAACTCTACTGCTCCTTGGACTAGGGAAAACAGATCATGAAAGTTTCTACAAAAACATATTCTCTTTCTGACTAGTGTTAGTAGTAGCATTTCATATGAAGCTGGAAAAAAATATAAGGTTGAAAACTACAACAAAATTGAAAATTTCCCACCCACACACTACAGGGGAAGTTTCTTAATAACCTCCACAAATTGCTTTACACATGAAGCATTACCTCAGATGTACTTGCATTTCTAATCATTATAGCTTTATTACAAAGCATTCATTTTTTTGTTTTAGTCTGAGACAAGTTCCAGAGGTTAATTATCAATTTACAAATAAAAAAAGAATTAAATTCTCTTTTCTGTTTTAAATTTCTTAGTTTCAATTTGATTTAATGTTCCTTCCTTTTCTGCATTCTGAAAAAGGGTAAATAGGAAAATATGATTTATCTTCTCCACATAATTCTCTCTTCCTTCTAATTTCATCATTTCGCCTCATATGGTCTGTACCCCAATCTGAACAGTTTTACTGTTTTAAAAAGGATTTTTTTTATATATATAGTAAAATTTGCATTATCTTAGCCCAAACTAAAAATTAGTTGCATTTTTTATTGTAATAAAATTGCAAATATTTGAACTACAGTAGTTATCCTTCTGTCATGAAGCAACAAAAAAAATAGTATTACTGCATATAACAAAGATTTTTATTTTTAAAAAATGCCTATGCCTAAGAATAACTAGTAAACACTTCGACATCCTGAAACCATCATACACTGTCATTTCTAAAAAAATAAAATGCATCTATTATTTCCCAATTTCTAAATTGCTTTAATATAAAAAATAGATTGCAAACCACATTGTTTATGTCTGTCCAGAGAGGTATCTATTATCTCCATTTTATTTAAATTTTTCTTGAATTAAGAATGACTCATTAAGTAACCCTAAAATGATAAGAAAAACAATACATTTTTCCTAAGATTAATATATGATTATATAAAATGATTTGCCTCTCTCCTACTATATTCATTGATCTGCTCCTACAGGTAGACTGTCAAATCTACTGAAGTGTAATTTTGGCATGGATTCTTTTATATACCCCCCAAAACACACCTTCAAGAAGGTTTTAATAAATCCTAGAAACTGAAGTCCTGATCTGGAATTCAGAAGTTATTATCAATGAAAATCAGCAAATCTGTGTCTGCTGATAAAAGAATATTCAAAGAATATGCACAGTGTGCAGTTGCAAAACATTAGGAATATCTTAGTTCAATAGTTTAAAATAGCACATGTGGATATTCACCCCATGGTCTACCACACTATAAAAAAAATAGGAGACTTTCATGCTTCAGGAAAAAATTAATATACTTTACACAAGAAATAACAAAAATATGTAAGCTTTACTGATCAATATGTTTCACCTCATTTTGTCTGGAGAATATTAGTGCTTTTATTTCTGATGGTCTATAACCTAAAACCCCCTGTACTATTACTGCCACGTACTTCACCAGGTTTTGTAGTGTTCCTAAACTGAAACAGATTTTGGCAAGGGTGGGCTGAGTTCTCAGAAACTAGTTTACCAAAATACTTATCAAGCTGACACATCTTCAAAGGTCACATTTAGTCAGTCTTCCTATCTCAAGGAATCTCAACATCCTATGTAGAAGATAGGAGCTGCACAGGCATTGCGTTCGTCATTGAATTATTTTTTTAATAAAAACCCATACCAACCACTATATCTGTAAGATTATTTTTAAGTCTTAAACATTATGATATCATATCCCATATTTGTCTATATCTCCAAATATGTGTTATTAGGAAAAGTGGTCAGCAAGTGTTCGGCGTAGTTTAATACAACACTGTGTAACACTGTATTGGCTATTGCAAAGTTGCTTATACTGTTTATTGCTGTTGAAGTTTTAGAGATGAATGACTGGCATGTTTGCAATAATAACGGACACATAGCACTATTGCTTTGAAGATCTCACTATCTTGGCACAAACAAATATTTTACAATGGGTATTCTATATCTATAGATAAGACAGTAAATGAATAATATACAACAGTGGTATTCCATTCTACACCAGTAATATAAACTAATAAATTAATCAGTATTTCTCTTTAAAAGAATAAAACATCGTATAAGTAAGAAGGGTCCATGAAAAATTCAAATGTTTCCTCTTTTAAAAGTGAAGCACTTATCTGACTTCCTCAATACATTCAAGAGTTTGTCACAAGTTTGAAGGAAGGAGTACTACAGAGGCCCTCCTAAAGGCACATAATGAAGTGTGAAATCATATTTTGCAATACAAAAATATATTGTCTTCTTAAAAAAAGGTGGGGTGAGCTCATTCTAAGGTTGTACAAAAAATCTGGCATTTCTATTCAGTATTGCAACAGTCTTCTTGACAGCAGATTAGTTTAACATTGAGCATCACAGCAAAGGAGTTATCTAGTTTAGAGTGAGTAATCATTCATTGTTGCCCTTCACTGTACATTAAATGTCACCCATCAGAATGACAGGAATAAAAAAATTATTACACTAGAGTCACTACCTAATAGAATATTTGTTAATATAGGCACATTGGATGTGATATTTACATACAGAATAAACCATTAAAATATTTCCAAGAGTAACATAATGTTCTTTTAAGTATATAAAATTGTCAAAATAGAACATCCTTTAAGTAAAACCAGTAAATTACAAAATTTAATTATGGTAATATGGGGTCATGTGAGGTATTTATTCATAGTGAGTATTTCTTGCACTTATATGGTACTTATACTAAAAAGAAAAAGTTTTGTCATAACAAATTAAGACCTGGAGAATTGTTTTGTGGGTTTTTTTGGTTGGTTTTTTTTTTTTTCAAAGTAAGAATCAAATCCTTTTCTTTTTTACTATCTGTACATTAAGGACATCACCAAAAATCCACAGAGATATCAAATGGAATTCTTCACCAAGTAAATTTTTTCCTGAATAAATACAAGACCATGTGACAACCTCTTGCGCAATTCAACATGTTTTTTAAACATATTTTATTTTGGAAATGTTACTATTCTCATCAATTTAACCAGAGCAATTACTTGCTTAAAATTTAAGATAGCTTTGTAAAGCTTGATGAACTGAGATCTTCAATCTGATGTGAAATGAGTAAATAAATAGATACACTGACTTAAAAGAAAATCCATAGTTAGATTTATAAGGCACAAAAGGTTGCCTTTTGCTGGCCTGTGACTCCTAACAGTCTTCTGAAGGAATAGAATAGTTTTTGGATTTGTGACTTTAATACAGATTTACCAAAAATCACCCAAAAACTAAGTTGGTTCTTTTTTAAGTAGTCATAAATTAATTGTTTATGGATTTGTTTATATTATGGAAAAGAAAGAATTCTGTATTTAAAGTACTTGATTAAAGTCTTGTCAAAAATTTACTATAAATAGGAATCCAAACAATCTATGAGCTTCTATGGTTACATCTATATCAGTAAGTGAAGGGAAGGAAGGACGCAGGTTTCAGCAATGGCTTGCAATCATCCATCCATTTTACTAGCACATTCCCATTCACAGTTTTGGCCTATGCTACACTCAGATAATCCCCAGATGTGGTTCAGAGAGATGGGAAGTGCTGGTAAGCACTGTGGGTGGGATCACTGGGATGATGGAGCATTCAGTCATATGAAGAACAGGCCACGCCATGTCACTTGTCCTCTGGGTCAGAAAGCAAGCCCTGAACCCCAGCCCTTGAATAAGTATATACATAGTCTTTGGGACCCACTGTGCTACTATCAAAATTGATGAGAGCTTTCACATTGACTTCTACAGGAACATGATAGGACAATCATTTGTTGTCTTACTCAAGTTGACATTTGATTACAAAATGTTTTCTCCTTTCTGGTTATTCCATTACAATTCTCAACTGTACCAATAATTGTACAAATATTTCTGTTACTGCTAATGGAACACACAGGCTTTCTCCAGGAAAGACCATGGTTAAAGGAATTCAAATGCATGACTCATTTTAAGTTTGCAGGTAACTTCAAATGATCTACAAGGGTCTACTGGACTACCTTGAGGTCTGTGTGAGCACAGGGACACTGCTGAATTGCAGCTCCACATCCTGATGGTGGATAAATACTTGAAGATTTTCTTCTACTTCCATAATCTAGAAACCTTTCTTTCACCTTCAAACAAAAAACTGAAGCCTGGATATGAACCACCTATAAAACAATCAGCTGGATACTTACAAGCTACCAGTGCTTATTTCATTGATAGCACTGACAGTTGGGAACTCCAATCCTCGCACATTCACTACCCATGCGCCTCCTTCATGGCACTATCAATGAGCTGGAATTCACCCCTCCACCTCTCCAATTTGATAAAACCTTGTCAGGGTACTGAGTATATCAGGTCTTGCCTCAGCTCAGGATTTCTTCCAGACTATGTCTCCAAGAAATTGTGATTCTAGAAGTAGCATTCCAACAATGTAGGGACTAGATCTAAACTGCTTCTGGACATACGCAGTAACTCATTCTTTTCTACAGAAATAGACTATGGATACTCCTTTCTCTCTCTTTTTTTCTGAGGAAGGACAATTACACTAACCTTTTCCTTACCAAGGACCACTAACTTGACTTCATTCTGTATTTAAACCTGTAATTTGACTCAAATGTACTGCTTCTAGCACCACATGGCCTAGCTGAATCTAAAATATTATCTTCCCTCTGACCAGATTGCCAAAACAAGTGTTTGTGACTTAAAGAACATCAGACAAGATTCATCTGCCTAAACAACACCTCAGAATTTTCAGATTTCCCAACATATTCAAGATACTTTTAGGCTCTCGTACATGTGATACAGGACCTACAAGCAACTTGTGTGGTTCTGTAAAAGCAGTTAGTGCACGCTGCTGTCCCACGTATCTGCAAAGCTTTCCATCAAGTTTGAATACTTACAAACACATCACTTTCCAAACAAATTAATCTGAAATGTAACTGTTAAGATTTTCTTCTTTATTTGTTCCTCATATCCACTGCTCTTCCCCAACAGAAAGTCAAACCTGGAAGTGATTTTAATGTCATTACCATAGTTTAACCTGTGCAGTTATTCCACCAGTGCAATCTGAATCTCATCCAGACTTCATGTGAGAAAAGTCTCAAGGCCAAAATCGATACCTGCCTTTCAAAATCCTCCTCAAAATTCACTTGCTTTATAATGTAGACAATAAAGTGAAATGTGATCCTGCCTTGGTAGTTGATGAACTATGACTGCTGAACATGACTACTTAAGAAATGTACTCATTTTTCACTTCATTTTCTTCACACCTCATAGAAATTTTTATCCTATTTAACTATTTAAACTGTTTAACTTCTCCTTCTGAACAGTGATCTCTTTAAAGCAAGCATTTGGTATTTGTTATGTAACAACAAGTCATGACGCTGCTTGGTAATGCTCTCTGAAAGCCATCCTGTGTTACAAGAAAGCCCAATTAAGCTTTCCATACCACGCAGAAATCTCCGCTGCCTTCATCTATGGAGTCATTTACATTTGTGCACAGAGGCGCAACACCATCATCTTCCTTGGTTTTGACATTTGCTTTTGCACAGCCACAAATGACTATACAGCATGAAAGTTAGGATGATGAGGAAGGTGTTACGAACATTAACAATCTCCATCAACATTTAAGTTGGAGGCAGAATTGGGCTTCTAGCAGCAGCAGAACAGAAAGATACAAGGAGCCTCTGGTATCCATCTACCCTGTAACTTTATCTAATTACAGTTACATTTGAAGCAAGGTGAAAATTCCTTTCATTCCAGTAAATGAAGGGCACGTTGACCAGGATTTTGACATGACTAACTACTCACTCTCCTTCTAACAAGCCCCTTTATATGAAGGGGAGAGCAAGAGAGAGAAAGTAAGAGAGAGAAGTGTGTGGAGGATAAATACGACCAATTAAAAACCTTTTTCAGATATTTTTGCAACTTGACATTAATGCTGCCATGCTCTGTGAGCACAGCAAAGCAGTGCAATGTACAAAATTCTGCTAACTGCTTCCATTTTTCTTCTGGACAGGGCTCATTGGTTACATTGTGTCAGCCACAAAACCAGAGAATTTTCTAACCGGTGGAATTCTTTCACAGGAACTTCTCTGAACCTGCATCACACTATAAACTTTTCTAATTTTCACTCCAAAATATCTACCAAGAAAACATTTCTAATTTTCACTCTAAAATATCTACCAAGAAAATTGCTCCAGAACATGAACTAATTGCTGTAGCACCTGTTAGCTGAAAACTGTCTTATGCCACTGGTGATGGTGCTCTGGTACAGAAACACTGTATCTCTACTTCTACCAAACAAGTTAAGACCAAATAGGCATCCTATTCTGTGTAAAGCTAAAGCTATTTCTCATGGAAAAGGGCAAGAACTTCTTTAAAGATCTTGGAGAATGGAAAGAAACTGTATAACCTCCTTCTGCTATCTACCACCTCACTATTTGCCCCATGAAAACTTTTCCATGCAGCACTCCTGCTCCACACAGTTGAGGAAGGAAACGGAAATGGAAAGAGGCAGTAGCTCTGGGTGGTTTGTTGTCTTTAGTCTGGTGAAATTATATGAATGATCCCATTAAGCTGAAGTAACATTGCCTTCATGGTTCTCATAGCTGGAAGCCATCTGCTGTAAAGTCATTAGGTAAGTCCTAATTGTCAAGTGCAGGTACAACACACGTCTAATGGCCACACAAAACAAAACAAAACAAAACAATATAATGAGAATGAAGTGTCAGAACAGGCCTATTTAATAAAAATTACTTATATTTGAACTCTGACGTGCTATAAGAATGATTAATGATGAACATTTTGATATTTTAAAGGCTTACTATTTTCTAATAAAATCAATTATATTGCTTAGCTGATGTGAGGCTTTTAACTACGATGCTGAAAGTTTTCAATATTGTATAATTACTTCCCTGTAAGAATGATACCTTTGTTGCTAAAGACAGAACTTCTGATAATAGTATATAATAAAAACAAAAAGGTGCTTACCTTTGTTCTTAAGTCTGAAAATGCATGATTAGATTTACATTAAAGCAATTTCACCATCATTAGAATTAACACAGGGTGATTTCCACAGATAAAACAAATTCTTGGAGGACACACTACTGATTTAGTTTCAGCATCAAAAGCAATTACTATACTTCTTTTTTCAGACTGATTCCTGGTCAAGTCCTGTTGGTGCTTAAATGACTCCTACTGTAATGAGTTAGAGACTGGAGGCTTGCATAAGCCAGGTAAACTTCTGGCTAACAGCTAAATCAGAAATATAAGCAGGAGATGAAAAATTCTCATACTTCTGCCTACAGGAACTTGGGAACAATCTTACTTTTCTCCAGACATTGAATAACACTTAAAGTCAAGAAATATTCCCTATTTAGTTCCTTATTTCTTTTAAAGATATGTTCTGTTTTGAAGTATGATGTTTAAACACAATCCAAGTCTAATATTTTTTCCTCCAAGAAAGAAATGCTCTATCTTTCAAAGAGGTAAGGTTCTGGTAAGTTTATTTTGGTTTGGGGTTTTATTTTTCTCTTTTGTTTTTCCTCTAATTTAGCTTTATTTATCAGTACAAAATGGATAATGATGATTGTGCATCAGAGGAATTTAGAAAATCTGGTTTTAGCTAAATTTGCAGAAACTAAATTATTTCCAGTTCTGAGCCAGAAACTGATACTTAATTCTAAAAAACCCCCTATATTCTAACAGACATTTTATGCTACGCCAAATAATTGGACATTTGACTATTCAGTTACAAACATCTAAAAGTAGCCTAAGATTGTATCTGTATTATTAACACTACACAACAATACAAAGTCTGTTTTAGAGAACAAAAGAGTAAAATCCATAAAATCCTTTCATCACTCAGGTCTTCCTATCCCTTCAAGCAATCCTGAAACCAATGAATTCAAAGGAGAACACTGAAGTACTATCCTACAGAAACTGCTCTTCCTCTGAACATCTGTAGCTAAGATTTTCCACAAAGTTAATAACCATCATAACATATTGGCTTTGCTTCCAATGGTTTATGTCTTCCTCTTCATTTAGATGATATAAAGAAACTCACTGCATGTGGGTCCACATACTTAGCAAACAAATAATGCTCATTTTCTTATGTTTAGCTCATTTAGCATAAAAACTGCCTTTCAATCCTTACAGCCATTTTTTGCTCAATTTTATTATATATTTCTGGGCCCTCCAGAAGCAGGGTAAATAGAAATCATGACTGCTAATGCTCCATTTTCCTATCCTATCACTATAACCCCTACATTTTTCTTGAGGAAACCTTTCACTGTTAAGTCAAGCTGTTCCAAGCAGGATGCATGTGTGAAATTACTTCAATAAATGAAATCTCTCCTACATCAACTTTTCTGTTTTGATTTGGGGGGAGGGGGAGAAACCCAACAGCTCAGCTGCTGGTTGAATGCATTTTCCAATATATCAGGCAATCTGTAAATTCAGTCTCTGATGCTAATGGAAAAGGAGTCAATCAGTTAACTTGCACGTTTTGAAATTACCACTTGTATCCAAATATTAACAAAATTTTTTGACAGTACTGTGGTACCTTTTTGGATTCTTATTGACTTTATTTCCATTCCACTAGATTCTTGTGTTTTGTTCTTTAGGTTGGAGGACTACATGGTTTTGCACATCTCACAAGAAAACTGCTGCTGTGCATTATGGTGAGAGTTACAATTTCCTTCTCCCCACTAATACTATGCATGTCAGTAAAACACATGCAAAAGAACCAAAATAAAGCAAATAAGCCTCCTTCCCCCTACCTTCAAAAACATAAGAGACACTGGTCTCTCTCAAAAGCATCATTTTAGCTTGAAAACACTCAGATTCATCTGTAGAGGAACCCTTTTCTTTAGGCATGTTTAACATTATTCCATGCTATGATTTGCTAAATAAATATACAAAATGCCAAGTTTAGACTTGCATCTTCTTTTCTTTTCTTGTCACATATTGGGGAAAAAAACGTTTTGACAGAACAGAATGAAATGATCCAATATCAGAAAAGAATGTTCAGCACTTTTCCTGGAGACTTTCAACTTTTTTTTTAAGCAAACTACTTCATACAAGCAATCCAATATTCTTCTCATGTACTATCTGTGCTGGTAATTAGCAAGGGCTGTTAAAAATAAGGACGAACCACTGCATATGTTACCATGGCGTGAAGATCTTTCAAAACTAAATGAAACTGTTCCTCAGACTGTTTTTTACCTTTCTCAGCAAGGACTATTTGCTAATGGATGGTAACACAGTACCTAGAGACTAACAAATCACTGTCCATCGTAGATATGAAACATTATTTTGTGTGATGTTATAGAACTCTTACCAAAACAGTATCCAGATATTGATTCACCTATAGAAGCTATTTACCCAAGGTATTCAAACACACGAAATGAGGTAGATGAGATCTACTTTGCTTGTAGTTAATCCCAATTAGATAAAGACAAATACAAATTTCTTATGAGGAATGTCACCATTCTGACTGCTGAGATACTTTCAAAAGCAAATTCCATAGTATGTATAAGATCTTTAATTTGGTCATATAGTGGGCAAAATAACCACAGAAAACTGGGCATGTAAACTCAACTATGAATATATGAGCTAGGATTACATGTATATGAAAAGAAATGGTAATACACGTGGCATAATACCTTCCAGCATCTCACAGCTTGTTCTAGAGATGAAGTGAATGCAAGTGCAATTATTAAACTGTTGCAGGCAGTTAGAAATAATCTTTTAGATAAACACTGAATGGCATTCAGGCAGATGTCTAGCAATGAATGGTGTGAAACAGAATGAATCAAACAGAACAATTCTAGTCAGTCAAAACTGAAAGCAGAAGAAGGTCAGACATTAAACTCATTATTTCAGAAGCCATTCACCAGTGAAAACTTCAGAGACTTTACTAGTAAAGATGGGTTATCCAGCTGAATCCTAAGAGCTTTAACAAACAGCCTTTGGATCCTAAGAAACAAGGTACTGTGAAGATTCAGAAGGATATGTAAGATCCTGACATATTTGGGCAGTGAAATACTCAGTGTAACATGTAAATGAGAAACTGAAAACAAGTGAAATCATGGTATGAAAAATAACTCAACGTGAGTTTTGATACAGCTTTCCATAAATACCCCTCAGACTCTGTAAAAAGTTGTGTTACAATGTTGCATCAAAATGGAGAAGAAATATATGTTTATAAATATGTAACACCTATATGTAAACAAGGGTTAAAAAGTAAAGTCAGAATGAGTACAGACAGAATGAGCTGTCCACCTAGTTGGAGATAATAATCTACCTATAGCTATCTCAAATTTAATTCCTGTCTTTGCATGCAGGTGCTTACGTAAATGAGAATGAAGAGATTTAATTGCTGGTAGTAAGAGACACCAAGTTCCTTAAGGATGAACAGACTTATGATTCAGTTCAGACATCAAAATACCTAGGTTCTTGGGTAATTAGTGATGAATTGAAGAACCTTGTGATGGCTTTCAGAATAATGAGAAAAAAATTAACAGAAAGGATTTTTAGGCCATCTTCAATTTTACACAGCATAAGGATACTACCGCAGTCTTCATAAAAAAAAAAAAAAAAAAAGAAAAAAAGCCACTTTCTGATTAGGTTAATCTCCAATGTAACAAGAATTAACATAAAACATACTGATGGAGCAAGTGCTACAAACAGATGCATATTACAAGGTGTTTTCCTTATGGCAGAAATCACCAGATCTACTGCTTTGTTTCCTAAGAAGGCCACACACACATCTTAACTCTGCAGAAAACAAAGTTTGGCTAGAACTCCACACCAAAAAAATAAAATAAAATATCAATTTCTTGACAGAAGAATCCACAATTGACCAGGTGTGTTGAAGCAAGCATATTTTTCTTCTTCAAAGTGCATATGGAGATTTAGTCAATGAGGAGTAGTATATCTTCTGTTGGACTGCTATGGCAGGTGAGTTATGAGTTCTTCAGCCATCCTCAGTTAAAATATTTCAGTTTTGCTGGCTGTAGTTTCTTCTTATGTTTGATGCATGGTAAGTAGTATCTGGGATGTCAGACTGATCTACCACCAATATAGCAAGGCTTTAGAGTACTGTTTTTCCCCTTGAAATCTAACGAGGTTATTTACGTTAAAAAGAATAAAAGATGAGATTTTTTCTCTTACTGTAATCTCTAACAGTATTCTAATAGGGGCTATTATGTAGATGCTGTGCTGGTATGTAGACTTGGAAACCTCTTGATACTCTTGTCTCTCCTTGAACAGCTGAAGGAGATTGAGAGCATCTGGAAGTGATTCAAGAGAATCCTGAGGGGTTAGGATGAGGAGACCATACTGAGTTGTTTATTTATATATTAGAGATTCTATAAACTGACACTGAACCCAGATAAATCTCTTGTGGAGGAGGTCAGAGAGATCAAAGCGCCTTCTAAGTGTCAAGATGCAAAGTCAGAAATTGCTGCTTAACTCATTGTTATACATGTCTGTCTTTTAGCCATATATCCTCATCCGCAACATTTAGTCTTCATAGCACTGATTGCGATCTGTATCATAACTTCTCAAAATAATTACACAACTTAGATGATGACTATAAGAAAGCACTGTAATTCCAGAATGTTTTGCATTTCTGATATAGAAAAAAGATGGAACATAAGACCTGTGTGCTCACCACAGAAAATTAAACTTAAATACCATTAAAGATTACACAGATTTATGGTAATATTAATGGCATACAGCACAGTAAACACCCATTCTGTTTAATCAATTTAAAGCTGTCATCCACATTTTGTGAAAAGTGATACTCAAAAACATCTGTGCATACTTGGAATACCATGTGCAAGTCTTCCTTACAATTTTTCCAGTGACTGCTGTTCAGGCAAGATGACTGTACAATTTCATTGCTATAACATATAGCAGGATAGACTAAGTGAAAAACATGTGCTTTATAATTTGCTCATGAGTGCAAAATATTAAGATGTAATTGAGGTATTTTCTTTATATTAACCTCAGTTATTGAAATTCTATTTAAATGAAGAAAATCTAAAATTAAAGTTTACCAGGTCTGATGTGAAGTACAAGAAATTTAGTTCAGAAAGTAAGCTTTTTAGAACATTCTCACATAATACTAGGATTTCTTGGTATAGCTACACAAACATATCAGTGAATCAAAAGCTAGAAAAGCCATTGAAGAGAGAGAAAAATTCTTGTCATGCAATCTGCCTGGTTCACTTGACAAAAAACCCCAGTGTTCCAGAGGCTGGCACAGTTGCTCTCTGCTCACAATAAAGATGATCTCTAGCGTTAACAAGGATTTGCTTTTCAACCAGAAAAATTATATGAAAAAAAGCAGACTATACTGAATCTTTTGGAAGCAATCAACTAAGGGTCATAAGCTGTAACTTGGTTTAACAGAAATAAAAATCTCTGACTTTGAAATAATTGTTATGGAACAGTTTTGGAAAGTGCTTAATTTTTGGCGTGCCTTTATCCTTGTCTATTTACACAGTATTTTATAGTCAAGTGACAATATCCTCACTTTCATTACAACTGAGGCAAAACTATGTTAAAACTGTGAGACAGTAAAAGAAGCAGATTTCAGGGTTGCCGTGTGGATTGCCCTATTGGATGATGAATCCATTCCTGAAAACACCTCATAATATGCTGTAGTTCTCTAGGGAGGCCTCAGGAGATAAAATTCTCATAGGAAGAATGCTTGTTAAGACTAAAGGGCAAATATGCTAACTTCCTACTTGAATAAATATCAACACAATAATTTAGTAACCAGAGCTCCAGAGTAACTGGAAGAGTAGTTGCCTCTCATTCTGCGATTAATTCCTTTCCATCGAGATAGATTTCAAGGAGTAGCTTGAAAATCAATCAGACAAGCTCAAGGACAGAAATCAGCTGATCGAGAAATATGAAATAAAAATGAAGACTGATGAAATGTAAAAGGATATGCATGCGCTCCAGAGAGAGATAATGCTCAGGCGTCTGTTCAAGTCTGAAGCAGCAGGCTATTCCTAAGCTTCTTCACAGAGAAAAGATTAAGATAAATGTGTGGAGACATTTTTAAAACTCTTGTCTTCTTTTATTATGCTTTATTTGAGCTGGTAAGAGAAAAATATAATTTGGTGATGAGGCAATGTTCATTGTGCTTTTATCACTGCTTACAAGGAAATGGAAAAACAGTTGATAGTAAATGCTTTGACAGCTGAAACCAGCACAAGGGCTTGACTTACGAGAAGTAGGACAGCATAATTCTGCTGAAGGGATGAAAAAGCAGGAAATCCTAACATACAGAATGTGGTACAAGTAGAGGTGAATCAAGCCCTTTGAAATGATAACCCATGATTCAGTATTAGCAATTAGGGCAGTGAGCACAGTTTAATGTATATTTACACAATATTCACTGATACTCCAGACAGCTCAATATAAGAAGCATAAGAGCTCATTAGTGGACTATTTTATCCAGGGTAGTTTATCTGCTTCACAGCTGATCCATAAAGGTGAAGCATCATGCTAAGGCAGGTGTTATCTCTTCCAGCTATGAAGACAGGTCACTTAAGAGTAAACTGCTTTATGACAGACAGACATGTTCACAGCAAACACAGATAAATACTTCAATGTGCAGGGAATCACTTGAAATCCAGTAAATTGGGTGGAAGATAATTGGATAAAAATATTTAAGGAGTTTAGCCTCCGATCTGTGTTTTCAGAAAAGATTCATGAACACATGGATGTTTAAAATCACACATAAGAGACTCTAAAAAATATAATAGTCATGAGGACAGCCAGCTGAAGATTAATTTTGAAAGTAATGAATCGGAAGACTTACGTAAATCAAACATATTTAGCATTTTTAAAAGTATGAAACTGATTTTTTTCATGTTACCTATGAAGAATGAAAGTATTCTCCAGTTATGAACACATCAGATTTTGCAGAGACCAAAAATAGGAAACAGCTGTTTCATATACACAGACTACTGGAAAAGAAGGGACAATATGTGTCTATGAAGCTGGCATACAACACTGTAAGAAATGAGCATGTTTCTTAGAAAAGAAACAATGGTTTGCATCAACAGACAGAAATGAAAAGGAATTCCACTAATTGAGACTTTTCGTCATACAGATCAGAAAATGTTGTGTACTCGACAGAACTCCAAAAAGGAGTTGGCACACCTTACTCCAGTCTTAGTTTTCCTTCTAATCATATGTAAACTGCGAATTTAACTGGGATTCTAAATCAAAGAAACAAGTAAAGGCAGAGGCATAACGGGCAGATACTGGAATTGGAATGTAACAAGACATTAGATCACACAAAACACTGCTAACAGTGACACAAAGACACTGCTAGCTAGCATCAGAAACAAATCTATTACTGTTGCCACAAGAGAAAGAAATGCTATATGACTTTCTCAGTTCACAGAAAAGTAATAGGCTTAGTGTCAAGCAGACTGGGTTTATCTATCAGTCATCAGCCTGTACGGCAAAGAAAGAAACTTTCAGAGACTGGCCACCGTAACTGCTTACATTCAACAGTCAGAGCAAACCAGATTAAGAGGTTTTCATATATATGGAGAAATCACAGCCTACTATAATTCCCCACAAAGAATAAAAATTAAAGAAAACACCATGTAAAATACAGGTATGTTCATCCTATCCACAATGCAAAATCTGTAGTGCCCACATAAATAGAGGACTCATCATTTTGGGAGGGACCACAAGAGGAAAATGACATAGATAAGCCTTCCAGCTAACAAATAAATCTCTCTCCTAGCTTTTTGTTTTGTTGAGTATGCAAAGATTTCAGCTCTTTATATGTGGTTCTCAAATTGGAAGGAAAATCGAACGTTCTATCATATAAATGAAAAGACTAATAAAGATTTATATTACATTTTTTCCCCATTTATGCCTAATATGTTATTCTATGAAAGTCTTTTCAGCAATTCTCTCTCAAAGACTCTTGAACCTTTTACTAATTTCTTCACCTTTCCCTAAATGCAACCATACCACTAATTAATGGGTGAAATCCAAGTACCACAGCAGAACTGTACTTTCCATTTTCAACGTACCAAGCTCTTACATTCCAACACTGTTTGGAAGACATAGTAAAACAATAAAATCACGAAACACTTGACACAAAAATGGAAGGTTTAAATCTAAAAATAAATATTCTACACTGAATACTCTGATGAGCTGTAATTACAAAACATCATATCATAAAAGACATAGTAAGTACTGCTCCAAACATAGATACACCTTATTATGAAACACATAGTAATTATTACGAAACACTGCTGGTTAAACATTCATTATGGAAGGATTGTTATGAAATAGAAATCTTCTTAATAAGACATTCCAGGTGGAACCTGTTAATTTAGTGGCATACAGTCCAACAGTTTCACGACACCAGGACTGAAAAATACATCATCAGCTGTGCGATACCTAACTTATAAACTGTACTGAAAATACATAGCCAGCACTATGCTGCAAAGTCCTCTTCACTACCACACTTCAGTTAGCAGCATCTCCCTTTACATGACATGTACATTTTGTGAATTATATTTGCAAAAGGCTGTTCTACTTTTGAATAATGTTCTTTTCTCTCTTTAGCATTCAGCAGGAGATTACATTTTTAACTTAGGCCTGTTTCCCTATATGAACTATAGTGTTAGAAAATGCTATCACATACTATTAAGTCATTCTCCATTAGGAATAAAATCTGTACATTGTCTTACATAATCCTAGATGTTTTATTTCTAAATGTGTTATTGATATTTGATTGTATAAGCTAAGAGGTATTGAAAATCTCTAGATCTGAAGGTTGATATAAACTTAGGTGTAAAAAAGGTATTTTATAAAACTCTATTAAAAAATGAAACTCCTCTGCTCAGTATAAAACGTATTTCATATTGCTTTACAATGAAGATAATGCTTCCAAGTACATAAGGAATTTATGGTGCTAGTCACAAAAACAGCAAGTGAAAAAAGTTCAGCAATACTGGTCTACTATGTGGCACTTCTGTTTAAAAATAAACATTCTTTCCAGTTCTGCTAGTGGCTGAATAGCTTAATAAAAGAAAGACTTCAAGAAAATGTATCTTTCCTACAAAATATGACGGGACACATTTTCAAAGCATAAGTAGGAACTCAGCCATACAACTCCTACTAACATTACTGGGAGCTGCCTGTCAAAAGCACTGTGCATCATGCTGAAAATGTCCTTCAGTGATAACAATAGAGTTAAAACTTTTGGACATATACATAAATATTTTACATGAGGTGTTTTACAAGATAACATTTGTGATTTATGCTCAACTGTTCTTTCAGAAGTAACTGTATCACAGGAACACCTCAGAAATGAGTTTACTTTCTGGTTATGTAGTCCACTAAAATCTACTGTTCTTTCACGAAACTTTCAACATAAGTCTGTCTCTTTAAAGTAGACTTTTAAAGAAGGTACAGAAGTGAAGTTATTCATTACAGAATATGTTTCAGTGTTATCTATATTACTTCAATAGCTCATGTACTTTATGTGCAGGTGATCTTGCTAAATTACTTTTAAACCAGTTTCTAAAAATATTGCCTCTCCCCTTAGTAAAGGAATGATACAACTTCTCCAAAATGAAGCAGATAGTATCAAAGAAAGATGACGAACCCTGATATCAACTACAGCACAACAGGAAAAGAAAAATATGAAGATTCTACTGTGTACTACAGAATGAAATCATAAAAATCTTGGGTCTGAAGTGAGATTGTATTATTAAGTCAAACATAAAAAAAATCTTAGTGAAGAGATAAAAGCTGATAATAGTTTATATGTATTTGATTAAAAAAATATATTTGAAAGTGACTACTAGGAGGAATCTGCAAAAGAGATTACATTTACACCCCTGGGAACCACTGATTTACTGCTCTGAATTTTTTTTAGCTGTCACAGCAAAAGTCAAAGTTACAACATGTAAGACTGTATTTCTGTGAGCATCCGGAGTCAATCTTAATTACTTAACAAGGAAAGGGTAAATATAATGGGAATTTTTGACAAAAGATGTTTTACTGCTTGTCTATGTTGAAGAAAACAGATTAAAAAGTGAGCCCTATATATCAAATTAATTTATAACTTAACAACTGTTTTGTTGAGTTCCTCAACTCCACAAGCTCAACTAAACATGCTTCCAAAAACATTCCTGTCTGGGACTTTAAATTATGTGAGGTATCTCAGGATTTTAGCAAGCACACAATTAAAAACAAAATATTGTTACCCTACTTCTAAGATACTAATCTACATAAAGTAACTTGTTTTGTAACAGGTAGAGGCCCAATTTGTACATCTAGGATTAACATGGGCAGCTAAGTACTCAATTTGAGATTAAGCACCATAGCATCAAATGAAATCAGGCTAACAAAATGTCAACCCCTGTCTTTCTAAACACAGAATAATAGGGAAAAGAAATTTCATGAACTTTCTAGTGTCTCTAAATTTGTAAATAAAAGGAGAAAGCTAGCTAGCATACTCAAGACTTAGTGACATAACAAACTGGAGACTTAGTATGGCAGTGGAGAAAATTAATAGTGAGAACCCTCATCATTAATTATTCTTCTGTACATCATGAAGTTAAAATATAAGAGTATGAAAGTAAGAAAATTTTTGTGACTTTTGACAATTATTAGGAAGAAAAAGATGGTAACAATTGCCAAAAAAATCACAAAAGTTGACATGTTACCTGGCTATGACAAAGAGCACACAACTGACACCCAAGTAAGCCAGCAGAATATACATCCAGATATCAGGGGAGAGAGGATTCAGGAAGGAGAAGACGCCCGGGTTTGTACCATTGGGCTTGCGGTACAAAATACTTATTCCAAGAGTCATAAAGGGCTTGGAAAAGTCGATGACCTTCTCTCGAACATAGGTAATTGCCAATGGTGCAACTGCAAGGTCAGCTTTCTGTTAACAGAAATACAAAAAGAGAAACAGGCCATAAGTCAGAAGAAACAGGTTTAGGTAGACAATCAGATTAGGCAAAACACAAACTTTACATGGAGGAGCTTTGTTCTTATACTAGGTAGGCTGAAATGTACAACTCTCTCCTCCCTACAAGTAAGGAAAAAGATTTATTCTATGTCCTGTTTGCTAAACTGACACAGTAGTATTTAGAGAAAATTAAAAGCACTATTACAGGGTTAGAAGTGAAGAAAAATATTGCACCTTGCAGAAAACATGAACATCCTTTATCACATCTTCTAAAACTTTTTAAAATGTACATATCAGCATAAGTCTTCTTTTTGTCACTCCTTCACTGTGCTCTTTAGAAGCTAACATATTTGTGAAGCAGATGTGAATATGCTTGTACAAGTGTAGGGAAAGTGCCAGGAAGCAGTTTTGCTTATTTTAGCATAAAAATATTGGTACAAAATGAAGAACATTTTAAAATCAGAAGTGCTACACCTGAAAGGTTGCTACAGGGATTAAGTTCTAACAAAGTATAACTGTCCTTAATAGTTTCCAGAAATCACTATGAAACTTGTAGGTAACTGACTATTAATTAATTGCAGTATTTAAGAAGAAATCATACAATACAATGTATTTTGTCAACTTACATTAAGTTTTAGTTATTATGGCAATAATTCATAGGAGATTAGTAAATGGTCTATACTATTTTTATTTAAAACTTAATGGAAATCATAGTGACAAGAAAACTACAGCATCTACTTTTTAATCTCTGTTAACAGCTCTTGAAAGACTACTGTTCATGTGTGTATGTGTATATGTGCACATATGAAAGAGGGAAGTTCAGAGCAAGAAATTATACAGTACAAGACTTGGCAAGCTGTAAACTAAGAAGTCCTTGAAACGATACATAAATACGGGTATGTAGTAACAGAAATGGTATAGCTACTGTGAAATACTGTAATCCAAGTAACATAGCTGCAAATAACACCATTTTCAGAATGCCTGTTCTAAACCAAGATCCAGAGATTTTATTCCCAATAAAACTGTACAAACTTATACTATTATATACTTTCTTTTCCTCAGTTGGTATTGTGCATACTGTGTAACACAAAATCCCACACAATGTTATAGCATTTCAGTGTTCCCTTTTTTTTGTTGTCTCACTTTCCACAAAGTTCTACTGTAGTCTATTGTTGTTATGAGCATTTATCATATCATTAGATCTACTCTAGTAAAGTACTTCTATGTTACAATGTGAAACTCTATTGGCACTGTTCATTTAACTTGGTAAGGGTTTACTTTTCAAAAACATGACATAAGTTTCATTTTCATTGGTATTCAGAACTTATAGGTATTAATCAGACTAGCGAGGCTTTATTTCACAGCAGCTGAGTTTTTATGGATTGCATATTACTGATGATATTCAAGCTGATGCAGAAAGAGAACAGTAAAGTAAGAAACCAAAACTAATTTGAATTAAAAGTTATAGGTCAACATGTAGAAGTTTGAGAAATGTAACAATTGAAGCTATTAGTTTGTGAGGCAACCAGCAGTCCTTACTCTGAGATTCTGAAGGCAACTCACTAGAGACTGTCAGAAGATCCAGCCGCCCAAAGATAGAGAAAATAGATCTTTTGGAAGGCTATTGGCAGTTGTGAATTTTAGTCTTAAAACATTGACAGATCCTTAATGACTAACAAATCATTTCTTTTAACAAATACTATAGGAAATCAAACCCTTGATCATTAGATGAAAACAAAACCATATACAAGTGAATATAGGTTGTAACTATCTGCAGTTGAGCAAAGCTCTAGGGAAGTTGCAGATGAAATTAGAAAAATAACCAAACAAGAAACAATGCATGTCTCATATGACAGAACCAGACAATCAGATATCACAACCTGGGAGGCAGAGATCCAAAATATAGGTCCGTATCTTGATATATCAAGATTTTCTTCAGAGCTTTAATAACTCCATTTCAATATTCTTGAACTAGTAAATCACCATAAGAACAAAAATTAAGCATCTCAACAAGAATAAAATCCAGAGTCTTTACTGACTGAAGAAACTAGCTGCTAGAATGAAAGACATAAAAATGTAGTATTGTCTCATGTAACTACTTTTGCTAATATATGTTATCTCCAAAATATTCAATTCTCCTGGCAATTACTTCATTCTGAAATGGCACTACTTGAAAGCACAAGAAATAAGGGGCCAAGTTTCAAGAAGTGCAGTACCAGGGTCTCCTACACTCTTCTACAACGAAGCAATACAACTAAGAGAATTCTCTTTAGTTAATTTATCAGGATGAATTGGAGAGGAATGGTGTACAATTAGGATTTTATCAATCTACATTTATCAACATTAACAAATGAGTACATACTAAAATGGCTTTCTGATAAATTCCATAATAAAGAATATTTATCTCACTTGGCAATGATGTACGAATCCATTTTTTAGAATGAATGTATATATAATTCTATTTTTTAAAGAAAAAAAATTTATTTATCTGAAAGCATTATCCTAAACAGCACTTATTCATGACTTTAGAGTATTTGGGATGAAGGCTTTTTTATGACAGCATCCAATGAGTGGTGAGGATAAGCTAGTCACTACAGAGAAAAATTCTGCACCAACTAAAGGTTAAAATAGCAATTAGAAACAAGTAAGTCTGACAAGGACATTCCAACGCAAGGTGTAGTCCTGAGCAAAATGCAAGAGTTGTACGACAACACAAATCTTAGCCATACCATGTGAGGAAGGAGCACACTGCAGACAATAATGCCAATGGTAGATGGCACAGACTGAAAAAAAAATATTCCTCACAGTAAATTCTTATTTTAATTATGTCAAGTGTGAGGAAATCACAATCCTGCATTCACTCCACCATTCAAAGATACAGCATGATAACTGGAGAATGGCACTCACATTCTGCATCCATCTTGACAGTTTTTCAAAGAGAGGTTCTGCAGAAAGGAAGAGAATATCCAGGACAAGAGGGAGGAAGAAACAGAATTTATCATACTCTACAGGACACTTTACAAAGTCAGATGAACCATTGACAGTTATGCCCACCATGCTTTCTCAAAGTACATCAGTTATTTTGAATGTTACTTTTAGCAGTACATTCTCAATAGTATTTGATCTTCCATCTTCACCCTCCATCTTAAAGGTTAATGATATTTTCTCCTTTCATACTAGCATATGCACTCCCAGTATGGTCTACTTTCTACATTACTGCAGAACTCTGTGAACAGGGATTGCCGGACCTTCCCTTCTTTTTGTGCCATATGAGGATTGCATGTACTCTCTTCACAGCTGTGTAAAGGTTTCCCCATCTTGCTGCCATGTGCAGTTGTAGGATGTTCACTCACCAACAAACAATTCAAGGTATACACAATTTATTTCTGCTACAGAAGCCCCTAAGGCATGCTAAAATCCTCCTCTTTTGCTTCTTCATTTACATTGTACTTCCTAGCAGCTTGTTGACTGACAATTTTACATAAAGGAACATCTGAAGAAAAAAAGGAGGACCTTTTTCTCAGTTGCACAGGGCTGAAATTTGGTACATAACCTCTAAGACAAGTTTTAAAATTATACTTAAGTCAATCTATGCATGCAGCTACAAAAAACTTCAGCAAGAAATCTACACATAAATGTTGAGTAGTGCATGGGCCATAGCATGTATAAGTTGGTATTTGCAGATATTGATATTTTGTATGTGAAAATTAACTCTATAACATATAACCTAGAAAAAATACCACATTAATTTGGGGTGAAATTGAATTTTGAAAGCATTGAATAACTTCTACTAATAATGTTGGGGAAACGAAAAACAAACACTGATTGAATTTTCTTTTGATGATCCTTTTCTGAAAAATTTTTGTCTCACCTATTTTATTCAAAGGAATTCAAAGGAGTTTAAATACAATCTAGACATAGCAACCACAAAATGGCTAATAGTTATTTTTAATTAGACTCTACAATTACAGAATATTCTGCTATAATAATGGAGTTCTTTAGCCTATGTTAATGGAGTCTTCTGGTAAGAATTTTGCTGCTAATATTTTCCATTGATTTAGTATCCATGTAATATTTACATTAAAAATGCAGGGGGAATCATACAATCTATATCTGTTCTCAGTTGTTTATACAGTCAATCCAATCAGACTGTGATTGTATAATATACATAGAAGTATACACATACACTGAAAATGCATTTTAGTAATTTTACTTCTATACAGGCAGGAATACACTTACTGCCCATAAATATTTTTTAAAATAGAGGGTGATAATTTTTTAAAAGGAAAAATTCATAAGGCTTCTTTTTAATCCACTATGTCAGCTCTTCAGCCTAAGACCCTAAGTCAATATGTAAACTTCTTCAGCCACCTCAAATTTTTGGGATTGTTAAACCGAGCGCTAAATTTCAGTTACATTCCCTGTGGAGAAAATGCATCCCTAAGCTAGACAGAGGAAGACAAATGCCCAGCTTCAATAATTTAAACCCATCTAACAGGCTTTTAATGCACAGAGAGCTTATGCATCACTCCTGTTCACAGAAGTGCATTTCCCTGCCACTGATTTGAAAAACTAAGATCTGTAGTTTGCCTTTAAGCTTGTGATCTATCCTAAACTGCCTTGCTCGTACTGCTACATTATAGAAAATTTTACACCCTGTGTCTCTATTTTAACTAGCCACTTACATTATTTTGATATAAATTGTTTTTCATGTTTTTCTACTACCTTTCATGGGATTGTAGGACAGTTCAGGTGGCAAGAGACATCAGGAGGTCGCTCGTTCAATCTCCTGTTCAAAGCAGGGTCATCAACATGATCAGACCAGGTTGTTCTGAGTTTTACCCAGGCAGTTTTGAAAAACTCCAAGGATGGAGACTACGTAACCTCTCTGGATAACCTGTTCCACTGCTTGTCTGTCCACATAGTGAAAAAGTTTCTACAGACAAGCAGTGGAGCAGGTTGTTTAGAGAGGTTATGCAATGTCCATCCTTGGAGGTTTTCAATTTATGCCAGGCACCACTGTGAAAAGCCCGGATGCATTTTCTTGATAACCTCCTCACAGGTCCTGGAAAGCTGCTACTAGAGGTTGCTACCTTTGCCAAGTAACATACCATAAAGTCCAAAACAAGTCCAGACTAGATAGTGAAGTTTAGATGTCATGCCTTCTTATTTGTGGGATCTTGACTTTTATAATTTAAGATTAATTGCTAACAATATCATATCTAGATGCAACTTTAGCAGTTGTTACTTCATTAACATAATAATTTAACATGATAAAGTAACATGATGACAGTTTCAATAGGTACTGGCTCAAGTTACACATGGGTTTCTAACTGCTGAGCTGCTTCTCAGTATTTAATGTTCAGCAACAAAAAGTTACTGAAAGATGGATGGTTTACTCAGATTCATTTTACTGACACTCAGTAGTATTTCATAGCTGTTTCATTTCTTTAGACATCTTTCTGTCAGCATGGCTAATACTCGTCTTGGCAAAGTCTTGAACAGCTGTGGTAACTAATGGTTGTGTTAGCTACAAGCCCTCAAGTCTTTAGAGGAGGGTCCTGATCTAGTAACCAACAAGATCATCTCCCTAGAGATCCAGATCTCCCCCCAGAAAAAACAAAACAAGGCAAACTGTTTTGCAGAGGATATTTGCCTGCTGTCCAATACTACAGAAACAACTTGCTACATGAATTCAACTACACAAAAACATTTGGAAACCTTCCGACAATGGCTTTTGAATAGGATTGAGCATATCTTTTGATCAACCTAGCAGTGTCTAGAACTGACTTTCGGTATTGTTTTCTGTTTGCTTCTTTGTTATTCTCTGAACCTTTAGTCAAGGAAAAATACTAGTACTAAAACCATCAGGAACTCTGTAATTAGTTAATTTACATTATCTCCTCTTATTCAAGGTTAGTAAACCTAGGAATTTTTCTAGTCCATTCTCATTTAGCTATGCCAGCATGGATTAGATTAAATAGGTGGATAGATGTAACATGAGTACCCATTCAAAACAGTCACAAAGTTTCTATTTGTTGATTTATAGGATGCTGTTCCACAGAAGTATTTTGAACCAACTTTTTTTTAATCAAGAGTTACAGAAATTGTATGTAAGAGGACTAGAGGCAGTGGACCATGAAACTACACTTAGCAGGAAGATGGATGACAATAAATTACAACAATAATAAAATCTCAGCCTTATTTCTTATCACTTCACTCCAGCAGAGTTTTCCACAAAGGACTCTTCTAATGGTTAGAAGGGCAAGATTCACATACCCAAAGAAAGGACAAAGTGCCAAAGACAGTATTTACAAAACAGTGTAGATATTGTGGCTCAGCGTTCAGGAAAGGGAGACTCTCCCCTTTAAAAAAAAAATAAAAATTATGAGAGTACTTAATTAAAATGTAACAGTTCTTCTTTACAGTCATCACACTCTTTTTTTCCAAAACTGTATTTCTGTACCAGACATGGTTTCTAAACATGAAAATTACTGGACACCATGCTCCAGCGCAGCTTCTTGAAATAAAATACAGAGGTAACATTGACTCCTTTTTTGTAGCTAGCATTTTTATCATTATACTTTCCAGATTTACTGCAACTTCCTGCAAGTATTTTTTTTCCAGTTGTTAACCAGCTCTGTCACCTAGATTTTCAGTTACTGCATTCAGGACAAAAAAATCCCACACTTTTTGATTTTGACATGAATTCTTTTCTCAGATATATGAGTTTTCATCAAATTGTTTCAGTGAATTCATTTCATCATGCAATCAAGTTTGACTTGTATCGTATTTTACTTGCTCCCCCTTTTCTGTATCACTTTGTCATTTGCAATTTCTTACAAGGGAATCAAAATGATTAATACTGGTTTTGCATATAATTTGGATGGGAGTAGATCACTGCAGGATATAATACCTCTTATTGATTAACAATTCTCAATTGACAACCTTTTGAAATCTATCATTTCATCAGCATAATTAATTAAGGGCATAAAACCCATTAATATGGACAAAATCAACCTCCTGTACACTCGTTCCCTCCAGCTGCATTTTGATGCAGCTATCAAAAGACTTTATTTTTAAAAGAATCCACACACTGATCAATGAATCATTAAATTCCAGTGCCTTAGGCTTTAATTAAAATTGATCATTATTATAAACAATAACAAAAAATGATCTTTTTAGAGAACTCCATCACATATGAAATAAAAACAGAAGTGTTTTTATATTGTGTATATTCTTAAAACATTATATATCATGCAATGGTTTACCTGTGCCATAATTATAAAGGAATGGCTAATACAGTACTTATTTTATTACCCAAAAATATTGTCACAAACCTAAGGAAGAAAAATGTTAGTAGTGTTGTTATGCACTAGATCCTAGCTTAGTTCTGTTCTGCCTAAGGTATATGTAAGCTAACTCATTTGAAAAACTCATTACATTTATTTAAATTCAATAAAGCTTATCGAAGCTCTATGCATCTTTTAAGTACTGAAGATACCAGGATTAACTATTAACAATCAGCTTTGATAAAAATAAAATGCAAATCTTAAGGATAAAATCTGTGGTGGTTGAGTTAAAATGTTTTTTATATTTATAAAGATGAAATCTATGAAACACTTAAAAATGTCATTACTGTTATAATGTATTCTTTGTATTATGTGAAGTTCTGCTTCATTCTGGAAGACAAGGATTAACAGAGGGGTACAAATACATAATGAGTAAGAACACACAATATAACAAGAAAAAGCATTGATCAGCATGACAGGCAGATGTAGACAAATTCCTAGCCTAACTACTGCCCAATTAGAAAGTGGACAGATATAACAACATTTATGGATGACACTAAACTAATTATTCAAAGTAGCAAGACTATAGAAGAATTGCTCCATGTCAACTTGCACAAAAAGATGTGGAGGACAGTAAATAAAATGAGCTCAGAACAAGAAACTGTCCAGGAATGCAGAGACAGAGTTAGGCTACCCAAAGCCCATCTGAGGCTGAACCTGGTGAGGAATGCCAAGGACAAGAAGGGCTACTACAAGTACATACGCAACAAAAGGAAGACTAGAAAAAATGTGGAACTGCTGCTGAATGGGGCAGGGAACATGGTGGTAAAGGACATGGAGAAGGCCAAGGTACTCAATGCATGCTTTACTTCAATCTTTACTGGTAAGAATACTGATCTTCAGAAATCCCAGGTCTCTGAGACTACAGGGCAAATCTGGAGCAAGGAAGACATAACCCTCAGTGGAGGAGGATCAGGTGAAGGAACATGTCAACAAACCACACATACACAAGTCCATGGGACCTGATGGGATGCACCCGTGAGTGCTGAGGGAGCTGGCTAATGTCAGCCAATCCCAATTATCTTTCAAAGGTTGCGGAGATCAGGAGAGATTTCTGAGGACTGAAATTAAAAAAATGTCACTCCCGTCTTCAAAACAGGCAATTCAGTGTCAAATTAATTCCTGGAAAAGTGAAAGTGATGGAGCAAATCCTGCAAGTCATATTAAGGACAAGAAGATAACTGAATGTTATCAGCATGGATTTATAAAGCGGTAATATTGTCTGACCAGTGTGATATCTTCCTACAGTGAAATGACTGGCTTTGGTGGGTGAGTAGAGAGCACTGAATGTTCTTTATTTTGACTTCAGCAAGGTTCTCAACACTGTCTTCCATAACAACCTCAGAGACAAACTGACAAAGTACAGACTAGATAGGTGGACGATGAGGTTAAATGAAAGCTGGCTGAGCTGTTGGACTGAAAGGGCAATGCGAAGTCCAGCTGGAGATCAGTCACTAGTGGTATACTCCAGGGGTCAACACCCACACTAATACTGTTTAACATATTCATTAATGAGATGGATGAGTGGACAGAGTGCACCTGCAGCAAATATCCACAGTGTACAAAACTGGGAGGTGTGGCTGGTAGACCAGAGCTGCTATTTAGAAGGACCTCAGCAGGCTGGAGAAACAGGCAGACTGGAACCTCATGAAGTTCAAATAAGGAAAACGCTAAATGCTGCACCTGGGAAGCATAAACCCAGGCACCAGTACACATGCTGGAAGGATGGTGAGCAGCTCGGCTGCATTAGGCAGAAGCATTGCCAGCAGGTTGAGTGAGGTGATCCTTGACCTCTACTCAGCACTGGTGAGGCACATCTGGAGTGATGGGTCCAGGTCTGGGCTCCCTGGTACAAAAGAGACAGGGACATACTGGAATGAATCCAGCAAAGGGCTACAGAGATGATTAAGAGATTGGAGTAGAGACTTGAGTGAGCTGGGACTGTTTAGCCTGGAGAAGAGAAGGCTCAGGGGAATCTGATGAATGAATACAAATAACTGAAGGGGGGAGAGGAAGTAAAGAAGACAGAGGCAGACCCTTCTCAGTGTTATCGAGTGAAAGAAGAGGTAATGGGCACAAACTGAAATGCAGGAAATTCCATTTAAACATAAAAAAACCCTTTTCTATTGTAAGAATGGTCAAACACTGGAGCAGGTTGCCCAGAGAGGTTGTGGAGTCTCCATCCCTAGAAACAGTCAAAACTTGATGGGACATGGCCTTGGGCAACCTGCTCTAGTTGACTATGCTTTGAGCAGGGATTTAGACTAGGTGATCTCTAGGGTCAGTTTCAACCTCAACAATTCTTTGATTCTGTAGTGTAAGTAATTTCTCTTTCCAGTTCTCTACACACATCTCTGTAACAAACCCACAGTTTTATTTCTATTCTGGAAGCAGACAGAGAAAGAAAGTTTGCAACTAGTGAAACTAGGTTTGGCATATAGGCTCCTAAAACTGTCTGTAATATTGTTGATTTCCTGTTAAGCTACAAGTAGTTAAATAAATAGATGATATAATTTTAAAAATTATAAAGACAACCAGAAATTGCTCAAATATTACAGGAATTTAAATACTAAATATGGCATCTATCTCATTTCTCCTATTTCTATATTACTGGTGTACAGTGAGAATTAAGAGAAAAAGGAAAATATTCTTGTCTGATGGCTACACTACAGAACAATTTTCTTAAAGACATCTCAGACTGATGAATTTAAACATTTAAATATAGCAAATAATTCAACAGAAGTTCTAGAGAGAACATGGTATCAAGTTAGATACAGGACCATTAAGTCTAAAATTGAAATGTGCTATTTCTCAGTCCCACAAAGCTCTGTTGGTACAATGGCACTCTTTGCTGGTGCCTGGTTCTAGTTCTCTGATTCAGGCACACATCTGAAATCATGCTGCCACTGTAATCTAAGCTGCTACTGTTCTTTCAGCAAAACTCTATCACCTTTATGCAGTTCTCTAGTAGCAACAGGATTAGTCCAGAGAAAAGCAATGACACTATACTTCTGTGGTGGCTTTTCATAACTGACCCTTTATTTTATCTTTTATTATTACACTGTAACAATAATATAAGTATAGATCTTACACTAGTTTTGTTTTTACATTTTGGAATTATGAAATACTACAGTATTGCAATAGCTCTTTTGAGGGCCAGAAGGATCATTTTCAAACTGACTTGAAAATCATAAGACGTGGAAGTGACAGGGCTGAATGCTGCACATGACATTTTGAAAGAGCTCAATTATTTTTCTAAGTTTAAAAACTAATAATTAATTACCATGCATTTGAAGAATGACTTGAAGATTTGTATACAAGATTTTGATACATTTTTGACACAACACTTATTCTAGAATAAGTGTAGCATTCTTTACCAATCCACATAACAAAAAAACTCACAAAATACATCTATGTAAGTCTTCTATTTTTAAGGCAAAATCTACATTGCCTCAGGCACAAAATGGCTTTCTAGTTAACAACCTATTTTCCATACTATAAATAAACATTTTACTTCCAATAACAGATTATTGTATACACTTACATAAAGTAAATAAAGCAGAGCAAGAAGTAAAAAAATCTTTCTTCAAGCTTAATACTTTTCATTTCTTTACACTTGACTTTATTACCTGAAAAATTTGAATTTTTTTTTTTTTAAATTACGTGGGTTTTATACATAAAACATTGTCTCAGCATGTCACTTATTTATCCAATATCCTGACTAAAAAAAAATCTAACGGGTATCTATACTGTTTCACAGTTTCTACTAGCACTCATGAGTATCATGCCCCACACATTCATACAAATATATACATTCATTCTTTACAAGCACCTATATGCAGTCATTGATATGCATATGCGTATGTGTATATATTTTTTTTTCACACCAATATACATTCTCAGGAAGAGAAGTTACTCATCTTTGGAAGTTACCACACATTACTGCTAATCAGGCCTTCAGAGGCTGGGAAATAGCAGAATAAAAATTGACTGTGCAAATCAATTTCAAGCTATTGTGACAAAGTAACACGATTTTCTTCCTAACACACACACACACACAATCAGTCTCATTTGGTGTATTTTGGACTTAAGTAAAGCTGCAGTGATGGTTTCTTTTTTTTTTTTTTTTAACTCTGAATGTTTGACTTCTGTATAATTTTCTTAAACAACTGAATTATCTTTGATCTTGTAAGAATAACAGATCAGAATTAATACCTTTCAGTTCCCCAAACAGTATGGGTGACGTTCTATTTTGGGCATCATTCCCAGGAACACATCTCCTGCCAGCAGATTCTGAAACTCTTTTACCAAAATGTTGCTTTGCTGAAAGTTGACATACTCCAGGATTCCACAGTCCCTACTCCCTGCCTTCCATGAAATGTTCACTTTGAGATGTGTTGAAATTCTTTGGTGATGAGCAAAAGACAAATTGCAGCACAGAGCTTTTGAAATTTTTTTTTTCAAGCTTTTAGTATCAGTAACAACATTAAGAATTCATTTGGTTAATTGTGCTTCATTAATACACCTGTAGTTGATTTATATAAGTCCCCTGCAAGTCTTTCAAAATCCTTCTGTTACCATTTCCAAATGAAGAAAATCCAAGCAGAATTTAAGTAGCAACATTTCTTATGAACATGCTCAGAGTATGCCATGTTCACATTTATGAGTAGAATTTCTGAATTCCTGATCTACCAAGCATGCAATCAAACTCCTTAATCATTACTTCTAGGAGGAATGAGGTTAAAATAAGATCTAAGTAGGCAGAGAGGAGGACTAAGGGAAGATTGGGAAAACTGGTACCAATTAACTTTCCCTGTATAGCTGAACTTATTCTGATCTTTGTAGTGATCAAGTACCGTCCGATGAAGTATAGATATTGTAGAAACAGACTGAATGAACAGATGCATGATAAGCTCTAAAAATAACTTGCTGAAGATTTGACATCAAAAACAGAATTGCAAATCACCTCCTTGGAGGAAAAGCACATCTTTGAATAGAGAAGTTGTTTCATCAATTTTCTCCAGGTAATTTAATTTCTACTAAATGGGGTCAACCCCAGCGACCAACCTTTTCTGAACCAGAAGATACAGAATAAAAATGTGGACACATGAATTTACCTAATAAAAGGGATAAGTCCCAATGGAAACTAACGCTGCTATTAGAGAATTCTAATTTTCATATGTATTTCACTTCAGCAGACATATACATAGAAACAATAATCCCCATGTTATTTTCTACCATTCTTCACTATCATTATAGCAACAAAAGTGACTGTAAAGATCAGATAATTGCATGAGGATATGAAAAGTTTAACTTTTATGAATACAGCCATAGCCCTGGATCCCATCAGTTCCTAATCATTGCTGTAAGCACAGATGATGCTTGAGCTAAAGAGTTATCTTTTGGAGTCTCATTTGAAAAACTTCATGCTGCTGCCTTGATGGGCTATGATTCAGTTCACTGGCAGTGCAGTGAAAATGAATGCCAATTATTCACTGTACAGTTTTTATCTGTAACTGAAACTTAATCATTTTATATAACCAAGTGCATTACCTACGCATGTCCAAATAGCTAATAATTATAAATGGGGATTATACTGGTTAGACTTAAAACATATTCTATGTTAATGCTTATGTACTAATTCTTTCACCCAGTATCTAAAATATTTGGCCCCTAATTTACACTTGATTCGGCCCAGTGCTAGCATTCTTTTGGCAGTAACTTCTCAAGGAACATTTGAAATGATTCCCCACAATTTCCCAAAACTTGTGAACCTGTGACTAGCCACATCTAAAAAAGAAAAGAAAAAAATAAAAGAGGGAGTGGGGGGCAAGTGGGCAAACATCCTATTTATCAATGTGGGCAGGCAGGAAAATAAGTCAAGAGAAGGAACAGAAATTACAAACTAACAGTTTTACAAGGTAAAACACGCTATTTATCACAAGGGATCCTGGCTACTAAAGTAAATTAGGGTACTTCCTGAATTTTATCTATACTTTAAATAAAATCCTGAGTTATCTAGCAGAAATGCCAAAAGACAGAGTATGGATGTTGCTCCAAAAAGTAAGCTCGAGTCTGGCAATTCACTGATAGGATTAGATAAGACTGCTAGAATGAAAAACAGAAAAAAACAGAAATGGAAAAAGAAGACAAGTTATTTTCACATAGCAACAGAAAAGTGATTTTAAAAGAAAAATATTCATTAGTAGTGGTTAAAATTGTGAAAATTAAAATTAGAAAACCATAATACCCTAATTGTAAAAAACATTACTTAGGCATACTGTAGTTAAATGACAAGAAGGCAATATTCACTTACTCCTAGTCTCAAGACATTTCAGATAAACAGCCCCCTGAATACAGATCATCAGAAAAAATCCACACATCTCAGAGCACTTATTGAGAAGGCCCTACTGTCAAAGTCTCCTACCACTTTGGGTGTCAAATAACTGAGAATATACTTAAAATCTTTCATCCAGTGTCTTTGGGAAACATAGGAAGTGATCAGCTCAAAAGATCATGTAATAACATTCATGACTACTAAGAAAAAGTGTATACATTATTATTCTCTGTGTCTTACTGTAGTATTAGAAATACTGCTGGACCTTGCTTTACTAAATTCAGACTGTGTGGAAGTTTCTTGCTCTTTGGAAAATAATTGCACACTCTCAACTGCTCTTTTGTTGAAAACTACATCTTCAGTGTGTCCTGTACTTGAAATCAGTAACACACTCCTTGCCTGCAATTTAATAAGGAATTCATACATGCACTTCTGCTATGTTCCTCACTGAATTAATACATAAATTTTGCACACTTGAGCTAAGCTTCTGGCTTGGGATTTCTTTGACATTTTAGATTACTGAGGGTTTGGATTTCCCTGGCATTTTTTCATGGCTTTCTGCAATACTTTCTGCTGCACTCTATCTGAAATCTATTCTCTGCATAACATTTACTCTGAGTTAGGATCTGTTTGTACATTTTTCCATGGGAATATCATATACAGCCTTTATTAGAAAGTGACTAAGTAGACATGCAAATTAAGTGTCATCTTCTAAGTGAGTATAGAGACCAATGTTTGGCTGTTGGTTTGAAGCAGTAATAAAACCACAGTTGCTAGTAATTCTATGGTCATGTAGAAGACCATCTCTTTGATCGTTCACCTTAAAGCAAACCAAAAGAAAAAAAAAAAGGAACAGAAGATGCATAGTATGGCATATTTAAGTGAATTACATTGATAAATTCAGACACGCAAGATAAGAATTTGCAGGGAGGTTCTGTAAATCTATGAATATATTCAGTTTGCTCGAAGTGAAAAACAGAAGCTCAAGCAACAGAAGAGACACAGTTAGTTGCTTGTCAGGGGGACACCTGCTGCTGCTTATTCAGCTTGGGACAAATGACATTGGAAATAAAAGGTCAGAGCACTTGAAGTTGTGGATTAATGAATTAGCAATTAGACTGAAAGGCACAAAAAGCACAAGTGATATGTTCTGGCATATTACAAATTATCATAATAAATTATCCTATAGACCCCAGGAAAGATTTCACACAGAAATGAAATGCTACTTTAATGAGGAAAAGAAAGCATGCAAACAATAATAACTGGAAGATAATATGAACATTTGAAACAGTACACATACACACGAAAAATAAATTACAGGCACTTAACAGTTAAAGAATTATGGATACTTTATGATGACAGAATAACTGGAAGGAGTTGGAATACTATTTTTAAATATTAAATAACGTGAATTAGTAGCTTTGTTTAAAGGGAGGGCTGTGCTGGAAAACAGCCAACATAACAAATGTAACTAATAATGATTACTGAAAATTCAGAGAAGAATGGTTCAGCATAGAACAGTAATGCTTAATCTGCAAGGTAAATAAATATATACCAAGAAATAAAAATGCACTCACAACAGATGGCCTTCAAATGGCTAAACAGATAAATCAGGAAAGAGATAAATTATAAACAAAACATAAGAAAGCTGAAAATACAAGCAGATAAGGATAAGAAAACTGAAATACAAACAGTAGTATTTTAAACATATACATAGAGTACAGAAAAAAGGGAATTGTGTTGTCTTTTTTGTTTAAAGAGTGTAGGTAAAAATAAAATAAAATGGCAAGACACTAGAAAATAACATACAAAAACTTCAGCAAAAATCAGTAGGCATTCAGTTTACCATCTACATTCATCTATATTCACCATAGTTGCTGGTTCAAGCAACAACATATCTTAACTGCAGACTTGCCAAAACACTATGTGGTTTATGGAAGGTTACCCCTCAAAACATCATCTCCCCAAAGTATCAGACTTCAAGTTTCTGTTATATATAGAAAAAATTTAGCATGATTAAAATTTGTATCATGTGACAGCTTATATTCAGTTGCAGATGCTAGCTTAGATCTAAGATTTGAAAAAAAAAATTAACTGTCTCACATAGTTTGTCAAAAATATAGCTTAAATTTTGTACTTAGAGATGAGCTTAGACTCCTCTGTAAGTACGATACATTATGTATTAAATGACAATTTAAGTTCCACTTTTGTAATGCAAAACTGCTCAATGTATCCGATGTAAACTCATAAAAGGAAAGGAGTAATTATTATAAAAAGTGTGAAAGCTTTATAGCTGCACGAGATATTTTGTAATGAAATCTATGAGCAAAGAAGACTTGGAAACTCCAAAATCAAGATAGATTTATGGATTCTGTGGGTGAAAATTATTCAAAGACAGGTAAAATGTTACAGCTTCTGCTGAGCTGAGTATTTATCTTCCTTTCAATGACACTCATTCAAACTGAAAACCAACGAGTGGTTTGTGAGTGCTCAGAATTTAGTATATGTTATTACATCTTGTATACTGAGCTGAGATTTCCTCAGTGTATTAAGGACATAACATTAAAATATTTCCCTGTAATATAATTTATTTGATGGCATTTTACCTAAAATTTCAGTTTTCTTTAGTCTTACTTCTAGACCTTGAAACCCTCCCTCTGAAGGAGCCCTGAACACTTTTCACCTTGTCATAGTTTAACCCCAGCCAGCATCTAAGCACCACACAGCTGTTCACTCACCTCCCTCACAGTGGGATGGGGGAGAGAATCGGAAGGGTCAAAATGAGAAAACTCATGAGTTGAGATAAAGACAGTTTAATAGGTAAAGAAAAAGCCGCACACGCAAGCAAAGCAAAACAAAGAATTCATTCACCACTTCCCATGGGCAGGCAGATGTTCAGCCATCTCCAGGAACGCAGGGCTCCGTCATGCGTAACGGTCACTTGGGAAGACAAACACTGTAATTCTGAATGTCCCCCCTTCCTTTTTCTTCCCCCAGCCTTATATACTGGGCATGACGCCATATAGCCTGGAATATCCCTTTGATACTTTTGGTCAGTCGGGGTCAGCTGTTCCAGCTGTGTCCCTTCCCAATTCCTTGCGCCCCCCCAGCCTGCTCACTGGTAGGGTGGGGTGAGAAGCAGAAAAGGCCTTGGCTCTGTGTTAGCACTGCTAAGCAGTAACAAAACCATCTCGGCATTATCAACACTGTTTTCAGCACAAATCCAAAACATAGCCCCATACTAGCTACTATGAAGAAAATCAACTCTATCCCAGCCAAAACCAGCACACACCTTCATTTAAAAAATGTAGATGTGAAGTGTTAAGAATCAATATCAGCAGATTGCAAAGAAACACTCTCAGACAATAGAAAAGTATTGTGACCCAAGCCTAGCAATGAACTCAAGGTTCTCAAAACAGCAACGGACAGAACCCAGTACAAAACCACTCCACCTGCACAGGTTTAGAACAATGAAGATTAACACACACCACTAACCACCTGCATGGGATAAGCACGCACTTATTACACAAACAATGGTAAATGATTGGCCTACCCCTTAACACAGGTGATTTAATTAGTCTACACAACTCTATTGTAACATATATAAACACTGCCTTCCTCAATATCAGGGTGCCCAAGCACTAGGCTGGGGCACCACGTGCATATTGCTTAAGAAAAAATCCTTTGTAATTCTATACTCTGTCCGTGTCTCTCTCCTCAGTCAGCGGTGGACACCCGAGGCACAAGTGTGGGTTTGAGTCCCACCAGAAACAGAGGCGCATTAGTGGGTTCGAGTCCCACTAGAAAGGAAGTGAGTCCCACTGGATTTCCCTTGACATAAGCTTTTAAGCCTGTTACGCTATCTACTACACTCACATGATCACTCACTTCTTCCTATAATTCATTAAAGATCTGTGTAACACTTACCTTTGCCACCTCAAACAGTAGTACTTGCATTCTCTCTCCTTTCTTACTTATTTCCCTTAGTCTGAACAGCCTGAATATTCCCTAGCATAAGAAATGAAAAATAACTTTCTGTCTGTGAATACAAGTTGTGTTGATGAGTAATATTATGCATCATGTAAACCGCCCCATCAACAGAAAACATGTATTTAAAAAAAAAATATAGGCCTTATTAAGCCTATTTTTGAATGTGAAACTAAAGCACATGCAGATTTGTTGGGTCTTTTTTTTAATTCTATGATGAATAGATGTGGTTACTCCTCAGGCAAAAGTGGACAAAACCCATGATGTTTTCTCTAAAAAGATTAATTTAAACCAAGATTTGTGAGATAATTTATCTCATGCTATTAGCCTAATGAAAAAATATTTCAACAAACTATACAACCAGATGAAAGACAGGCATTCTATCCAGACAGCTTAAATGATCTATTTAAAGGTACAGAAAAACTAGGAACACAAAAAAACCCCAAAACTTGTTATGAAGGCGCTGTTAGCAAAATTACTATTTTCTTTCTTAATGGATAAAGGTCTTCAGACAGCTGTTTTTCCACATTATAGTTTCTCATGGTAATCCTTATTTTTTCCAGCTCCTAATACAAGCATGATAGGTGACAGGGATAATGAAAACTAATTGGAAAATAGCATAATTCCATGAGAAAACAACTATGTTTGCTTGTATAAACAAGTATCGGCATTCAGAAAAGTCTTAGTATACTTTTCTGAGAGAGGAATTTACTCACATTTACTGACAGTAATTTTAAAAAAAATAAGATTAACACTCAATGAATACTGTGGCAAGTGCAATACAAATATAATTTTGTAAACATAGATTGTAAACTCAAAATTCCTTCAAGCACAACCTACATGTGAGCTAACACTAAAAGGCAGACTCCTGGGCTTTTGTTCCAAGCCCTTTTCTATATTGGACTAGAGCTTGTGACATGCTTTAAGATATCCCCATGCCTCTAGTTGCTGTTCCATCCATGAAAGGGTCTCCCATAGGTCTTAGATTTGACAGCACTATGTGGGTGTCTTGGACAGCTCAAGGCAGCTCAAGTGGCACCAGACACTTACGTGTGGGCTACTGGCTTAATCCGTAGCAGTTTAAACTCCCATCACAGCCAGTGAAGGTCTAATCAATACAGATGATGAAGCCTAAAGAACAATTCAGCTGATCAAGTTCTAGAAAAGTGTTTTGTGTTCCTGAATGTGTCTACTGCATAAAAGATACCCCGAATAGCCAACCCATCCTCAAATGTGTTGCTCTAAAACAAGAGGGACGTCCTCTGTGACATCTGCTGCCTTATGCAAATGTGCTTGAGATCATGGAGCATCTAACCTGAATTAATCCACTGGACACAGGTTTAGAAGATAAGCCAAATTTCTCTCTCAGCTCTGGTATAATTTTTTGCACTAGGTCTCTATTGGCTAAAACAGAAGCCTACGTAGCTAGTGCTCCAACAGGCACCTTTTATCAAAATGTTCACTTAGGCATTTTAATCCTGAAGTTAGTCTCTCACAGCCTGTCTTCCCCTCTTGGATACAACATTCTAATCTGTGAAATTGTACTCTACATTAAATTGACTTTATGAGGCCTGATTTAAGATGTTAAATAGGTTCTAAATATTTATCTGAAAAAAGGAGTTCATATCAAAATAATCCTTTTTGAGAACATCTGCAACCATTAGTACCTTGTTTATATAATAACACTGAGTAAAGGTAGGCATTGTCAAAAATTACCTTTCACATCTATTACATGAGCTGCCCTTGTTTCATAAAACTATCATGTTTTTTTACCCTCTCAAATTCCATGCTTTTCACCGATAAACCTCATTTTTTTCATGAGTCAAAATTAACAAGACTGCCATAATGTTAATTATCTCAGCAAATACCTTGACATGCACAGAAGATGGTCATAAAAAATCTATTTTAATATGTTAATGAACACAAGTCAAAGATACCACTTCTCTGAATAAAGAAAATCTGCCCAAGATTACCAGGACTTTAGAATAATATTATTTATAGGAAGAAAAAAAAAAAAGGTATATTTAATACTCTCAACACAGCTTCTTTTTAAAGGAAGACAGAATAGGAATTTTTGGTTTTTTTTTTTGCTTAAAAGTGATGATCAATTGCAAATTTCAATGTACAATCAATGTGTAAAAAAAGTAAGATCTCTTTTTTAAACTGGTTCACATGTATATTGTAATTAGGTTTTCTATAGTTTGTATATTTAAAGAAAGGGTCCTTCAAAAGAAAGAAATGTAAAAAAAATCAACAACTAGTACATTTATAATAAAGCTTTACCACCTCAAGAATGCAGAAACACATTTTTTGTAAAGCCAAACTTTAAGAACTTTAAAGTGTTACCAAATAAAATACTGCAATTACATGCACCCAGTTCTCCCTTCTAAGAATGCAAATAAGTATCTTTGCAAAAAACAGAAAACAAAGCAAATTAAGCAGATCTCTGAGTTTCTGTGGGTTTGGGATTTTTGTTTTGTTGGGGGGGTTGCACAAGTACTTTCACAAAAGATGCACACTCATTTTGCAGATGCTGGTGGAAAGATATCTTACTCCGAAGTTGATTCTTTTTCAGAAAAGAAAAGAGTTAACAGACTCAATAATCATTTTGCAGTTCTTGACATGTTATAATGTATTTTAATATACTGTGAGTAGTATCAGTTCTAAGGAGCTTAAAAATAATACCGCAAGTATGGAGAACTAAGACAGAGAAAATAGCATCAAAATGAAATTAATACTTTTTTCCTCTAACAAAAATCTTCTGCTTGTTTACTCAAGTAGAAAAAAATGTAAACTATTCATATCATTGTCTGGTATCTCACCGTTCACATGATATAGTAGCAGGGGAAGAATAATTTCTAAGATAGCTGATAAAAAACTTGTGTCCTAGCTTTCTTTTATTTTATCAAAGTCAGAATGTTCCATGGTAACAACAAGTCTTTACCCAAGTCTTCAAAAGGAAAATCACTAAGACACCAAATTGACTGGGGGTCAACATATGATCCTAAACTAAACATCTGATCCTAAAGTTCTAATTTTGTCAAAATCTCTTTTAATTAAAATGTTGAATAGATTTTGTTTCCCTTCCTCTATAGAGTACCAAAACCAGAACAACGAATTTCAAAGAGAAATTCACTTATCATTAATTGATTGAAAAATACTTCCCAAAAGAATTCCTAACAAAAAAATGTTTTTGATAACAACAGTTACAGTCAGTAAATTCTCTTAACTGGGAAACAAAAAAAATCTATTTTAGGATTCATTTCAGAGTCAAATTCTCTGTTGAAATGTGAACAAATGTTACTAACAGTTTCTACAAAACACAAAAAAAAAAATATCAAGGAGTTTTAATGATACTCTCATGATTCAAACAGGAACAGTGATATGGAAATAAAGCACTTAAAACATAGAATCATAGAATCATTTAGGTTGGAAAAGAACCTTAAGATCATCAAGTCCAACTGTTAACCTAACACTGCCAAGTCCACCACTAAACCATGTCCTTAAGTGCCACGTCTACACATCTTTTAAATATCTCCATGGATGTTGACTCCACCACTTCCCTGGGCAGCCCGTTCCAATGATGGATAACCCTTTTGGTGGAGAAATTTTCCCAATATCCAATCTAAGCCTCACCTGGTACAACTTGAGGCTGTTTCTTCTTGTCATTCTTCTTGTTACTTGGGAGAAGAGACCGACACCCACCTCCCTACAACCTCCTTTCAGGTAGTTGTAGAGAGCGATGAGGTCTCCCCTCAGCCTCCTTGTCTCCAGGCTAAACAACCCCAGTTCCCTCAGCCGCTCCTCAGAAGACTCGTTCCTTAGACTCTTCACCAGCTTTATTGCTGTCCTTTGGACACACTCCAGCACCTCAATGTCTTTCTTGCAGTGAGGGGCCCAAAACTGAACACAGGACTCAAGGTGTAGCCTCACCAGTGCCGAGTACAGGGGGACAATCACTTCCCTAGTCCTGCTGGCCACACTATTTCCGATACAAGCTGGGATTCTGTTGGCCTTCTTGCCCACCTGGGCACACTGCTGGCTCATATTCAACCAGCTGTTGACCAATACTGCCTGGTCCTTTTCTGCTGGGCAGCTTTCCAGCCACTCTTCCCCAAGCCTGTAGCGCTGCATGGGGTTGTTGTGACCCAAGTGCAGGACCTGGCACTTAGCCTTGTTGAGCCCCATACAGTTGGCCTCGGCTCATTGATCCAGCCTGTCCAGATCCCTCTGCAGAGCCTTCCTTCCCTCAAGCAGATCAACACTCGCTCCCAACTTGGTGTCACCTGCAAACTTCCTGAAGATGCACTCGATTCCCTCATCCAGATCATTGATAAAGATATTTAACAGAACTGGCCCCAAAACTGAGCCCTGGGGAACACCACTTGTGACCAGCTGCCAGCTGGATTTAAATCTATTCACCACAACTCTTTGGGCCTGTTCATCCAGCCATTTTTTTACCCAGCAAAGAGTACACCTGTCCAAGCCATGAGCAGCCACTTTCTCCAAGAGAATGCTGTGGGAAATGGCTCTACTAAAGTCTAGGTAGACAACACCCACAGCCTTTCCCTCATCCACTAAGTACGTCACCTTGTCATAGAAGATCAGGTTGGTCAAGCAGGACCTGCCTTTCATAAACCCATGCTGACTGGGCCTGATTGCCTGGTTGTCCTGCATGTGCCACATGATGGCACTGAAGATGATCTGCTCCATAACGTTCCCCGCCACCGATGTCAGACTGACAGGTCTGTATTCCCCAGATCCTCCTTCCAGCCCTTCTTGTAGATGGGCATCACATTTGCTAACTTCCAGTCAACTGGGACCTCCCTGGTTAGCCAGGATTGCTGATAAATGGTTGAAAGTGTCTTGGTGAGCACTTCCACCAGCACCATCAGAACCCCTGGGTGGATCCCATCCAGCCTCATAGACTTCTGTGTGTCTAAATGCTTAGCAGGCCACTAACCATTTCCCCTTGCATTATGGGTGCTTCATTCTGCTCCCCTTCCTGCACTGATGCAGCACAATAAGAGAAAAGCACATGTTTAAAATGTTAGGTCAAACCAGCAAGGAACATGGACCTCAAGAAATGGATTCATGAACTTATCAGAAGACAGAAACAGGGTTGCTGCTGCAGGCAAACGTACAAAAGAAAGGTCTGGCCTGAGAACTACTTTACTGTATGGGCAAGAAAAAAAAAAAAAAGATTGATTTTTCAAGATTTATAGAAGACATGGCAAGAATAAAGGAATAAAAAAGACAAGTACAAAATAATGAGATTCATTTTGGTGATGTTCTACTGAATTTGAGAGTAAGATAATCAAGATGAACATTAAGAGAAGTCTGAGATGTAGGTTTAGATGGAGAAAGATAGGTCAGGGAAAACCAGTAGATTTTTGCAGAAATGTAAGATAGAATCACTTCTGCATTATAATATGTTTCTATCCATTTTTATTTTCTGATATATCATTACGTGATTACATGGTTAATCTCTATTATGAGTTAATGGAAAACATGTTAAAGAGGGAGAAATAACCATTTCTGGATTTAAATTGATAATTTTATATCTGTTAATGTGATTGAAATAAATATTTAAAAAGACCGATATAGAAGAATGTTCTAAACTTAAGGCCTAAATAGTTTGAAACCTTTCTTGCAAATTTGAAGTAAGTAATTACAATACTACTTCACTATTCTTCTATTGGCACCAGTTTAACTTCTCACCAGCAGTGCACTCAAATTTTGTCATATATAAAAGCATTATCTGGACAATCTTTTGAATCTCCACTCGTCTCATAATTCAGGCCTTTTTTTTTTTTTTTATGCTTACTCAGTTGATATATCTGTTTAAACTATGACATTGTTATGGTTTGACCCCAGTTGGCATCTAAGCACATTCAAAATGACATTCAAAAGGAATTAATAAATATTTCCACACTTCAGCTGAAAAACAAATTGCAGAAATTCAGGAGTTGATTAGGTAGCAACTCTATAAAATTAAGTTCTAGATACTATAGGGGATCATGTACTAGACTCAAGAATATCACACCATGTCGTGGTTTAACCCCAGCCAGCAACTAAGCACCACACAGCCGCTCACTCACTTCCCCTCCACCCAGGGCGATGGGGGAGAAAATCAGGAAAAGAAGTAAAACTCGTGGGTTGAAATAAGAACGGTTTAATAGAACAGACAAGAAGACACTAATAATGATAATAACAACACTACTGAAATGACAATAGTAATAATAAAAGGATTGGAATATACAAGTGATGCACAAAGCAGTTGCTCACCACCTGCCGATTGATGCCCAGTTAGTCCCCGAGCGGTGATCCCCCCCGCCCCCACTCCTCCCAGTTTATATACTGGGCATGATGTCACATGGTCTGGAATACCCCTTTGGCCAGTTTGGGTCAGCTGCCCTGGCTGTGTCCTCTCCCAACTTCTTGTGCCCCTCCAGCCTTCGTGCTGGCTGGGCATCAGAAGCTGAAAAATCCTTGACTTCAGACTAAACACTACTTAGCAACAACTGAAAACATCAGTGTTATCAACATTCTTCTTATACCTAACTCAAAAACATAACACTATACCAACTACTAGGAAGACAATTAACTCCATCCTAGCTGAAACCAGGACAGACATCTATAATATTTTTAAAGAAATATGAAATTAATGACAGTTCACAGTCATAAATATTAGCCACAAAGGAAGAGAGATAAATCATTGTGCCAAAGTCCTGAATTTTCCAAATTCAGATAAGTAAGGCAAAACACATTTCTGAAGTCACTACTGACATTCTGGTTTACTAACTAGGTTGTCCTATGAAACATTCTTATTATTTGAACCTAATGATAATTAGCACAGGAGCCCTTAGCAAAAATCTAGGGAGTCTTGCAAAAAACAACTAAGTCATTCTGAGTAATACAGAAAGGAGAAGGTGAATAGAATAGCATTCTATGTGATAAAAAAAAAAATATCATTAAAGGAAGGTGTTACAATCCAGTGATCCTCTGTGGAGAAATATTTTGAAAATGGACTAACAATAACGTTCAACAAGTAGTATTATATGAGTAAGTGTCAGTACATTAATTTAGGACCACATTTGAAAAAATTTCAGTAGGAGTTAAGTGTTATACATAGCTTTGAAAACGTTGACATCAGACCAGTGTTTTCACTAATACAATGAGGCAGCCATAAAGCAGATACGGTGCTCCAAAGAGCACTGACAGACCACAGGTTTTGTTGTCCAGCACATATAATGTTGGTGCAAAAAGACATAATGCTCGATCTTTCTTTCTCTTATAGAGTCTCTAACTCCCTACTACTGTCAAATTTTTTGAGATTTTGATTAATGAAAGAGGCATGGCTAAACTGTCCTGCACTGTATTGAAAATCTCAACTGTGAGACCTTCTGCACAAAAGTTACAAGGAGGAAGACTGTATCTATCCTTGAGGAGAAGAGGCAAGAGAAGCTCCTTAGCCTAAACTTATGAGGCTCTATACGGCAGGACTTGCTGTAAGTATGAAGGAAAGAGATAGAGTCTAAACAATGTGATGAAACTGCATTTGAAAAGTGGAGGAAGAGAAAAGAATATAAAAAGATGGAAGAAACTTAAATTCCTTTACTCATACAGATTTTTATTTGTCTCAGAATGAAAGCAAGCAAAATCTATATAGGTGCTTACTGGAAGCTTTTTTTTCACTTTTACACAGTAATACAAAGAACTTGGCTGTAGTCCTTCAAGAACATAAGGACCTTAAATTAGGAAAAAAAAAAAAAAAAAGAAAAGTAACAAGTTATTGGAGGAAGATGTCTCCAGAAACACTTTAAACTTATTATATAAACATCTGAAACTATTCTCTTCTTGAGAGAATGGAAGACCACTACTTTTTCATAAACATAAGCATTTTGTATGTAAGTATTTATTTACTAAGATATTGATTTTAAAAAATTCAAAAGATACCAAAGTAAAACACAAAGCTATGTCTAAAGTTAATTCAAAGTAGTGCTTTCCAACTGTCCAACTGCATAAGTCTTAACTTCCTCCAAGCTGAAAATCCTACTCCTCTGAGATACGAAGAAAAGTTCCTATTTAAACCTCACATATAATAAAAAGAGCAGTCATGATCTAAAAATTGGTGTTTTTCTGTAATTATTTATGAACCGTAAAAAATCTGCAAGCTTTAGAGTCTATTTGTAATGCATAAGCTTTGCGCTGTAGAAGAATCATTGAAACAGAGTCAAAGAAAAAAAATGTTATTTTAATGGTATATAATAATAACAAATTACTTCCCAGTGGATTTTTCACTTTCTTTTCTATCTCTGGGGAAGTACAAAATAGTGATTTTTGCCTGTTTTAGAACCAAACAATAAAAATGTTTTGAAGTAATTTTGGAGCTGTAAAGTAGAATGTCTAACAGAAAAAAAGCAAAATTATATATTTTTATTCTATCAGTATCCGCTAGCTATAGGAGAACATAATTTAAACACTCACACTATATATCTCATACAATATAATACACTACCATAACAACTTTTAGCACCACAGAACAACCTGACATCTCCAGAATTTATAATTCAGTTCAAAACAAATTCAATCAATCTATCCTTGAATAAAGTTCTTGAACCAAAGACAGCAAGTCAGTATAAAGAATACTTCTTTATGAAGAATGCATCTGTAAAGGATGGAGATACCTGGATTTTAGCTCTCACTCCCCCAAATATCTAACATCCTTGTCTTGAATTAACCAGAGGAGGGTAAAATTGTGGCAAAGAAATCAGACTGCTTAACTGGAGAAATTCAATTTAAATTGTTTTCATAGGGAAATCTCATCTATATTTGCTGTCCTAGTGAATTATTTCTCTTCCATTTGCAGCTATAAAGACCACTGTCTTTTCCAACAAGAATTCATTATCATTCAGTCATCAAAGGGAAGGAATCACTGAACTCATTTTTCACTTTCAGTATTTACCATTTATTCAAAAGGAAACTAGTCGTTGTTTGGAGACCAATAACAGAATGATGACGTAAGTGAACACTAAGTAAAACAGTCAAAGAAAGAAGATACGCAAGTAAACTATGGGAAAGGAGATTGAAAACACACAAAGCCTTATATAAAGTCTTCAGTCTCTGTTCACACTATAGAATTTCAAGCCTGAGACTGACATGATATGCTGAGCTCAGTTCAGATAGCATTATCTTCATTTCACTTACACTTTTGAGTCGAAGTAACTATGTAAAGTGACTAAACACCAATTTAAACAGTTTATTTAAAAACTTATTCTATTTGGTACTTTTTATATTTATATAAATTGTGCATCTTCCTTTCTACAAACATACTATACAGAAATTATCCATTTTATTTATTCTTGAATAACAAATGCTACAAACTACCCTTGTAAAGATACATACCACAGCATAGTACCCTTTCTTTCTGAACTTAAGTAACTGACAGTTAAAATATAACAAGCAGATAAAAATAAAATAAATTCTAAAAATATTTTTCAAATAGATGTAAGTATTATGCCAACTTTCAGAACTCTGTCTTTATTCTGTAGTCTATTTGTTTTAATTAGAAACTCAGGTTGAAAAATGTAGGCAGAATCATTTTAACTTTCCAAAAAAACCAGTAATTGAGTTTATTAAATCACTTTACACAAAACAAACTTTTTGACAATTTAAAAAATATTCTCTAAGGTAAAAGAAAGACTGAAAAACTAAGCTGATGGGCCATGTGAAGTACTAAATGTATAGAAACATCAAATGTGGTAACTGTCTATCTGGAATTCTCTAAATTCTTGCACATCAGTTCTGAGGCCTGAAGTGTTGCTTGCTAATAAAACGTACCCATAACATGCATGCAAATAAAGGGCACAGATGCATAAATAAGTTGCATTTATTCAAATAGATTACAAAATAAGAATATATAAAACCAGAGAAAAACTTGAAGGAAAATTTTAACAACTGAGAAATTGAGACACTAGTAAAAGTTATGATCCAGGTTAAGAAGATAGACTACATCTTCCATGATGCACTAACACAGTATCTAAACTTTCTTGACTCCTAAGTAAACATGATTTCAAAAGGGAAAATAAATTTTAATCTAAGTTTAGTTATATGTTATCTATGGGAAAAAAGAACACATGTTCCATTCTGTGTTATCAAGAGGAAAGGATTGGAAAAGATTCTGTTCCACATATTTTACTGCTGCAACTTCTTCAAATGCATTTTATTTCAAGATTATCTTAGTGAAAAGCTTAGGAGGCCATACTAGTGCTTGTTCAAGAAAGCTTTAGGGCTGAATAATAGAAGCATACCAAAATGTGATTTTTTCTTTGCTTCTGAAGAATTTTGTAAGAAATACTTCCACAATATCCACCCCAATCATGGAAAATTAGTTCCAGATGATGATACTACCTAACAACTAATCAAATCTAATAGTTATGCATGCCTATGCATTTATACATGTGTAAAAATATGCATGTAAAGAGATGGACAGAGAGTCTAGCTAAATATCTGTTTGCTTTCTATGTATGCGTACTAGGTATAATACATATACACATTTAAAGAAAATATAAATATAGTACTCCCATGCATTCTTCTTAAAAGTGTGTAGCTAGGCATAATCAACATCTGTTGCAACAGCAATACCAGATTATTATTTACTAGAAAAGCACAAAGATAACAACCCTCCTAGTAAATATTACTGTTTTGATTAACAAGTTCTGCCCATCTGCTGAAATCTTAAAGCAAACTGAAACAAGATTAGTGATTATTTTTCTTCAAGCTATTCATGCAGTTTCTGCCATCACTAGTTTTCACTTGAATTAGCTATAAAACAGTCTCCCCTTCTTCCTATTTTAAATGACAGTGATGTGCAGAATATGTTTTATCTCATTCTTTGATCAAATGTCTCTATATCAAGCAACTCACCCAAATAAATACAAAAAGGGACAATGACGTAATTTTCAAATTGACTAAAATGTTTCTAAGAGACTGAATTCAACTGGCATGACCAACTGGGAAAGCATGCTTTGAAGGACATAAAGTAATGCCTGCCTTACTCATTAACAAGTAATTGTAATAGTATCTGTTTTGACACACATGGCATCACTTTGCTTCCTCAGTACATGTTGATAGTTTTGTCTTGCTGCTTGAACTTTATTGTTAAAATTTCAAGAAAGATGTTCCTCTTCTTTGTGTATATCAAGTAATTTATGTGTTTACACTACATACACAGAAATTTCTCTAAGACAAAGTCTCAGATCCACTATCAGAAGAGGAGGTCTGACTTCTATTGATTAATGAAGATGTATGTTTTGTCACAAAAAAAAAAAGATATATTTGTTTTCAGAAATAAATTTTGAATACTATCTATTCCATATTTTGACTTAGGCATATGCCACGGAAGAGCTAAACCAGTTTGGTAGAAACAAACACTGCCTATAGGCAAAACAGAGATGCAGAAGAGTCTTCATTTAACAAATTCACACTAAAGAAATCATTGATGTGAATCTACTTCTATTATTTCTTTAAACATCTGCATTTTCCAAAACAGTACTATTCAAACATCATTATCATAAAAGTTTCATAATTAGTATAGAAAGAATTGAAATCTAAATGCATAGTAGAAATCTTCCAAAAGCTAACTTACATGATCAATTAGTTCACGAACCATTCCATTCCACTGTCCGCTGGCATCTTCCTGGGCTCCATATTTTCCATCCTCCACCAGTCGAATCTCATAGGAAAATCCAAGGATAGTAGACAGCTCCCTGAGGAGGTCGATGCAATAACCTTCAAATCGATCATTTCCATACAAGGGTTTGTCAGACTTCTTGAACATAACATATGGCTCTTCCTGTAAAAATTAGACAGAATGGATAATGAGTGCCCCACACCTTTCTTTTCTTTTTAACCTGAAGTAGTACATTGTCATGATACCACTCCCTCTACAAAGAACTAAAATGAGAAGTAGAATCCTTTTAGCTTTTGGTTACATCTGTCTAAAGTCTCTATCTTCAAACTGAAGTTAGTCGGAAGATCCTCTTTCTCATTTTTATTTGAAAAAAATGACACATAAACACCATAGAGATATCTTCAAGGAATTCATATAAACACTAATTTTAAATGTGCTCCTTAACAAGTTACATTATACATAAATACTAAATGCACTGTTTGGATGGACATTGTAAGCCTCTTAAAATGCAGAAACAATGTGTTTTGGCAGCCAAAAAATAATTAATTCAAACCCCAAACATCAATCAAATGCTTTAAGTATTAGGTTTTACACTTTTCTTTACACAAGTATTTTAACTGTTTTCTCAATGCTTTGTTAGTAAAGTATAGAAAACCCACAGGGGGAGGAAAAAGTCAGTGGAAGCACCTACTGTTCTGTTGCCTCAAGTTATAGGCTGCCACTTACAAGACTGCAGCAAAACCAGAAAAAAGTTAACTCAGAAAAGCAAATTCTGTGATATACATTCCATGAAAACTGAATTTATTTTCTTTAAACATTTCTCTTCTTTAAACATTTATCTTCTTATATTTAAACTACAATATGACTTTTTTTCATAGTGTCATGCAAATAGAACAACAAATTGAAATGATTGGCAGATATTCGTGATTATGGGAAGAAACTTAACATTTAGCAAAATATAGGATTTTTACATCTGTTTCTCAATATAGGATAGCCTTCCTCAAATACAAAGCTGAAGGGAAAAAGACAAAAAACAAACAGTAGTCTTCCACTACAATATGGCATGAATATTAAGGTTGTATTTGATAGGTTAAATACACAACTCAGTCCGTACTCATGTTTTAGACAGGCTTTTTTCTTTTTTTACAATAATAAAAAAATAAACACCAAGTAAGGTAAGACAAATGGTAGTAGATGCAATTACTGCACCAAATACAAGTCTCAATGAATAATCAGATAAACACTCCAGGGTAACAACAAAATTCATACAGCCCTATATCTCCACATCAGCACTCAGTGGGGTTAAAGACATTTCATTCTACAGGCATCTGACAGCTTTAATAAGCATTTGTCAGCATTCATGATGTAAACATCTGTCTTGAGGTGTCCTGTGATTTAAGCATTATATCTGCCTGCTAATGCCCAAAATGCAAAGGAGAAAGCAAGGAGATCTCTTGCTCTTAAAAGAAGTGTGTTCAATCTGTTCCCCTGTTACACTTTTTTTCCTAAATAAAACAAACTACTGAATCAAGACTGCTGAGATTCTATTTTTATATACTTCTATTGAAATTAATAAGGTTATTGCCATATTTTTAAAAAAGTACACCACTGATCTTCATACAATTAACAAGGAATGTAACATGAAATAAACTGTCCAGATAAACTACTAGATTGTTTTGACAGAAACTTTTCAAACAGCAGATAGGCAAATGACTCCAGGAGAGCTCTTCTAGATGTAGTGCTGACAAGAACAAAGACCTGACTGAAAATATGAAAGTTGAAAGCAATTTAAATGACAAGGATCATTGAATAATTCTTGAGAAGCAGAGACAGTGACAGAGTAAAAACTATGTATGAAAAGAGTTGTTAATAAACTCAGACAATTGATATGAAATATGTCATTGAAAACAACTATAAGGAAAACAGTTTTTCAGGTGAAATGAGAATTCCTTAAAGAAAGCACACTACTGACCAAGCAGACGCTATGCTAAGACAAAACACAGAAGGTAAAGGACAAACAGAAAAGCAAACATAAATACATAAAACTTATGCAGGGAAAAATGCATAAATGCCAAAGCAAAAAATACAGTACAATTAGCAATTGATATTAAGGATAAAAAGCCACATTCTAGAAGCAAGGATAAAAGGAATTTCTAGGAACTAGTTCATCTGTTTCCCAGCAGGAAAAGAAAACCATGAAATGACATTACAAAGACAATCAGTTTGATGATTTTCCTGTGCCTATGTTCTCTGAAAAGGCTAATGCTGATCAGATAATATAAAAAATTATCACAAGAAACACATGTAAAAGTGTTTAGACTAAAGTACGGTAAGACAACTTCAGTGAGGCCTTGAACTTTAAGTATTTTCAGGAAGATTTGACCTCATGAATTCACAGAAGAACCAGTTTTATCAATTTCAGGTCCATTAGGAAATACCTTTAGGAATTCATGGAAGCTTCGAGAACACTGTAAAAGGCTTATCTTGAAACTCTTCCCAATGCAAAAAAACTTTACAAACTGGAGAAAGGAGGGCTATGAAATTGTAGACTGATAAATGTAGTTTTTAGAAAAACAGTAGTTTCATCCTAAGCAAATCATAAAACTATTTTTATTTGTGGGAATCTAAAGCTAAGCGAATATGGAGAAAGGGAGAAGTTGAGGAGAGTCATCACATCATGTTATACACAAAGCCATCCTGTTCTCTCTAAAAATATGAAGAAAATTTGACTGTCCAGAAATGCACACTTCATTGAAAGAGATTCATTATCAATATGGAAAGTTATAATAAGTGATATTCCTTTATACAGTACAGTTAAATATGTCCACTTATTCTTGAACAGAAAAGATGCTAATTGGATGTGTATTCACTCTACAATGGGGCAGGATAAGAAGTCAAAATGGTAAGATTCAGAAAATAGAAGAGTAATTAAAAAAAATGACATTCAAAAGGAATTAATGAATATTTCCACACTTCAGCTGAAAAACAAATTGCAGAAATTCAGGAGTTGATTAGGTAGCAACTCTATAAAATTAAGTTCTAGATACTATAGGGGATCATGTACTAGACTCAAGAATATCACACCATGTCGTGGTTTAACCCCAGCCAGCAACTAAGCACCACACAGCCGCTCACTCACTTCCCCTCCACCCAGGGCGATGGGGGAGAAAATCAGGAAAAGAAGTAAAACTCGTGGGTTGAAATAAGAACGGTTTAATAGAACAGACAAGAAGACACTAATAATGATAACAACAACACTACTGAAATGACAATAGTAATAATAAAAGGATTGGAATATACAAGTGATGCACAAAGCAGTTGCTCACCACCTGCCGATTGATGCCCAGTTAGTCCCCGAGCGGTGATCCCCCCCGCCCCCACTCCTCCCAGTTTATATACTGGGCATGATGTCACATGGTCTGGAATACCCCTTTGGCCAGTTTGGGTCAGCTGCCCTGGCTGTGTCCTCTCCCAACTTCTTGTGCCCCTCCAGCCTTCGTGCTGGCTGGGCATCAGAAGCTGAAAAATCCTTGACTTCAGACTAAACACTACTTAGCAACAACTGAAAACATCAGTGTTATCAACATTCTTCTTATACCTAACTCAAAAACATAACACTATACCAACTACTAGGAAGACAATTAACTCCATCCTAGCTGAAACCAGGACACACCATTAACTGAGAAGAAAAAAAAAATTACCTACTTGGATCTGGTCTGAGAGAGAGTTGGGACTGGAGGACCTATAGTCGTCCTTTCCCATCAAAATTACCGTTTTATATTTTTTACACTATTAATGTTTCACTTGCTGTATTCATTCAGTTTTGGATACTGCAGTTCAGGAGACATATGAACTGAGGTCTACAAAACAGGATGAGGAAAGAATGAAAGAATATAGATTGTTTCACTTAAGGAAGAACAGACTGAGAGGGAAGTGATAAAAGTCTTCAACAACAAAGTAGTTGCAAAAAGGAACCAGAAAAGCTCTTTTTTGTAGAGGGGACAGGAATTAATGGCCTTAAACTTTGGCAAAAGAAACAAAGGTTAGAAATTAGGGGACACTTTATAATGGTAACTACAGTTAAGTACCACAGTAGGTTATCTAGAATTTGGGCCGTTTTGCTAGAAGAAAAAGCTAAGCTCAATCACTTCCTGCTAAAAAAAAATGGCCAAGAAAACAGCTACCTGTGCAACTGTTTCTCATGCGAAAAGAATATTCACCATCCAGCAACTGAGATCCTGACAATTGAAATATTGTCCATTTCAGCTGTGAGGTTCTGTGTTTTGGGAATTTTCCAAAATATCTGGAATTTCTTTATCAACAGTAGTCAATTGAAAGCTATTATCCCATATTAAATTGGAGTTAAATATTCAATAAAATTGTTTATCTACACTTTTAACCCCTAACATTTATTTCTGAAGGTGCAAAAAAACTTTTTTCAGCTGTAAAAAGACTTAGACTTGTGCTTCCGAAATACAACGTTCTATATATGCCTCTGTAGGCATTATGAAATTCCCATATAGCTTGGAATGCTCATGTACACAGATCCTAGACATTTGCTAAGTTGTTCAGATATTTACAGAGTCACACATCCTCCAATCTATCTGGAATCTTCACAAGACTCTTGACAACAGTTTTGTTTCTATCTTCCTTTCCAAGCAATCGTGAATTATATGGGGCAGAATTTAAATACGTGCGATATCAGGGAGGCAGTATAATTACCAATTCATGCTTTAATGTCTCCTTTACTTAGTAAGGACAGCAGGATTTTCTTTACTGAGCCATCCAGCTCATTCATACATTCTTGCATATTTTTCTCTAAGATCATTACAGTAATCCTCAATCATTTTATCTGTTCTGCTGATGCTTTTATACACTTTGTTTAAAACAGAAAATCTTGCAACACTTTCTGGAACTCATAGATCCAACTCCATACTCATTATTCTTTACTCTGACCAGCTTGGATAAGGTCTACAGTAGTTCTCTATGCTACTATTTAATAATTCTAATATTTTGCTATGGAAAAAAAGCTTTTGCTAAGAAGACTGCTCAGTGAGTTATTAATACTCTTTTAATACTTTCACGATCCTTACATTAAGCCATCACTTAATGGCTCTTGCTGTTTTTCCTTACAGTCTTCCACTGTCCAAAATATTTGCTTTTTCTCTCCAGACCTTTTATTTGCCATGTAAAGGATCTTCTTACTTAGCTTCAATGGGGTTCATCTTCAATTTATCAGGAAGTGGGTTTCAGCAGCTTCATTTGTAATAGCTCTTAATAATCTCAAAGTTTTCTCTAGTTCTTCTCTTTTTCCTCTCGTAATATACAAGACACATTCTAAATACTGAACATGGCATTCATGTATTCTGGACAAGTCCATGCAAAGGATCTGCTACATGCTTTATTTGTTCAAGTTTTAAATTTATATTATGGACTAATGTAAAACTGGTTGCCAAGTACACTCTCAGGAAAGTGTCTATGCATTAAACATATGATCACCATTTCTTCTTTGTGGATTATCACTTCCACCAAAATCTTTCACTAGGACAATTATCATTGATTAGGTAAACAGAGTATTTAAACCGAGTGATTCGTAGATTGGCAACTGGTTTTATACTTATTTTAATATTCACAATTTAATTTTGTCCTTCAGCTCCTGAAAATATGACCCTTAGAAATTACTAGACCACCTCACAAAATGAATCGGTCAGACTTGTTTTCAGAATGTTTACAAAGTATTCTTTAAAATCTTCTAAACAGTTTCAGTTGAAATTTATAGTCTTTCAACTGGAAAAATCTCCCCTGAAAAGAAAAAAAATTACAAACACCTTCCCCTTAGCACTGTTGTTATTGCTTGGAATGACATGAGTAGCTTGAAGCAAAAGCCACTGAATAAGCACTGTCTATACACAGGTGCTCCAAGAAAAAGATTCCTGAATAGATCCTCATGCAGAGACAATGTTTCCAGAAAACGTGCCTACTCTGAACTAACTTAGGCTATAGGAAAGAGATTCTACCACGTATTTTTACCAAGTATGCTTTTCCTGAAATAAAAGCAACCAAGGAGAGCTACTGCACTTTAAAAACAACCCTTTTCTTCATCCAAATTAATCTTGCTTCTAGTTTAGATCATTCTTGATGTGTGAAATTTGCCAACTTTGTAGTGAACCTTTGACCAGCTCAATAGCAAGGAATTACCCACATTAAGTTTATACATATAGAAATACTTAGAATATGGAAATAAAGAAAAAGATAAAGGGTATTGGGAATAACAAGAGAGATGAATGGGACATGGGCAAATAAAGTTTTGGTACCATTAGCTTACATTTGAAATTGGGAGGCTAGATAGATAAATGTTTTCTCACAAGATTTAAATCATAGAAGTTTATAAACCCTGTGCAAGAACAAAGTGAGCCCAAATTACATATACTCAAAAGGTTCACATATATAATCATACATCTAACTCTACAATTAGATAATTCATAGTATTTAATGTAAATATTTTTAGAAAAAGCAAGAAATCGAAAGGTTGTTACTTCAATGCCAACAGAGAAAGACACATAGTAAGCAACAATATCCTTATGTATCTGTGCTCAGAAACATGCAGTACACTCCACCAACTTTCTGTATATACCTCTATCATCAAACTATCAAATTTAATCTGAAATCAAACACTGCTTTTGTTTCGACTGGTTATATTTCACATGGATAGCTTTTTCTCTGAAGGTAAAGTCTTCATATCACTAGTTCCTTTTAAAATAGGAGGGTTTAAAAGAAGAACAAAAGCAAACAACTAAAAACTTCCATTTTTCACTGGAGACAAACTGCCAACATCTCTAGCACTCAGGACAACAGCGTAACAAGACAAACCTCTCTGGGGTTTTTTAGAAATTTGAGATATCATGCAAATGCATTCTCTTCAGTGCTAAGCACCCACATTGCACCTGAAGGAGACAGTCACATGAACAGTTACTAGTCTCAAATGTTCAGTTTGGCTAATTAACTCTACGAACATGAGCTTGGGTTATCTGGAGAATGCAATCATCCTTTTACACATGGGTGACTGTAAATATTCCATCAATATCATACAGGTGAGCAATTTGGAAAAATTTAACACTACAGAGTTGAAAATAATTTTCTTGCATATGCCATCAAGACTATTTTCACTGGTTCTCTCAAAAACATTACAGCACCATTATTGTTATGTCAGTTAGATTTCAACATATGAATATTAAAAACAGGTCTTCCTAGAATGGGATGTCTTTATGAGTTTCAGCAAACTTCTGCCAAGTTCGCTGGCTTCTTCAAGCTCATCATGTGCATGTATGATTTACTCAGTGACTTATATTCAATAATGTACAAGAATGTATAACGTGTGACTAGAATACTTGGAGTTTGTTTGGAAAACTTCAGTGTACGTTATCATAACCATATTTTTAAAGGCTGCTGAAGAAAAAACAGGCAACTAACCAATCACTCACTGTACATGAGGTCACTCAACTTGCCCATATATACCATCCTACTGAAGCTGCCCATGGCTGCTACCATGAAAGCAGCCATCTTTAAAGTGTGTATTAGACTGCCACAAAAATTAGTATTTGAGTGCCAGAGCAGAATTTATAGGATACGCAGAATTTATATTCTGTAGTTCTGACATAAGTACTACCTTAGTAACATTAAGAGGAGATATACCTTTAAAGCTGTGCATGGTCTTCTATCCTGTTCTTGAAGCTTGACTGTAGTTTGGATGTTTGCTTTTCAAGTGCAAAAGTATCACAACTATTTATGAAATGGTGATCATGATTGTCAACGTTTGTCTGACTTTACTTTTTTCCTGCCCGTGGGGACCTTATGTGGAGTGCAAGGTGATCATGGAGAGGAAAGCTGCCTTTTAAAAACCATCAGATCAAAGGAAATAAAAAATGGTATCATTTGTCAACAACGGTTCAGCCTAAAACATAAGAAAATCCAACACACTTGCAAAGAGACTTCTGAAGAGTTAAGAAATTAAAAAATACTTTTGGTGCAATTTTCATCTAAAAAAAAATTCTATATGAAGCAAATATATAGCAGGATGGAATCTTGCCTTTCCAGAAGTGTTATTCTATATCCTAGTAGTCTTTAAAATCAGAAGAATCTAACTCTGCAGAACTCTCAAAGATTTAAAAGGATCACAAGGGGATACAGTTTTATTCTTGGATATCATTCTAGTCCAGTGAAAGAAGGTAAATGAAAGACAGTCAATTCTAGTGACTCAAAAATTGATCTTGTTTCATGAAATCCAGGTTTATGCCTAGTTAAAAAGACATCTAATTTACGTGGCCTTTATCTCAGCCCAAGGAAAATCAATTATCTGCAAAATCAGCTAACTAGTACCTAGTCCAGTTGACCAGAAAGAAATAAGTACTTGTTCAGTACAAAACACAATAAGAAAATTAATCAGGTCTACAGAGGATGTGAGGTAGAAAAAATGTTTTATTAAAAACTTACTAATGAAAATTGCCAGGATAAAAAAAAAATGGAAATAATTTGAATCATGATGATAAACCTAGCAGGAAAATATGCATTCTCAGAATAGTTAAATTTCTCATTTCAACCATTAAGAAAAACCAAGTTAGCCAAAACACTTTTATTTCTTTTTCATATGTCATATATTAATCAAATGAATCTTGGTCAATGTTGTAAAGGATAAATTAGAGGACGAAACACTATTTATAAATATATGTCACTAAGTGGTACTACACACGTCTATGTAACAGAAAGCAAAATCAGACTTTTATAATCATAAGAGACACCAATCTGATTGAAATATATAGCAGACTGACACAGTCAATGCTAAAATTACCTTAAATAAATAAATATATTAAAAAATATAAAATATATATAAAATGCTAATTTTAATAAAATTGTCATAACTTCATTACTCATTTCACATATAAGCTGACAGAAGGACAATCCTCCTTGAAGTGAACATTTGCAAAATAATAGAGCATTTGATAACAAACACAGAAGGGGATCAAAGTTGTCATAATACACAGAAATTAATCTTTTATCTTTCATATCTATTTAAGCAATGTTTGACTGCAAAACCTAAGCTTCTTGAATTGGTGCAACATCAAGTTGTGCAGTGAAATTTACACACATTTAAATTCATTGAAACCTGGCTGTCCAAAGTTTAATCATAATCAAGTCATTCCTTCTGAAGAGCAAAGTGTTAAAACCTTCCTGGGTATCCACTCAGTATATATCTGTGATTCTTTTCAGTGCATCTTTGGGTTTGTTTTTGTTTATGTTTTTAAACACTGACCCGTTTTCTTACATTGACCTGTACGGAGCGGGGCGGGATGGGGGGTGGCAGGGGGTGGTGGTGGGGGGTGGAAATCTGGTTTTTTTCTGATAAGACAAATGTTGGATGAACAGTTAACAATAAGAAGGAGGTATCATGCAGACAAAGTTTTGGTGTGATGGACTCAAGAAAATAGTGTATATTTTAAAGGAAAGCTTTGAGAAACAATAATGAAAATCATAGCTTTAAGAAAGTAATTTACCCTGAGAACCCCTCTTGGGAGCAACTATTTACTATTACTATTTCATCAACAGGTCAGCTTGCTACAAATCTTTAAGATCAAAGTAGCCATTTAATGTCTCCTAAGACTAAAACATCTTCAATGAAGATTGATACGGAAAAGTCCCACCTCAAGCCAGAGTAGTACTAAAAGTGAGAACACAGATAAACTAGTAAATGTAAGTTAATCATTTTTCTGAGAAAATTTACTGCAAAGTACACTAAACTAAAACTACTGCAAATAAAGATGTGGTCACAAGGAAGAGTAAAGTAGCAGGTAGATTAAAAAATATATCTGTAAATAGAAGGTAAATACTTGAAAAGCGTTATTGAGTAATATAAAAAAAATTACAAACATTCGTTCAACAATGATATGACCCCTAAGTGACAGATGACTGTTGTTTTCATGCAAACTTTCTGTTTACATGTACTGTTGATGAATAAAGACATTTTGCCTTATTGATAAGGTGATGTCCTCCTGGCTGTGTGGTGAACTTTAATCACAGTGATTCTTTTCAGTGACAGTGAAGTCAAAATAATCAGATGACAAGAGTCATTTGTCATACATTATCATTGAGGGGGTAGCACCCTTCTGGATACAAAACAAAGGATACATCAAGGGATAGAGAGATTACATAAAGTCTTTCTTTGATATAAATAGTTTTCTGAAGTCCAAAAATCAAATAAGATAAAGTTGGACAGATTTCAAAAAGAAACTACAATGAGGAATCAAGTTTCATTTGTATTGTATTAAAGGACAGATTAAATGATCAAAATGTTTTCTTCTGACTTTATGGGCTAAGCCTCCATAAATGTAAACAACTGGTTTTCTCATAATAACTCTCTAAGTTGCATTATTTCTACGATACACAGCAAGTATACTATCTCCAAAGACTTTTTTTCATTAGGGAATGTCAATATAACAGTGTTCCCGTTACACATTTTCATGTGTTCTACTTGTAAAATTTATCTGTATTTGTTTTTTAACACATAAGTTGCATCACAAACTTAAAGCTTCCCTACACAATAAAAGATTATTGTCTTATGTTTCCACATGTTAAATTAATATTGTAGCTTTACAGACTTGTTTTGGTGTTTAAAATGTACAACTAACACTTGAATGAAAACCCACTTATTCTATACAAATGTGGGCATGGAAAAAATTTACTGATAGAATTTTTTTGTATTTGGTTGTCTTGATCTATATGTTTTCTTTTCAGATTTGGACAAGAAATACTTACTTGAGTTATTCCTGTGAGCTGTATTATATTTCAACTACAAAGATATTACTAGTAATTACAACAATAAATTATACTTTTCAAATTATTCTAGTTTTAATTTTTATGAATAGTTATCAAACGGATTGTTCATAAATACTTTCAACATGGACATATGTATTTTTTAAAGAATCTAGAACTTTCGTATTACTATCAGCATTGAGAACAGCAAAGCAAAACAAAACAAAGAAGTAGAAGCCCTGATGATGAAAAGAAAACCATCTTCAAAATTTGCCATTTTTAGAACAGAGAATTTGAATCATTAGCTTCTGATCACCAGGGATACTGGAGTTAAAAGGTTGCCATATCTAATTAACATTTATGTCAGATGTAAGGAATACACAATAGGCTTTCACAGTTGGCAGTCAAAATTCAAGTGGGAGAGGTGAAGCAATCCACTAATTACAATCAGTCAAAACACTGTAATATATTAGACATCTCACTAGTCATTTGACCCAGGATATTCTAATAGAAGAAACTACGGCCAGACCCAAGAAAACAGCAAAGTCGCCTTCCTCCACTATACTATCTATAACATAAATTAATTATGAATATCCTTATTTGACATCTTTTAAGATATTTCCTGGAAGACTCCCTAGTGTGACCTTTTGGGTCATGAAACGTAGTCATAACTATGCTTTGATAAATCATGGCCTAAAGAACTCAAGCCATAGCTGTTCTTTTCTGCAGTTTCTCTCCTCATTTTGTCAGGCTCCTAAAAATAATAGTTTTCTTTATTCCCCCACAATGTACTCTTAACTTTGGCCAGACTTTAAATCACTTCAGCTGCATCCCAAGAATGTGTACTAAGTTTCCATTCCAGTAAAGCAAAACAGGTATGAGTGGATGCCTATTTCAAGCAAAAACACTTGACTCAGTAGACCACAGAACGTGAAAGCATTAAACTGTTGCAACACTGCAGACTGTACTAACCTATTTTTCAGCTGAATTAAATCATACTGTCTTCATGATACATGAAGAATATCATAGACATTATTACATCTTACCATAATGGAAAGCAAAACATTCTTTTCTTATGATGTATCTCAAATTTTCAAAAGACTGTGGGGAAAAACAAATAAACAAAAAAATGCAAAGCCAAGACATCCAACAAATACAGCAAGCATTTTCCTAGACTGATGGCCCTCGGTGTTCATAAGTGAAAATCCTGAAGTCTAGTTATAAACTGATCCTTGCCACTATGTGAAAGTATATTTTTATTACTAACATTTTAGTAGAAGGGAACTGAAGCACTAGAGAATTATTTGGGAGAAGTTGTTTGGGATGATGCTGTAAACTTGGAACCCAAAGAAAGTACTTCTCAGTCATTATCCAGAGATATAAATAAATGACTATCCTACCTTTAGCTTGCACCCAGCCAGGAGAAAAATAGTTTTATTGACTTTTTTTCTTCTAAGTCAAACTTCAACTTGTGCTGATCCCACTGCACTCATTCATATACTATGACTCCCTTCAAACCTTGTATTCAAACACACACCATGGCCAAGCATTTCTCTGAATACCTTGCAAAGTCTGAAGGTCCTTAAGGTTATTAGAAGTACGCAGATGTTATGCTGGATCTCAGGACAAGGGTGGTTTTCAACTTAAACTCTTTTGCATTTTGAGCACCATAAACTATAAAGCAAGCTAATTCACCTTTCTCAGTGAAAAAATTCCTGAAACACATTAAAGTAGTTTGCTTTACATTTCTGCTACATCTTCAAGAAATCAGTCAGTTTATAGTCTGCGCTGGTGCTTCAAGACAGAGGAATGGAATTGAGGCAGGAGTGGAATGAAGTTCAGGAACGAGAGGGTGCAGACTTCTGGATGCTGAAATTGGTATGAGAAGTCTGGGAGAGGCATTTAGGCACACACTGATTTTGACAGGAAAGTACATAAAAAGGGGATAAGAAAAGTACTAAAACTGGAAGGTAAGGAATTGTATATTCCTTTGGGTTCCAAAGAAAAACAAATTATCCCATCTGAGTAAACTAAAAATAGAAAAACATCAAGTTTACAGTTTTTCTGCTAGTCAAAACCAGATTCAACTATTTTGTGGCACTACACAAAATTCAAATAGATCTACAAGAGAGAAACAAGTATTTAGGGCTATAACATCAGCAGGAACCAAATATTATTCAGTTATTAATATCTCAAAATTTAGGTATTACTTGAAGCATCCAGAATGACACAACAGTAAGTATAAGAAAATGCCTGCATTGTGTATCTTTCTTCAAAATATACCATCAAAATGAAAATGGGAAAGATTACAAATCTGCAATTCTGTGTAGAGATGAGTGACCCATCTTTATAAGATAAAAGGTAAAAGTTATTATTTTTATATATATTAATTTAAATATTTGCATTAAAATCTCATGCTTTACATATCCTTTGTGTCCAAAAGAAAGGGAGAGGAAGTATGCAAAATGAAAAATGGCATACCTAAAAAAAGAAAAATCAAAGATGCTAAGACCTTGGGCTTTGTTTGATTTCTTATCTTTATTTTGAAAACAAGATGTCATTTATACGGCATCAGATTTCTACCCATTTGAAAAAGCAGCATTTATAAATAAGATACAGTGTGGGGATATTACATTTCGAACTAAATAAAATTGTTTTGAAAATCCGTTATACTTGTTCCTTCTTCTAAAACATTCAAAGTGATTTTTTCAGGGAAGCATAGTAAAAAAAGTAGTTTCAAATTTCAAATGTGAAGTAACAAAAAACTGCTATATTTGAGATTATCACACACCTTTCATAACTTTCACACTTTTCTTGAAAAATTAAACTTGACAACTGTGAGTTTTTCAGAGCTTTGATGTGAGCAGATACAGAAAAAGCACATAAAAGCTATAAGGGAAAGTAAAGGAGTATTCATTTCAGCAGAACAGGACGAATGAGCCTGTATGATAACATGTACAGGCTGAATGCAATTTAGCATAAACAAACAAACACCATGCACATACATTTATAAATATGAAAACTGAGTTCCAAAGTTAAAAAGTTTCTAAAGCAAAGGTAGAATATGTACAAGAACAAAAATATTTAGATACTTACATCTAAAATGTCAAGAAAAAAAATAAGAGTACTGATAGCTTGCAGAACAAAGTTAATTTAGGAGAATCAAATTATAAGAAATCCTTATTAATGAACTTGAAAGGGTTTTTGTTGTTTTTTTTAAACACAGAATATTCAGAATGTAGAATTTCAATTGTAGAAGAAATTCTGAAGTTTCAATGCAGATGGCATTAAAATAAAGCAAAGCAATAGTGCCAAAAAGATTGAGATATCCAAAGCTATGGTTATAAAAGATACAAACAGCATATTTTATATTACTATTATTTTCCAAATGTTTCTCCACCTAAAAAGTTGACTATCGCTCCATTGGACATGTTCAGCTGCTACTCTGGGCTGCTATGGGACCAGAACTTGGAAACCAGACATGCTTCTGCACCAAAAGCACACACCAGTAGACTTCTGAGAAGTGATGAAGTCCTGGGAACCCTGACCCCTTTTCGGAACAGAGCTCATAAACCAAGGCATAATCTTTCAGATGGTTACCTATAGCACGTATTATGGAGAATTCCAGACAAAAAGGACCACATAGTTCCATGCTTACTTGCAGTAGATAAATTTATGAATTGCAGTTTATTTATTATTATTTTGCCTATCAATATATTTTCATCTTCAGTGGACTCAGCCACCAAAGAAAAAGTAGGGTATACTCACAGTTGTAACAATCTTAGTGATTACAATATAAAGGAGGAAAAAGATATCATTCAGAATTTCAGAAGACAGAATTAAAAATGAAAGAAAGACTGGGATCTTTAAAAGAAAAGCGAGTGTTGAAGCAAACTACAGAGAATACTGATCAAGACTCCACAGCTGGCAGTATGCTATAGACTATTGTAGATGATTGTTAAAGTGAAAAAACAGCTTAGAAAAATCACATGAAAGCTTAAATGAGAAAATTGGTTTTTTTTAAAGCAGTACTTTCCAGACTGAAAAAAAGGAGAGAAAAGGAAGGTGATGAAGAAGAAAACATGTTTCTAGGAGCTGTAGTATTTTATATTGTTCCCTTGCATTGCTACAAAATGAATATTAAGTAATATGCTTTCTGCCCAAATGAAATGTATTTATAAAGCACAAAAAGCTAGAGCTACAAAAGTAAGCTAGTACATGTGCTTTCTGCACCAGAACAATTTTTGGTTCATTTTGTTATTCTGAGTACCACACTTATAATGTCTTCATAGCTGAAAAGAGTTATTGCAATTACCAAAACTTTCAGTGAACAATAACTGAAGTATAAAAGGCAGTTACAAGTGAGCAACTCGTAACACCAGTTTGAAGTCCTCATATTTCTTTTATTATTTTATTTAGATATGTGCAAAGAGGACAGATGCTTATAAAACACCACTAACAAAAAGTTATCCCTGAAGAGAAAGGGTATCCTTGATTACAGAAAGCAGCTGCTATCATAAATCTCAGGATCTACTTTTGTGAGCTTTACCACTCCAAAAACAGTGTTCACTGATAGCGCTACTATTTATATTTGTGCAGTTTACCTTTTCTTGAGATCATTGTTTCAAACAAAATCATGCAAGTGTAAGTATCACTATACAAAATCAATATGATACACACAGTGTATGAACTCAAACCTCATCAATAAATAGATGTTAAAACACAAATAAACTTGAAACACCCTAAGTTATTGAGTGTTTCTTATGTAATCTTGCAGGGATTGATCCTTGTCCAGAATTGTAATCACTGGTCTGGAATCAAGTATACAATGACTGCTAATGAAGAGTGCAGATGATACAAAGGCTGTTTGACTACTGAGTAATGAAGGGAACAAGTCTGTAATAAAGTTAGGACTATATTCTCGAAAAACAGTCATTCTAGAAACCAACTGGGAAAAATGTGAAACATAGTTATTGATCAGCAGAATGCTTCAAGAAAAATCCTGGGCAAGATATCTGCATACAACGTAACAGGAGTATAGGGGGGGTCAACTGGAATTATGAAGAAACATTACTTAATAGTGCAGTAGTTTGAAAACTTGTGAAGGGCAGTGGGAAGAAAAAAGACAGAGTAATACTCTAGAAAACATGCTTTTACTTTAAGAGACTATAAGAAGTTCATTTACATTTTATAAAAAAGAAACCCAAGAGATGATATGTTTATAAACTGTAATTAACAGCACAAGAAAAAGTTGTGGTAAAACTGTGCTGGTCTTAGCACAAAGCCAATCAGCCATGTTCCAATTATATATCAGGTATGTATTTTTCAATTAGTGGAATAAATTAAATAATGCATTGCAGAAGATTTTCTATAATTTGTAAATCTTCAAATAAAAACAGACCTTGTAAGTAACCAAAAAGTTACCCACTGGATGAAAATATATGGGTTATGTTACATAAAAGGTTAGAAGCACACTGGCATTTGTATATATGTACCTATGAAAATTCATTCTAGCTTGAAATGTCAAAATATATGTGGGTAGATGAAAGCTTCTTATTAAAGAATAAAACTGTTGGGAAGTGACTTATTTTTTTATATCTGCGAATTAACGATAATGGTGGCAGACAAACAGCAGACACACTTCTGGAAAGCTTTTCATTTGTGTTGAAATTAAAATTACTATTTCAAAGTTATGGTGTGGAAATTAGTGAACATTTATTTGAATATAACTAAATATATGTAATTATAAGTAAAAAATACCTCATTCACCACTGTGAATTTGTCAACAATGGAAATGAAAAAGAAGTCACTTAACATGTTTATTCTGATCTAGTTCAAATGATAGCTCAATTAAATTTCTGTATGATTAAAGATTTCAACTTAATAGTCAACTAATAATGATGATGAAAATAAATGTTAAATACTTTGTACTTTCTTTAGAGGTAATATCATGGTGCTAGATTAGCAAATGAAAGCAATAAATTTTGCTGGCTAAAATCATCAGGCTAATAGCCAAACCACTTTTTTAAACAAACACCTTTTGTATTCTCATATGGTGCTGAACTAAACAGCTTTGTGAAGGAACCAAACATTTTAGTCAACAATGGCAGTGAAATTACTAATCAACTAACATAATTCCAAAATTGGCATAATTTACTTACAATTTAGATGAGAATAAATATCCATGACTAGTTGAACAACTGGAGTTCATTCATGAAACAGTAATTTCTACGTAACTATAACGTATACTACAGACTATTCATTACTGTTGTAATTAGTACAGCATATTCTATTAGGTTTCCTGTACAACTGTATTTCTGGAAAAGCAAATATAATTGCTTACCAAGATGGTGGTAACGATTAAAGAGCGATTGGACAGGGAATCTGTGATGTTTGCTGGTTTTCCTTTCTGATTCTCTGTCATGTTAAGGCCACTCAACGGATCCCAAGTTCCAACCTATAAAACAGTAAATTACTATGTAAATTGTCCATTAGTTATATTTCAACATCTAGAAAAGAACACTATAAGGAAAAATAGATTGCTACAGGGAAAAAAAAAAAGATTGCTAATATTTATTATTAAAACCTGTTCCATTATTCTCCGTCATTACATTTAAAGCCTGCTTGTTTAAAATATGATTCACAATACCTCAAAGCGTGTTTCGTGAAGTGTGACATTAAGTGGAAAAATGATGCACAGAATGTCTAAAGCTACTCTGAATACTTAATTTTCCATTTAACTTTCATTCTTCAACATAAACTACATCTGAAGATAACTTAAGAGGTGGAAATTCATTCACAGAGCAGAGAGCATTGTCTCTGCATAAGGATTTACCCTTTTCTGTGACCAGACAGAACAGCAGAGTGAAAAGATGTTTTGGGGAAAATGTAATGGAGAAGACAAAGTATGTTAAGTGTAATAACTTAACTGATTTACAGATAATGTTCAGTATGTAGCTCTTTTGACATTTTATACCTTGAAATTCTTATTCCAGTAAAGTCAATAGGATTTTTATCTAAGGAAGGAGGTCCAAGGTTATGCTTTAAGGTTCAGGTCAAGGACAGTCTCACATACTAAGTAATAAGTAATGGGGCTTATGATAGCATCATTTATCTGCAATTTCATCACTATACAACTAAAATGGGCAAGCAGTAGATACAAATATCCATTTTTAGACATCAGAATGTTTGTATTACTCCATTGTCTAAAAAAAACCCCACAAATGTTTCTTTTTTGGTTATAGACAGGATTTTAAATATAATTTCAAATACAAAGTAATATCTATAATACAAGGTAAAGATATTTTAAAACTAAATCTAGAGAGAAATTAAAAATTTTTGTGAGCTTTGATTGTGTGGGGAGAGAGAGAGAGAGAGAGAGATACTGATTCCTGAGAAATTGTTCATATACTTTTAAGTGGTTTCTTGCAGTACAGCTGCCAAGTAAGTTCAGGATGCAATGTCGTATGGGTTAAATAAAGAGAGTTTAATTTCTAAAACTGAGAATACAGCAGAGCATGAATCAGCAGAAGCTGTAATGGAGAAAAGACAAATTTGCTCTCTTTTTCTATGATGCTCTGTTCCACAGAAATCAATATTTTTACTTTCTTCTTTGCATAACACTCAGTTCCAAGAAGTCACTCCTTTGAATGGCTATGATTCTTGAATTTTGGCAATTCAGTGCCTCGTAAACTGATGAAAGAATCATGAAGGGAGGAAAGGAGAATATGTGTGTCTCAGAAATACAATTGGAAAATAACATCTAACACATCATTTCAAAGTACTGAAACCAAACCTTACTACCAAAAAAACTTTTCTTCATTTACTCTTTTAATACTATTTCATTTGGTGACTTGAAAGGTTTTTAGGAAACCTAAAATGTTCAGCCTTGCAGTTTGGCCACAATTAAGAAACTGTAAAAGGATCAAGAACTTCTAGTTGCAATGTTCTGTTCATTATGGCAATCATAGCGTTTGCTTTACTTCAAAGAAAGATCAAACTAGAATAGAATAACGAGGAATGACAAAGACCAGAACTTGAGCCTGTCCCTGCTGTTTCTTCACGTAATTGGACATATAAAGCTGGACTAATCTCCTCTATGAGATTCAACTTCAGGTACACAAGTAGCACAAAAATTTCTAAGGGAACACTATCACCTTATTTGATCAATTTCAAATTCTAAATTCATTAAATCATATACTTTATTCAAGTTCATAATTCAAACTTATCTTGGCAAAAGCTAACACATTGCTATATAAAATGCTTCTTCCCCTACTTTTTAACAGCCACAGTCACAAGCAAATGAATAATTATCAACTGTTAGAATCTGAGGTTTATCTAACTACATCCACATAGACTTATAAGAACTATCAACTGCATTACTTTAATAAGAAACTTCTGTCTTGATAAATTATCACATTATCTTTCTAAATGAGGTTAATTATTCTTGATTGCTACTTTTGTGAATCAAGAATCTAAGAAATGGAACAAAAGTTGAATGTTCCAAATAAGACATATTAAGATCAACAACTTACGTCACAGCTTCTGATATACTACTGATATATATAGCTCCTAAATCACACAAACTGATTCTTAAAGCTGCTGCTTCTAGAGAAAACTGCATAGACAGTGCAGCAAATTCATTCTTTTCTATCTTTTCTATTGCTTAAGCACAGTGTTTTAATTTTAATGTAGCCTTTTGAACAGAATAAAATTGCTAATGTGTTTTCACTAGAAAAGTTTAAATGCCAAAAATATAGAAAAAGCAAATCAAGGTAGTCTACTACATACAACTGCAATTCAAACAACTTACAGTTTACTTCCACTGCACTACATTTATTTCCAACAAACTTTCAAGTTTTCCTAAAAAGTGAAATAAACTGATATTCTAATACACACCTTATAGCGAATGTTCACACAGTAAATACAGTCACAGGGAGGCTGTCAAGCCCTTGATGTCCTATTCTTCCATTCAAGTCCCCTAAATGGATATACTATTCTGGAGTGAGCATGCCAATTAGAACACATTAACACTTATCCATAGCACAGGACCCAAACAAGGAGTTCCCATGAAGCTGACATTGTGCTCCACAGTGAGATAAAGAATCTCTGTGATACAAAGAATTAGCTTAGTCAAGAATCAGCTAATTCAAGTTGAAACAATTCCAGCAAGAGCTACTGAAAGACTCATCATCAGTTATCATAGTATATTCTGTAACATGGCAATTGGGGTGCTCCTCAAGGACATGGAATACAGTTTCCCAACTACACTTGAGTGATTGAAACTTTCATCCAAGCTTCCATGTATTTAACTACTAGATAACTATCAGGTTACTGCAGTTCTGAAGAAAGTTTGGGCAGAAGTTTCCATTCTTTTATTATTGTTTTGATAAACCACAATTACCTATGTTTTACCTGGGATTCTTTGTTTGGTTTTTCTTAATAAAACAGTTTTCAGAAAAAAATCCTCAAGTAATTTGCAATCTCTTAATTAAGTTGCATCATCTGATCTAAGACAGTGGTGGCAAGGCAATGTAACTTCTTTATATAACTGTATGGAACAAGACCTAAACGTGTAATCCAAATGAAAAATACATGTTTGTGATACTACCAGACATCTTACTAATAGGAAGTTAAGAGCAAATTCATCTTTTTCCTTTTACTGGAGATTATGACCACTGAGACAGTCCTTACTAAAAGGCAGTTAAAGAGGAAAAATTAGGAAATATGTGCTTAAACTCTGATTGTAGAGTCATTATTTTCTCAGAATTCTGTATTGATTAGAAAATTACCTGTGTCTATGAAGACATCATCTCTTTAGACTTCAATAAGTTGAGTTTCTGGGAGTGTTCTGGTGGAGTACTGCAATATGCTTGCCATTTTCTTATATTCTTCCCTAGACTTCTGCAGCTGGCCACTTTCAGATACAGAATACTGCACTAGATGAATCTAGAGATTCTTCTCTCATGCACCACAAGAAAAGTTTGTCATCCACCTTTAGGCGGGTACACTCTGAGGTTTCCAAATGGTCAATCAATCCTACTCCACTTAAACAAAACTCTTAAATAATCTTCACAATATTTACTACTCAACAGTTCAATAGTACAATTTCAAAACTAAATCTCACCAGAAGTGTTTAAAAATAATAAGTGACATTACCAAAGGACAGAATTTAGCAAATACTGAAAAGAAGTTTGGCTAATGTTCACACAAATATAAAAATAATTTGATTCTTTGGCCTTCGAGTATTTAGTGCATTCAGTCTCAAAAAAAACATCACTACAATTGCACCTTTTTCCAAAAATATTAATTTAATTTCATAGCAAAATGCAATTGGCATGATTTGTGAAGTACTAATACTCTAGAAAAAAAGTGTTTACTAAATAATAAAAAATAAGTAAAAATATGAGACCTGTTAAATCAGAATGAATAATAATTCAAATTCTGAATACTGAAAACTACACACAGTTAACACTTTGAGTTGAAGTCCAATACAGCTTTCTTCTTAAGTTCCTGCAAGATTGCTGAGCAGACTATATAATTTTTATGCAAAGAGTTACTGTAACACTATTTTCAGCACAAATCCAAAACGTAGCCCCATACAAGGTACTACGAAGAAAATTAACTCTATCCCAGCCAAAAACAGTACAATAATTCACCACCACCCCAAAAAAGCAGCATTGTGCACTCCTGAATCTTAAAATTTGCTGAGTTTACATATACTTTAGTTTACTGAGCACCAGTCTCATGAGATGTTATCCACAAAAATTCAATAAGTTAAAGTAGCTTTCTTACTCGAGCATGTTTGAGAAAAAGAAATTTCTCTTTATGAATAAACAAGTATTCTTTTAAGTACTCCTCTTTTTGAACTTCCTTCAAAACTCTCCTAAGAAAAGTAACATTTTGCGGGGCTCTGAGTCAATTGAAACTACACACTACTCACAGTGACGTGCCAGAAGCATTGTATTAGGAAGGATCATTGACCTTCTGCAGTGGTAACAACTATGCAGCCAAAATCAGAGCCGTATTCAACCCTCAAAGGATTGTCAAATGTGTCTACAGTTTACTGTCTTTATTATAATTTGTAGAGTAGTTAGTAATAGTGGTGATTACATCAAGAAAATAATCATTTATACTCCAGTGTAATAGTATTTCTTCCTATTTATGTACTTCCCATTCGCAAATTGCTTCATTTATTTTGCTTTCTTCAGAAATATTAATATGCTTGCCTTCTTTGCCAAATATCTTGTTCATACCAATACTTCTGACTTCCCTAGATCTGTTATCTCAATTTTTTTTCTCTAACTTTTACAAAACCCTCTGTTTACGCCACTTGCTTTTTTTTCCCAGGTCATTAATAAAGATACTAAATAAAACAAGATCTTACATTGATATGCTGGACAATGAATTACAGCTTATTTTGTGTCATTTATATTCATCCTGTGCGTAGGTTCCCGAGCAAGATTTCAAGCCAGTTGTTAACATCTCTATTCAAGAAATGTGATTCTTCTTCAGTGACAAATTTTCATATCAAAAGTGGTATTAAATTCAGGTATTTGTTTTCGCCCTTAAGTATAAAATAATTTTCCTCACGATGCAGCTTCAGTGTAAATACTGATTGATTGTAATTTAAATGATAATTTGCTTATTATACTGGATTGCAATAGTTGGGGATTTTCACTGTGCTTAACCACAGTTTCAGTGTGTCCAGAGTGACTGTCAGCAAATTTTGTTGTACATTACATTAGCAGCACTCCAATTGCCTATTAATTTGTCATTTTCATCTTACAAGAAGCTATCATTTTTGTCAGACGCGACTTTTTATTTGGAAGTGCGTACTTCTTATTGATTGATGCTTGATTATCACCTCTCATTCAAGAGTTTCAGGAACAGGTATCTGATGTAAAATCTGAATCTTTTTTAAATCAATGAGCAATTTTTTCTGTTGTCACTGACTTCAGCAGTCATTGTACTTAAAATACATGATTTGGGTCACTTCCCATTATACTAACCAGGCAATTTATCTAGGACATTTTTTTGCAAAATCCCCCTAAAATAGGTCTTCTAGAAATACTTCATAATAACTCTTTTCTCTTCCCTCCAAGAACATTGTTCTTCTCAAGATATCTCATTTTGTGACAAAAGTATTAGAGATTACAGGTGAAATTGTTGGGTTGAACTGTTGTCCTTCACATAGGAAATTGTTCCCCCACATTTGGAAGGAGGTTAGACGAAATAATAGCTATTTACAGTATGGAAACACAACACACATAATATGGCACATATAATTCCCACCTCCCCATCTTCTCTCATCCCACAAAATGAATTAATAAACAAACAAACAAATAAATAAAGCAAAACTGTCCAGGAACTCTAACTACATAGACAGAGAGACTTGACAAGATGGTGGTTTGGGAAGAACATTAGGAACATACAAGACAAGGACAAAGATGGGGAAAGGCTCCCGAAGAAAGAAGAAATAAGAGAGAAAGGGGATGGAAAGAGCAAAGAGGTGGACAAGTGCATGGGGATTAGATGGAAAGGGAAATGGACAGGGAGGGGGAAAGGGAAACAGACAGGGAGGAGGGGAAGGGAGAGAGGAAGGAAGCAGCAGGGGAAGAGGGAAAGGAGAGAATGAGAGAGTAGCAGAAAGCAGGATGGAAAGAGTGTGATGTAGAGAGATGGAGTGAATGCGTGAAGGGAGGGAGAGAGGGGACTGAGAGAAGGGAGAGGGATTCGTCATAGCTTTAACAGAAGACAATCTTGTGGGGAAAAAAACCCAAACAAACCAACTTTGAGACAGCTCTTTTAAATAAAAGGACTGGCTAAAACATACTCTCTCTACTAGGAAGTGTCCTGCTCTAGAGTTTAATGACTCACCCTCGATTCAAGAAGAATATGTTTGTATTCTTTCAGAATAACCAAGTTTTCTTAAAGAAACCCATTTAATTGTCACCATTGTTTCTCTTTCTCAGTGAAATACCCTATACATTCTAAATATTTACTAAAAAATTCAATCTCACGTGCATACACCTTAATTTTCTTTTTCCTAATTTCATATCACTACACCCTACAGAAACTGCTCTGGTTTTGCTCACATGTATCTTTGAATCTGTGTAGCATTCCTCATCATTCTTTGCTAACACTTTCCTAACTCCTAAAATTTTCTAATACATGGTAATTAATTCTTACTGCTCTTTCCAAAGATTGTCAGCACATTTTGGTGAAAAACTAGTATTATCACATCCCTTTATCACATGGCCAAAATGAGCTATGAAGGCAGTAAAAGTATCTTCCTTTTCTGTGAACTTCTGTATACACAGTTCAAGCATTTGCTGGTTGTTTTTAAAAATCCATATCCTTCGACAACTATTTATGTTGTTGTCTCTTACATATCTTTCACTATTACTGTTTCCCCAGTTCCTTTTTTCTATTATGTGTTTTACAGTACTGTATTTCCTGTTGAATTTTATTTCTTCCCACATTTCTAATCTCTGTAGACCTTTTTGTTTTACTTCTATATTTTCAGTGGAGTACATATCTCCTAATATATTGTCAGCTGAGATTTTATTTTCCAGAAAACTCATGTTGCTCGATGGTTCTCAAATGCCACCCAATGTTCTTAAAGCCATCCTAGATTATAGAGACTTCCTTTCCTCATTTTCAACAGTTATCACTTACATCCAGACTCTTCAGCCACTAGTGACTTCTTTAGCTATTCTCATAACATCAATTCTTCCATTTCTGTTTCCAGTAAGGAAAACAAGTTGCATTGCACCTATTCTCCTTGTACACAAAGCTAATTTGTTTTTCAAATCTAATCACTACTATATACTTTTTTTTTTTCCCCCCTTAAGTTTCCAGAGCTCCCTTTCATGGAATACCTTATGGGAAGACTCTTTACTATCAGTGCACTGTCGAATGTTTTAAAATACATTTTAGTCCTTTAATTATAGGTTTGCCACTGGACATTTTAAAAAATGTTATTACCTATGTAAGTGTTTCAAAGCAAGCTCATGGATTCTGAACTTTTTAAAAATCTTCCTAGTAAGAGAACATTAATATTCCAAAACTACTGTTGGGAGGAAAAGTTTTGGAGAAATACGCTGTTTATGCGAGCTTCTTCATTCAATGATTTATAGAAGAAAGTAAATGCAACTCTGCAGCATGGTGCCTTCCCTTAAGTTCTCTTTTTATTTGTCGCCACAATATCACCTTGGGGCAATAGCTGATAAAACTTTATCTGAAGATGAAGGAAAACATAGTGCTTACAGAACAATGAACACCGCAGCTAAATATAAACTACAATGCAGATGCAAATTGCAAAACCTTTGTCTGCTGACCACAACAATGTGAGACACTGCAGCTTCCTGCATTGCCTCTCCATGGCAAGGCGGCTGGAGAAGAGAGGGAAGATGATCTGATTTCAGATCATCTTGGTGTCATGTAGGCAGGCCAAAAACCTGTATGTGCTTGCCAAGGCCTTTAGTTCGAATACAGACAATATTAGCCTACATAGAAAGGGCACTTTTCAATCCTTTGGTCTTTCACTCCCATTACTCCCAAGAAGAATTCATGTCAGAAGACAGACAAACCTGTCAGGCTACCCATTCTTAATTTGAAGTAGCACTTACAGATAGAAACATTGTATTCCAAGAAAAGAAACAAAGTTCCCTCTTGAAACACAGAAAAATGCCAAAATGAAGCTATTTTATTTAATTCTGTTTGAGGTAATTCTTCCTGAATTAGTAAGATGTAAAGAAAATACAAATACACATACCCACAGGTTCACACGAGTATAGGCAATGGGATTGGAATCACAACTAAAACTAAACTCCACATCAATTGAAGACAAATATATTAATGCATAACTCCAGGTCCAGCTATTCACTCTTCCCCAGTCCTCTTGAATCTAAGAATGTGGCTAGAAGCACACAGTTAAGAGGCCACTAACTGTCCAACATCAAGATAACAGCTTTTACTAGAAGACTGAAACAAGATATCAAGTTGAGAACAGGTATATTGTTTTATGTAACACATGAAATGTTACTGAAAATGCTACTGGTTTTAGGGGGTGAGGTTTTGGTTTGTTTCCCATTACTCTGGAGGTAAACATCTTACACACCTTTTCAAGACCTTCTTCCTTGAGGCTGATAACATCTAAATCAAAATCTGTCCTTAAGCCATTGGTTTTGTTGAAAGTTATCCTGCCTGTGAGGCCTTCCCAGTGGGCCTATGGAAAAAGAAAAAACAATTTCTATAAATAAAAACCTCTTCCTTTTTTTTCCCAAAAAGAAGAAATTTTACTTCTGCAAAAATGGGAACATTAATTATTCATTCTATCTAAACAATTTACCTTGTGGTTACTTTTTTTTTTTTTTTAATATTTTGTATTCACTTTTTGCTAATTAAATCAACCTTTCTTCAGTCTTCACTGACAATTTTTTAAACAACTTTCCATGTTAGCCAATAGACTATTCTTACTAAATGAGATGAAAGGCTGGTTTGCTTTCATTCCTCCATCATTCATGCATGCATTTCCCCTTCTGCTTCCCTACATGCCTCCCCCAACCCAAGCCCCAAGCCTCAATCTATTTCATTAACACTGGATTTCATTCTTCTGTCAGGAAATTTCATTCAAATAAAGGCTTACTTTTGCAAGATGCAGAGTACCCTGAAACCACACTGAGACAGCAAAAATTGAGGTCACTGAGCCAGTCTTCCAGAGTTGATTCCTTACTTTTAGTAAACTGCAATATCCTAATTTTTTTATAACTTAAAGTCTACCTACTTCTAAAACTAACCTAAAGTAGAGGAGGGAATGTGGAAAACAAAATTATCATCCTAAAAGGAACTAAAATTAAAAACAGGATTATATTCCATTGCAAATAGTTCACTTTATCATAGTATTGTGCATATCTAGAATGAGAAATACCATATTAGGAGTTACTTACAGTACAAGTGACTTGAATACTCTACAGTGTTCACCTTTAAGACCTTAAATATCCTAGCTTTACTTTAAATCACTACGTAACAGTATCTAATCAATATGTATCAGTATCTAAACAGCATACTAGGAGACCAAGGCCACATATATTAATTCACCATAGCAAAAAAAAAGAAAAAAAAGAAAAAAAAAAGAAGAAAATTAAAACCAGGGAGTAAACTTCATTCTTGGCCCCTTTGAACTTATGCTAGTATTTAGTTGCTGAATTTTTCATAGTCAGTCTATGGTTTGGGGTTTCAGGAGTTTGGGTTTTTATGCCACAAATGTTCCACACACACCCCACCCACAATTACCTACAAACAGAAGTTTTATTTAGAATGCAGTGTTTCTTTGTTCCAGCTAATACCTCAGTAAAACCTGTTTTCAAATAAAAATGCTGCCCTTGCCTGATGAACTCTTTACACATAACAAGCTGAGAGATTCTCATCTACTGAAAAAAAAAAAGGCAAGAGTCAAGTAGAGTGGCAACAAAAGAAAATCCAAGTTGGGAGAAAGGAAAGCAATGAAGCAGGACACTTTATTAGTGACTTACCTCCTTAATAAGACTCATAAAGCGGGTCCCAAAGCGCCACGGTTTGTGGCGATTACACTGTAGTGAACTGACAGTCATCTGTGGGAACTGCTGGACAGCCACTGACACCACATGAACGGCATCATACATTAGTGCTGCATCCGTCTGAAATTAGAAGGAGATCAGAACCATGAACACAAAACAAAAACGTGACAGCCCAGCAGTGAGAGAATGAAACACAAAATTAGCACTGCTCGTTATGTTAAAGGGAGAAAATTATCTGATTGCTTGTGTAGCACTGTAAAATGCAGCCTTATTGCCAAGTACTACATAAGATGTGTCAGGACCTTCAGTCTTGGCTATTCTTTTAATGCTGAAATAAGGGCCCAAATACCAACTTTTCAGGGTCACAGGAGAACACTGGTATCAGTGCATTAGGGGGCTATATAAATCACTGTTTGCATGTTTGATTCAAGTCAGTTATTTTCATGAGTGAGGCAAAAAAACCCAGAAAAGATTAGCAAGGGAGCAAAACCGTAACTATGAAGGAATGTGCACAGGCTAAGGAAATAATGTTTTTCTGTTTTGAAATTACAGACTAGATACAGTCCCAAAGGTACTCAATTGATTCATTAACAACTTTTTTATGGGTATCAGTTTAAACCCCTAGGACAGATCTAACCAGTATCTTCTATAAATCAGAGGCAAATTAGAATTGCATTAAAATGGACATTCATTTTAATGGTTTTTGTGTCCCATCATAAATAAGTAGGCTGTTTAGATCTAGTATGTGCTGAATAATGTTGTATTAGCAAAGGACAGAGACAGCCTCTCAGTACCCACTGTCATGCTGTACAAGAAACTGACATCTCTCTCCTGTTCTATTTGATAAACAGAGGCAAGCCTTGGAACCAAAAGCAAGAGAGGACCTTAGATTCAGCTGGTGGAAATGAATGCTATGCCATCTGCTCAGCATACCTTAGAGAAAAAGGACCTATTTCCCCTTCTCATTCACATAATTAGTGAGCTGTGAAATTAGTTCTTTAATGGATAGGAAACCTGGAGATTATTGCACTTGTCACAATACAATACAATGCAATACAAAATGAGCTTATATAGTGCCTTTCATGCAAATGCATCCCAAGGCTCTTTACAATAAAACTAAACATAAAAATGCAAAAATGTTCTACCATTATAGCCCATAAGCTACTGTTAAAGAGGAAAATATGCGTTTACATTTAAATGGCTCTCCCAAGGAGAGATTTCAAAATTCAAACAGAAATAAATCCTAATTTTAAAATAGCCAGGGTAATAGGTTTCAATGATCTCAGACGCCAAGTAGTTTATGCAGGGGCTCCAAATCAGTCAAAAAATATTTTTGCTGCCAAATTGTTCATTATCTTCAAGGCGTTAAAGTGCTTTTAAGGCAAGTTGATATTTGACAAGGAGGCAGCGAAACACCAAAAAGTTGGAATGACATGCTGAGTAAGCATCATACAAAGCTTAATATTCTAGAAGCAGTATTTGGCAGTAGTTGGAGTCTAGACAACAGTTTATAAAATACACTACACAATAAGTACAACACATTAATCTGGTTTAGAAATGCAAACTTCTTTTTTTTAATCAGCTTTACTTCTAGAACTGTAGTCCTTGCACCAATGAAGGAAAATTAAAATTGCTGTGAGACTTTAGTGAAAGCAGCCCATGAAGAAGCAACCAGAAGTTTAAAACCAGCATTAACTGATTAATTAAATATAAATTTGGACACAGAACTGATAAGACTTATCAGCAGGAATCAAATGGACATTATGCCATATGCAAAGCAACACGGCTTTCTGTCAAATTCTATAAGCCACTGAGCTGGAAACCTGTAGGATGACAAGGCAGTCAACTCCAGCGAAAGCATTAAAAAAAGCCATTGCAGTTTTAGAAGTAATTCAAATTCTGATAATATTCTTCCTATTCGACTGATGAATATGGCTTCACTGGAGATAAATCTAAATCAGAATGCACTTCTTTTAAATGCACACAACAAACTAATCACTGGCTAGAAGTTGAGTGCCCTATTTGATTTTTAGATGCTACAAGATAAAACCCATATTTACATAGTATGAGATCCCACAATCCACCTTGTATAGGAAGGTTAAAGTTAAATGTAGGCTTAAGTGTTTGTACTGAATAAAGACAGACAGAACTATATACTCAAAAATATATTGGTTTAGTGATTCAATATTGCACTCATCCCACTGGGTGCAATCATTGATTTTACTACAAGAGAAATAAACAGCACAGAACTCAGGAAAAGATATAAAGTATATACTTGAATTGCAGGTTGGGCTCTCCTCTTGGCTGGTCACTTTACCTTTCCTCTGAGAGACAGCAGGAATTGATAGCTGTTGGCCTCACTCTCCACCCTCATTCATTAGGCTTGCTAAGCTTTATGTCTTGCTGCCCTTTGTCCACACCACTTTCTCTTCCTTAAATCACACCTTTGGAACTATGCTTTGTGGTACACGAAGTACTGCAGGTTTCAGCAAAAGACTGTCTGGGGACGAGGGAGAAAATGTCCCTAATTAAATTTTTAGGATTCTTTATTTTATCTAAACAGACATTAGCAGTCTGGAAGGAAGAAGAAGTAGAAACTTCAGGAGAAGCAATGGTTCTTGAACTTTGAAAAATGATATTAGTACTGGTTTAGTTAAACTTGTATAAAACTTTTAAGAATTATGTTGTATTTCACAAATGTATCTTGGTACAGTTTCTGAACCAGGGGTTGTGCGGTTTTTTGGTTTCACAATCCTACTTAGTATTTGTGATAACTTGTTTGGATACAGATAAATTCATCTAAAATACTGCTCATGAAACTGTCATATGTATTTCTAAAACTACAAACGAAAGAAATTACTGCAACTACAGAAGCTACAAAAATTTTTCATCAAATTAAAATAGAATGAGATTGAGTTAGGTGATTAAGATGTCAGGTGACAGATGTCTGTGACCACAAGTCTGTTTTTCAGCTGACTGTCAAGTAACAAGAAAGCTGTTAGCACTCAGAAGCAACAGCTTAATCAGAGATGTGATTTCAGTTACAACATATCTCAAATAGAAAGTACCAATCTGTGTTTGATTTTTATCCCAAACTCAGTTGGATACTACACATTTCTTCTTAATACTGTTCTATTATTCCTTTACCTCCTGTCTTACTGTGGGTGTTGTGTTTGCCTCTATTTTTTACATGTGTTTCTGTATAATCACTTTTGAGTCTTGCTAAATTACTTGCTAAATACTGTCTAACAAATTGCATGCAATACTCTAATCTCACTGTGAAAGGGCCCTGGTGAAGCTAGACTCAGTATAAAGAAGGTAGAAAAAGAGACCTCTCCATTATTAGAGAAAGAGTCTGTTATTTCTCCCCAGGCCTCCTCAGGGTAAAAGATGGTCTTTTTCTTCTCTGTCCCCAGCTGCACCCAAAGATGTCAAAGGAACATGAAAAGCTCTAGGAGATATATACTGTGATTTTTGGCACACGCTTGCTTGTCCTGGTTAATCAGTATTGTAGGGAGGGTTTGAGTTTTGAGGGCTTGGAGCTGGGACAGGAGGTTGGCAGGGTAGTGGTTTTTACTGGTTTCTAACCTATATGGGTGAAGCTGATGCAGAAGAAACCCCCTATAGCCTGGGTCTCAGCCAGGAAGAAATATTCCCTGTGTAGTGGGACTCACAAGCTATTTCTCTACCAAGTTTTTCTGCCCTTCTTATGACATAAAAAAGGCATGATTTTTAGTGACCTTCAGCATGGCTGGTAGGTTAGACAAGAATTAGCTGGAAATCCTGAAACCAAATGGGCTGTTCATGCACTACAGCTGCAACCTTAGATCTAAGTCTCTATCTTAAAACCTTCCCCCCCAAAAAACGTGAGAGAAAGGGCTCATGCTGACAGATAAAATTCAAGCAAGCCTAAGAGAACACAGGAATCATGGTATTCATAACCATCTTCAGACTTACAGTACATAAGAGTTCATTGATGCCTTTTGATATCTGACTCAACAAATGTGCTAATTGCTTTTGGAATACCTGTGCCTAATTAACTACTAAGGGTTAAAAAAATCTGCAGATTCCACATTTAATGACATCAAATCATGACTTGTGTGTGCACCTTATTTGCACAGCAATGTTTTTGTATGACATTTCCATTTACCTCCAAACTATATGAGAATTTCATGTACCAATAAACCACACCTCTCTGGTTCATATCTCAGTGCTCCAAAATTAGCTCTAAATTGAAAAAAATATGTGCTTTATTTTTAGAAAATATGATTTTTATCATGCAATCAAGTTTAACATTAATTTAACATGAAGGATTGCTAGGCTAATTCTGTTTCTTCATGAGCTATATCAGAAATAGTACACTTCTCAAACAGAAAGAAAACATATTTCAGCTTTTACTATAACAAATTGTAGTCCTCTATAATCTACAACTAAAAAAAATGGAACTGTTACATAGGCGTGATATGGAAGAACTTTCAATTACTCAAATACAGATGATTAACAACATCTTGAAAGCAGGAGGAAACCCTCAGGTTTTCAATTAAATGTTAAATTAAACTAATGTTATTGGTTTTCCCCTTAATTAAATTTCTTACTAATAAAAGTCTATGAAGAAATATGATCTTCTATTTAAAAGGTGCTCTGTGAAGTACTCAAAACCAAGAAATTTTCTACATTGAGTGACATATGAAATAAGTCTATGGAAAAGAGAAGCTTAATAAATTTACTTTTTTGTTGTTTTGTATTTGATCCAGTGTGGATCCCAGACAAGAATGAGTTATTTGAATATTAGTAGTTTATTTTCCCAAGATCAGAATATTCTTGTATTTCCAAATCTGTGACACACAAGATCTCATAATTGCCCTCTTTGCCAATTTTTTCAGTGACTGTGGGGAAATTTTTCCACAGAAAAGGAGTCAAAGAAGAGGGACAAACAAGAGTTTAAGAATAAAAAAAAAAAAAAAGGTTTAGTTAGCTAACTAAATATCTCCCTAACAATATAAAGATTACATTTATGAGGATTAGACTGCTCAACCATTTGCAAAATGCTTTTATGGTTACGTGTAAGATATTATTAAAGATGACCTCCTTGCAACTATGATACATACTTGTTTAGTGATCTGTATTTTATGTTTGACCTTGACTTTATTCATTCAAGTCAAGTCCAGTAAAAGCAAATTAATGTCCCTTTAACTCTGAAAGAAGGAAAAGGAAGGGGAAAAAAAAAGCTTTTATGTGTGCCAAAGAAGGAATAAAAATTTGTCTCAGAATTAAATTCTGATACAACTCTTCTGTAATGCAACTTGAAACTCTCTAGACAGTCTAACAAGACTGAATTTTCCACAATAAAAATTTTAAATATTTGATTCAGAAAAGATGTTGTCAAAATGTATTTCTTCATCAAAGACAAAGCAAATGAGAAAGAAAATGCAATAGTGCCATATTCTAGAACTCAGTTGACGGGCCCTGTGCTGTCACAAGGTGGAGATCTGAATCTGCATTTACCAGTCACTACTGTCATTAGTATCAGGTTACAAATACATAATAAATTAAATAAATCTAGATTTTTATGCAAAGATAAATATTTTGCTAAAATTATTTTTTTTAAACAGTTATTTAACAAACAAAATGCTCCAAGCAAAACAAAACTGAAGTAAAAAAAAAAAATAATCTTGAATTGTAGTATTCTGATTCTCTAGTCAGTTCTGTGTTAAACTGAATTGACTCACTAAAAATTTCAAGAGGACACTGTACAGTTCACTTGAAATAGTGCATTGCATGAGCCAAGCTTTTTCCACTGATTAGTAAAGCATGCATACACTTTTCTACTTTTGAGTTCCTATGCTATCTTTACCTGCATATCACCTTAATAAGTACTATTCCATTAAGCAGTATAGCTTATATTTTTCATATGCAGCTCATTATTTTCTTCAAGATAATCTGTCTCCCTATCTCTAGTCAGTCAAACTTTGCCCTTGTGAAATAAGTCCAATCACAATTAAAAGGCGAAACTGTTCAGATAGTTTTGCCTAGTGTCCGATGGTAACTAATGTATTCTGAAAAATTTTGTGCATTAATTAAAACGAGGCTTAAATTCTTTTCAAGTGTGACTTCACTAGCTGCATCAAAAATGAAATGAAACTGAATGCAAATGCTCGCAAATGTGTATCTGCATGTTTCCTAGGTGACCACAACAAAAGTATCCAGATAAATGCATAGAAGTGAAAGAACACTTTCCACATTTTTTTTAACAAAGTCCTTGAAAATGTGTGAACATGTTAAAAGCAATTCATATGGAGTCTTTACTCCATTCTGAAACTTATTTCATCATATAATATCATTTGTTACTGTCTGAATTTCCATTAGCTACACAGCCATCTCAGACCATAGTATCTTCTGAAGTAAACCCAGTTCAGACTGACTGTGGTCATTGGTTTAACAAAGTGTTAACATGCTCATTTCACACTGCAACAAGATTCTCTCAATGAACTTGTATTTATGGTACCTGTCCTTGCAAGGGTTTAGAACATAATGAGAATGTTACTTTCCCATTGGGCAAAAGGAGTGTAAGTACACAAGACAGGGCATGTTCCAGAAGGACTGAATTTTCCACTGGCCCTTATAAATTGTATTTTGTTTCTTACACAACAGTAATGCCTTGGATAGAACACTGGATGCAAAGTCAGGTTGTTGTTTTGTTGTTTTTCTGTTTGGTTGGGGTTTTTTCCAACTCCCAATATATCCAGACTATTTCTAGTCAGCTTTATGAGGGACAGAATGATGTGTTACAATTAGGAGGGTAAGAACAGCAGCTCTGTTTCTTTGCTCTAACAGCCAGAGCAGGTAGTAGATACTGGAGGCACAATGAACAGGACAGCATAGTCAAATTTTCTCCCTCCCCACCACAACCTTTTTATGGAGAAATAACATTATTTAGGATGCACTGCACAATAAGGATTTACAATGGCATACTTATTCATTTCAAAGCCCTCAAAAATGTTCCATAATGAATCTCCTTAGCCTGCTAAGCAGTACTTCTCCTTTGATAATTACTTATTTTTCTCTTAGTTATCCTTACTGATAATTTAACACACAATACATAATTATTGATTACAAAACCTTGAATAAATGGCATATTTCATAAACAAACAAAACACTTTTTTTGTTCTACCGAACTCCCCACCACCTATTGTATCATAGAAGCTGATATTGCTTCCTTTCTTTTAAACAACTCAGGAAAAATAGATAAGAATAAAGATGTGAGAAAAGTCTAACAACACTCAGAAGTCAGGAAGGGGAGACCACCTACAGTGCAGAAGAGCCCTCATTACTAACACTACTACTTTCCTTAAAAGCCATCCTGTTTGACAGAAAATTACAAAAGTTGACTTTAAATATTACTGGATATGAACTACAGAAACTGTTAGTATACATATAAAAATAAGCTAAGATTTACTTGTAAAATTCTGTAGTTTCTTTATTATAGATTCTACTATTGCCTGGTCAGAAAATTTTAAGGGCCAGACCTTGAATTACGTCAGGACAATGTGATTTTAACCCACAAAACAGAATAACTGGTAACATAAGAACTTTTTTCCCCAAATTCTCATACAGTTTGGTGCCAATAGTGCTAACATTACCCTACTTGAAGCTTGATTCACCACATATCCTTGTCAGCTACCTCCAAACTACTGGTAGTTTCAAATCTGCATTACAAAGTGATTTTCCAAGAAGGTCTAGAACAAGAGATTAATATTGAAGAAAGTAATTCTTCTTTAACTTTTTCAGTTCTAATGTTAAGCAAACCATGGTCTGATAAGAAGACAAAGAGAAAGCATCTAACTATTCATGGCCTGTATGGTATTATTTTAATAACTATAATCTGGAATATTTTCCCATTTTCAGAAATGATTTCTCAGAAAGGGTACTAGGAGAATTACAAAACTCCATGGATCTATCTACTTTTATTTTATTTGTGGTAATTACAGTTTGTGGTTAATGGGACAGACATATATTTCATGGCTTCCAGTCAGTGTTTGAAAAGCAGTTCCTAAAATTTTACATTTTTTTCTATGGCTTTTATATACATACATGAGAGATAATTTTCTAAAATAAGTTGTTATAAAAATAAAATGAAGAATGCTCATGTTTAGGAACTTCTACAAGGTTCCAGTCATATGCGTAACGAAAAATAGGATAGGTTGAATTTACCACAAGGATGAAAGTCAGAAGTTTAGACTGAACAGACACAAGAATAAAAGAGTTTATGTTTAATCACAAAACAAAATATACATCAAGAACAATAAAGCCTAAAGAACAGTCCAAAGGAAATATTCATATCACAAGTATGTTCAATAATATGAACTAGTTGGAACCACACAGATCTGTAAGAGGCACAAGAATATAGTATCTTTCTCTATATACAAATATTGCAGAAAAATTTGAATATCAAAGTAAATATAGATTTAAGTTTAGTCTTTACTACTCCTTTACCCACTATGAGATGAAAATACACATTTTTTTTTTAAATACAGTTTTGAATTGCAGCAAAATCATAAAAAAAGACAGAAGGGTGTATCATGCCATGCCATACTCACTTTACAACCACAAAGTGATTGTCATCATACATGTCCTCACCGAAAAGTAAATAATAAGTATCATATACATACCCCCCCTCCTTTTTTTATTCTATACAGTTATGAATATACAGCTTGGTGAATCACAGCTTTCAATAATGAGGTTTACACTTCACATTGTAAATTAGATTCAGGAGAAAAGGTCCTTCAGGACATTAAGGAAGAATTAGATGAGAGATTAGCTGTAAAAGCAAAATTGCCCCATGCCATTCCATATCAAGAAACAGTTCTCTCTAATGAATGTGACCCAAGACATAAGGTGTATAGAAATTCCAGCTCTGTGTTAAAGAAAGTCTACAGCAAACCAATACAGCAAAACAGCTGGGCAGACAGAAAAACCTTTCCAAGTTAACCTTATGTAAGTAAAGCAGGTATGTCTTATCTTTTCTTAAATATTTCCAGCTGTATTGGAAAGCATAAAAGCAAATAAATGCTTTTATATTATCTTAGCCTACTTCAGGTTAAGAATGATTTCAAGGCAATAAGGGAACAAAAAAGCACTTCAGCCAAGCTCACTAAAACATTCTCTTGGGTATCCCATATCTCTATGGGATATGCACACCATAGAAACTCATATCACAGTTTGAACACAGTCTGGGCAGTAATAATGGAAGAAAAGTCCTTTCAGCAATTCATAGTAACAAGGATATTAGTGTAGCATTAAGTAAGATAGCTGTGGGAACACTTGGACTTTGAGCAGTGTTAAGGAGTTTGTCATAGGAGACTACAGGAATAAAAGTATTGGAAGAAATAAACTTTTAAAAAAATTTTTCTTGACAGTGGAATGATATGTTAACATTTATACAAGTAGGACATAAGCAGGTGATACAAGTCAGCATACTATTTCACAGGGATGTAACAAATGTCTGGAAGAATAAAGCAGAATTAGGAATCCTCTAACTGGCAGAAGTATTAGAAAAGGGACTGAAAGAACATCATTTCTGTAGCCTATGAAAACAAAGACTGAGAACAACCATTCAGGGAAACACAAACCAGGGAAGAAAGGAAAGCTAAAGAGCACAGAAAAACAAGCATGGATGCAAAAATGACAAACCGAAAAAAATTAATAGGAGTCATTTTATCTCACAGACAGTCTCAAGTTGTATTAGATTTAAAAATCTTTAACAATCATTAAAAGAACTGATGCACAAGACCACCAACAGAAGATATTTCAGTTAGATGATGCCTGACAAATGTAGTAGCATGCACAAAAATTCCAGGGGCCCAACATACTACTACTCCTCACAGAAAGCTCTCCTACTCAAGGCAATTATAAGGAGTGAATGAAATTAAGAAGAAACGGCTGCAAAACTAGTTCCTCCCTTCCTTGGGTAATAAAATCTATTGCCCCTGAAATCATTTCACTTAATTCTCACTTGCTAACACATCCCACAAATCCATTTTGCTGAGTGAGATTTATTAAATCTCTCAGCCTGGGATTAAATTGTACTGGTTTATGAACTGTTAAATTGCATTGTATGCTTATTAAAGCTGGTGGTTTCTTACTTCTTGACACATTCTCAATTCCACCCTGGGGTACAATTAAGCAAACGGGGGGGGGGGGGGGGTGGGGTGGTCACCCCCCAAAATGCATTCCAACGGGGAAAAAGATAGGAGCACCAGAAAGCTATAAACAATGTTCATCTAACTTTTTTAAAAATCCAAGAACTTGTTAGCATAAATGCTTTTTTCCAAAATATGGGAGTATTTCAGCTAAATAATCATCACATTAGGCACAGCTGCTTAGATTATTTTTTAATGTTTAGTTGCCTAGTGAATTTTGAATAGGGTATTTGTTTACCAAGATGTGTATGTGATTTTAAGTAGAGACAAAACAGATGCAAATCAAAATACTTGTTTTAACATCAGAACAAAGCAAATTATTTCTTACATTATTGAAAAAGGCCTTAAAGTTAACAAACAATTTTTTTTTTTAATACATAAATTAGAACTGGCCAGGTAATTTTTTTGGAAAGGTGTAATTTTGTCTTACACAGAAAGAAAAAAGAAAATAAAGATTTTCCTCTTTTGCCTCAATGCCTCATAGTTTGATCTCCAGTTCTCAGAGAAATGGCAAAGTGGAACATGAAACAATTACAAATTTTGAGGAAATGTCAAGAGAACAAAAGAACAGGAAAAGCACTCTAAAGGATAGTGATGTTGTTGCCACATTTCTTGCCATTACATTGTCATTAATTAGGAAAAAATATGCATTTGTTTACTGATAAAATAAAAACATATTTCCTGGTATAAAAGTTTGAAGTAGTAGAACTTTTTTCTTCTCACAAAACAATCTCAGATAATCATGTAATTTGATAGAATATTTATGGTGCTAAAAACCTCAAAGTATCTGAAAATTAGTCAGGCGGGTAGCCACTTATTGCAGCTTGATTTGAACTTACTGGAGGTGAAATTTTCAGACAACTTGAAGTTTTGCCAGCAATTAACACAGGAGAAGTAGTTAGCAAGTAGCTTTAACACAGGTTTTTCTGAAGTAACAGCAGCAGTATTTCTCTTATCTGCTTGACCTTTGATTCAGGATCTTAATTTCATTTTAACAAATAAAATGCTAAAAATTTAGAATACACCATGAAGTGCATAGGAAAATGTTGAATTATGTTTTCTGACAAGGACACCTTGTCATTATTGTGGAGAAAAAGCTTAAATCTTAAGCATGAGGAAAAATTTCAGGGAATAAGTAAAAAGAGTCTGAGAATATCTAGAAATGTATCTGTTGCTTCAATGTTTAAATTGGATTGGATGACAGTCTGGTTTCAAAGCCAGCCTCTCTACCCAAGGTTTGCTATTCTGATGTAAGGTTAAGCTGTCATTGATTTCCTAAATTTTCTGATCAAATTCCCATTCTCACTTATTTTTAAATTAACCATTTATTGGACAGGCTATCTGACACTGTACAACTGTTCAGGGTGGTTTACTTCTTTCCAATCATAGAAAGAGGAAGAAGCTCCCAGTATAAATCACTCAGCCTATACAGTCATCTACATTTACCTAGAATAAACACTGATAACTGTATGAAAAAAATAAAGGCCAAAAAAATAGTTCCATAATGATATTTTTTAGAAATTTATTTTCTCCCATTTTCTACTTTCTGGCTAACAAGACCACATGAAGTGTGATTTCATATGACCCTGTAATGTCCCATCATGTCATAAACTCTACTAATCCAAGAAGCAAATGACTTTCAGTGTACTGCCTGCACTAGCAAATGCCATCTGACTGCATAAGCACTTGCAGAACTGTGCTTATAATACACAGCTAGGAATGAGGTCTTAAGATGTTATGTTTCTATATAACCTTAATAACAAAAGTAAAATTTCTAGGTGAAAATTATTCTGAAATACTTTCTCAACCTTTCTTTTGAACTTTAGAAATTATGGTACATACTATAATATTTTTTGCAATAAAAAACCCCAACGCGCTCTTTTATATACCTTAAGGACAGATAGCAAAACCCTAATTACCAGGAACAATGAACGGGTCATTATTTGGTCTTTGGTAGTCTATTCCCTTTCACCTGTTCTCCTGCTCAAAATCGATATAATTGTGATCATTGCAACGCCACTACTATTATATTAGCTCAGTATTCAAGACTTAACACACCACAGGAATTACTAATTACTCCGCATTAGCAATTCGCAAGTAATTACAGAAAGACCCTACTCAGCATACACACTGAACACCTTTGTACTCACGTGCAGCAATAAAGTACACCTGAGAACACAAACGAGAGGCATAAAGTTAGAATAGTCCAGAGATTAAACACAAATCTGATGAAAAATTGAGGGGAAAAAAGCATTCTAAAGAATGAATCTCTACATAGTCTATTTTTTTATCCTGTAAAAGTTTCACAATGAGGATTTCAGAGTTTTCACACCTTCAAATTTTAAATAAAATGACAAAAATAAATGTTTATTGATGACTTTGAAAGGCAGAGACAAAGCAGTTCTGAGTCTTCATAATAAATTGCTTTCTCCTGCTTTCACCAAGCTCCATTTACATTTCTTTCCCCTTAGAAAGAATTAATGACACGGATTTTAATATCTTCAGCAAAAAAACATGATTACATGTGCAGCCTTGCAAGGTTCACGTTTGCAGGAGAAAACAAATTGTTAAGCAGTGTAAAACATAACTAGCCCATAAAAGACTATATGTTTGTTTCAAAACAGAATTCTGCTTTATGTCAGTCTTCTATAATTCCTTTATTAAATTATGTCCTATAGCTCTGTTCTAAATAGGGAAATTTTTTGCTTTTGGATTAACACATCCTTAAAATCAATAATACCCAAAGGAAAAGAGACCACTGGCCTGTGATTTAGAAAAACAATCTTTTGTTTAGATTTAGAAAGTAGATATTTTATGGGTTTTGGTTTGCTTTTTTAGTTTTGGAAGCATACCCATTTTTAGATTCTTCATTGGTTTCTGTAATTTTTGTATAATCTTTAATCAACTCATATGTTATATGAAGTTCATAGCCTAGACAGATTACAGAAAAGCAGTGACCTTGTAACATTACATTTTCTCTTCTTTGCAATTGGGCCTCCATCAACTGCATTTCACTGTATAATTGCTTTTTGTTTCAATAAAGTTCTCCATTAATTAGCATTTGCTTTCAGAATAAACTTTTTATGTTATGATGGTAGTTCTAAGAATTGGATTCTCATAAATTGTTGACTCCAGCTTCACCATCAGAGCAGACACAGAATTAAATAGATTCAGATATATTTGCATTAGACATATTTGTTTTGATTAAAATCTGCTTATACTAAGTCAATTTATTCAATGATTGAAAAGCTGTGTTCTGATTGGTGACACTACTTTTCCAGGTTATCTTCTAAAAATGCCCTCATAAAACCAGCCGTCTTAGACTGCCTATTATTCTAATATATTAGCCCACAAAAAATCATCTAATTTAAGTACAGCTTCAAATTGTGATGTTTCAGAAAAAGCTGAATAACTTTTAACGGGAACCTCAATGGCTAATGCTGAGAGGTACCTTGATACTGAAAGCTTAACTGAAGTTTTAGCTACTTTGAAATCCTTAAATAGCAAAGCACAGAAAAGTTCAAAGTATAAACAAAATAAGGATAGACAAAAGTAAGGATAAAGAAAAATTATATGGGTGGTTTTTATGTCTATGAAATTTTCAAAACCTAGAAGTTGCTTGTAGTAATTCAGTGCTAGAAGAAATACAAGCTTACTAATAAGAACAACTCAAAATAATTTTGCCATCATGTTAGACGTAGATGCTGTTTTGGTGAATATAAGAACCAACAACAATCTTCATAATAATCAGATTTTTTTTGGAAGTATATATGAACCTTGGTATGTCCAATAAAATTTGCAGCAATATACAAAATCCAAATTCACCTAGTGACCCTTTCTGGGAATTTTGGAACTATCTCTCAATATAGTTGACTTTCAAAGGACATTTATACCATAAAGCCAACTAATAGTATATAATTATCAGAATTACTAAAACAAAAATAGGAGTTGAAAACTGAACATACTTCCAGCTTTTTCAATACTCCATCAGGACTCCATCTGTCAGGATAACAGTCAAATTTCTGCACTAAATCTAAACCTACATTTTAAAATAAAAATGGGTCCAAGTTGAGGCAGAAGTTTTAATAATTTTCTTGCATATCTCTGACTAATCTGAGGAGGATTTATTTTTCCTGATGTGTACAAATACCTCTTAACTATGCTTTAGCAAGAGGTAAAAAATACAGATTTCATGATATTCATCTTATTTTTAGAGATGTTAATCCCTTATATTTCAGAAGGTTCTCCATATCTGAAATTGCAGACTGCACAGGGAAGAAACAAGGGAGGAGAGGAAGAAAATAGAGAAAATATACAAGTACATGGTGCTTTAAACCTCAGTACCACAAGGATTTCTAGTTTTCTCATTCATACTCACAAACAGCTCTACTAGCCAAATGGCCTTTGACAGATAAACTAGAAGGAAATATAAATAGGTACAAAAGTGATAAACCTCATCAATTATTCCAGGTCTTTAGACTTTTTTAACACTTCTATATGGTTTCTGAGAGTTTTAAGAGAGAACAGCAAGAAGATCATTCATGTAATCCTTTTTCTACAAAGAGCATAAAAGTATAAGTTTTCATCTTCACCTGTAAGAAAATTTCACAGAATTCTATTCCTTCTTACATTTTCCAAGAAAAATGATGATCAAAAATTAGTATTAATAAAGTGTACAAGTTTTCAGTTTGTTGCTATCACTCAGCTCATTTCTGTGCATTCTGATCCTGAAGTTGTTTCCAAGTTTAACTATCTCAGCAGTACGCAATGCACTATCCTTTAGAGGCATCCTCACTTGTACTTAGCCAGTCTCATACGCCCTCACTTGTCTAAATTAGCCCAAAGCACCATCAGATTGTACTGAAAAAACAGAATGTAGGTATAGCAGAATTCAAAGCAATGTCAGGTTTCTTTACAAGGCCACAGGCACACTACCTTAGTTTTTCTTATCTCTTGGCTTCTTCCAAAGACTGCCAAATAGTGTGATAAGAGGAGTTTTATCAAGAGACAACTTAAAATTTGAAAATTAAATCTAATTATTATCAAAAGATGGATTTTGATAAGAGTTTATGACGATACTTTCATAATTTATGGCTCTATACTGTATGTTGATATTTTCACGGAATTATTTTAATGAGGTATTAAGTCTAACTGGTGCTTTGGATAGTTACAGGGAAACAATTTGTTCTGTCTGTTATACACAGAAGACCATACAGACATTTCTATGGGAAAACACCTCCCTAAAAATAAAATGCACTCCACATGTTTTTGTAATACATGTAGATATATATTAAAAATTAAAAAAAAAAAAGAAAAAGAAAAATCTTTACAAAATCAAAGTTTACTACATAGAAAATAATGGCTGTGAGGATGTAATCTTTACCTCTCTTGTGCACATGCAAGTTTTAATTTATACAACCACAGAATGTACTTTCTACAGGATCCCATAGATACACATATGAAGTCCAGTACAGCTAGGGCAGATCAGGATCCTGCTCCATAAGGATTACAAAAGTATGTTTGTATCAGAAGCAGCAAAAAGCTTCAAACTTGTGGAGGCAACATAAAATTAATTGTTGCTTTCCACAAAATTCCAAGCTTCTACTTTAACATAGGGATGCTTGTACTTTTCTAGGGAAAGGTTGGAAAAAAAAAACAACCCCAAAACAACAACAAAAAATCCCTTTAACGCTAGAAATGTAACATTTCTGCCCTACTTCTCTACCCAGAACTGGCTAATCTGATTTAGCTGAAGTTTTCTCAAAATACCTATCCCAAGAGATACACCTGCTCAGAAAATATTCAGCTGTGTGGCTATACTGTGACAAAACTCTAAAAATTTGAAAGAAGGCTGTATTTGGAAGTATCTCTTATTAATAATATAAAGCAATACACCAGTCCTGTCTCTAAAACTAAGTGGAAGTGATTATTGATCAGGTATGGAAAAATTACAGTAAGTAAATATAGGCTTTGTATGCCCCCCAGGAATTGAACAAACTCAAAATATAGTGCTGCAAAATTAAAATCACAAAGGATCATATTTAACCTAGATGCCTAATGTTATGGTGTTAGTGAAACTGATTGTTTTGCAAAGAATCCTAAACAGAAGTAAATTCAATCAGGTTAACAATTGATCATCTTCTTTTCTTCATCTATTATTTCCCAGACAAACTTTCACGGACAGTGGAATTATACATATTCATAGAAGGAAAATTTTTTCTCCTGAAGTAGTTAATCCATGATGTTAACTTCTGCCCTTAATAAAGAAATTTCTAGATATCACAGTGTGCAGGGAATGTCGTGGTTGTTTAGGAAAACCTTTTCTGAGTGGTCATAAATGGTCTGAGGCAGCAGGCAGCATACAAATGAGGTCTACAAGACAGTAGTTTCTTCATTTTAGCATGATTATCTATTTCATCTCATATTTTAACAAAACAGGGAAGGTCTAAGTAATCTAAAGCTCAAAAGGTAGATATTCGAATCTTTCAAGTTCCTTCACAGCTGATTTCTTTAAAAATTCTTGTCTAATATTTAATCAAAAATGGAACAAAAAATTATCCAGTTATAAAAGTCACAAGAAGCCTCTAAGTTCCGAAAAGGTACAACTATTTGCAGATTCATCAGAAAGAAAGAGATGGAACAGAATTCTTTCTGCAGAGAATTATTTCTGTGTGAGCCCTTTATCTTGAACTACCTGAGAAGAACCAGACTATCCATACAGTGTAGTAACCGAGGAATCTCACCTCACCACAAACAGACACAGGAACAGCTAAGTTTGATGCCAGAGCCATTAGCAGGACAAGACTGCCAAAGCATAGGTAGGAAGCACTTGTTAAGCATTTCTCAAATCTCGTAATTTCTTACTATATTTTGCAAAGAACTGCTCACTTTCTAGATGATGTGGAACTGTTTTCCTCTTCCAATTGTGTTTCCATTAATAAGTTGATGTATAAGAGTCTGCTTTCATAAACATTTAGATAAATTAATGGGATTCAAAGGCAAATGCTTTCAACAGGCTTATTTTGATATTTTAAACCAGTATTAAGCCTGTATTATTTACTTCCCTTTCTGTCTATAGCATTTTCTATGTCTATTTTTGGTTTAGTCTTTCACCAAAACAAAACCAACACTTGTCCACTCATTTCCTTTTCATTAAGATCTTTTCACACAATAATTTTGTAAGGTTCTATTACTCTGAAATGTCTACCATTTTATTTTCGATCAGCAGCAAGCTCTTGAAGTGACTCTCCTGATTGTTCCCACATACTGGTGTTCTGATTCACGTCCTGGAGCAGCCTCATAGTGCATGAACCAGGCTCTTTTAAGATAAAATTCACTGAAAGATGTGATCTAGGGCTGTCCTTTGTATGCTCCATCTGCTAATTGGCCTTGTCCAAAGGAACGGACTAGAGATAGTCTAAAGCAAAATAGCTGAAAATAGACTAGCATAAAATAAGAATAGTCAGGTTTTTGGCACCAATAGCTTTGCTTTATGGGGCTGCCCCCACTGGGCCGCACTTGAGAAAATCCGGTGCCATCTTTAAGGTTATTCTATTTCATTATTATTCTAAAAATATTCACCTTATCTTCACTTCATCTTTAATTCCATGATGCAATTCCTGACCCTCTTTACTCAAAGAAAGAAAAAATCCACCTCTGATTTGAAACAAACAAACAAAAAATATTTCTGTCCTGAAACAATGGCAACTACTACTTTTAAAGTATGAGGAACTGAAAAATTGTAAATTAAGCATTTTCAACTATACAGATATGAAGAAGGGAGAAGCAGCATGTATATGCCATTTATTTATGGTAGATAATAGATTTTTATAGTGGTCAATAGAGGGTTGGGTTGAAAGTCATTTGTCAGACTGCACACACGCACAAAAACTGGAGATGGGAATGGCTGCCTTTGGCTCTAACTGTTAAAAAACAGTTATCAATCTTCATCTAAGTCTTCAAGGAGCTGCTCTTGGTGAGCAATCGATATTGCATTTGCCACAATAGCTCATTTAATTATTTTCATCCTAAATATCCTGTCAGCAGGGAGAAAGTCTTCCTGATTTTAATTAATTTTGAGATCATTGATTCTTTGCCTTTTCCTTTCCTGTGGTTACACATGCAGACACAAATGCACAGACACACACTTTTAGCCTGCAGGCAGTGTAAGATGTATGACAAGTCCGTGGTGAAAACCCTGCATATTACTGAAGTACACCTAGATGACATGCAGTTTTATTTTTAAATCTTTAACCATCAACTGCTGCAAATGAGCCCCTGGCACCTAACATAGTTGGACAAAACAGTAAATTGAAAACCGTGTTTACTGAATAGTTTTCAATTAAAGAGTCCTTAAATCAATAGGCAGTAGGATATCACAGCCACAAACCTGCTATAAGTCACCAGAGAAACAAAGAGACAGAAAATGGAAGGCAGAGAACCAGAAAATAGTAGTGGAAATAATTAACTTAGATTACATTTTAAAAATAAATACAAATCTTGGATTGATGGACATCATTAACACCCAAAATGAAAATGTTTTAGGCCCTAGAGCGGTGTCACATTTCCTCTATGTTAAATACTAGAATGAAACAAGACACAATACAAATCTTTCCGTAAGGAGACTTAAGCATTTGTAAAAGACAAGCTCTTAACAGAAGTGCAAGAGAAAAGGTTTAGTCTAGATACCCTAAGAGAATGATGCATCTTATACACGAGAAACCTTGCTTCCCATTCTGGGAGAAAATTGTTAACCCTGTTCATCCCTACAGTGTAAATTGGTGAGTTGACTGTTCTCAGGGTCCCCAGCAAGAGCCTGGGAATCAGGAAATGGAATTCAAACAGACACAAATCCAGTTTTTCTCTTAGAATACCATTTGTATCTAAAAAGGGATGACAATGAGGTAAAAAAGATTACTTTGAACCAAAAGAAAAACTGGAATTGCTACTTTTTCTGTCTATAGAGCTATGTGTATTAGGGATACTCATGCATAAGGAAAGTGGCCCTTTAAGAAAGAGGAAGTTTCCATTAAAAAACACTCAAGAAAAAATGTGAATAGCTGCAAAATTGTATAACTGGTACTTCAAAGATCAGATGGATTAATTTCAATTATATGTATAACCTTGTAATCTGATTTATGCCACTCCCACCTTTTCAGGAAAACGGGGGGGGGGGGGGGGGGAACAATCTGTAGTAAATAAATTGGCAAGTACACTAATGAAGACTGATTAAAATCTACATACATTCTAGAGTGGTTTAAAAACATCTTCAGTCACAGCTCCACTGCCAGAGATGACATTTTATTTGTAACTAATAATAAAGCAGCTATATATGATCATTCTTATTTAATGTGACATGGAGTAATCATGAAGTTACTTAGTTTTATAACAATAATGTAAATCCATTAGATGCCAGTGCATCAGAAGCAAGACAAAACCACACACTTCCTTTTAATGCCACTGTACAAGGGATAGCATTTGCTGCATCAACCAATGTCAGAAAAGTTACAGTACTGCTGAGGAAAAATTACAGAAACATTAAAGCGATACAGAATATCTTTCATTAGCCTATTTCTAGTTGCAGAGCAATCTTGAAAAGAGTGGCTGCCCTAGATAGAGCAGCCAGTTTTATATGTTTTCTATCAACATTCTTAGCTTAGACCTTGGACAGTATTCCATGTGCAGCATTTCATCACAAAATACTTTTCTCCACTATCTTCCCCTGGAAATGGTAAAAATTGCCTCTAGAGTAAATCCAGTCATTACATTATCTAACCAAATACAACTTAAATACATGTAGTTTAAAATTCAGAAGCAAGTGTAATCGCTTTTTCTTTACAAAGTAAACAAAATAAGCATTTAACAGTATTTCAGTTTGTTAAAATCTGAACAAAGTTATCAGCTCAAAATACTTGTTAAATATCATCACTGGAGTCTCCTTGGATAAACTATACCTGCCTAACTAGCTATATATAACAACTCTGAGAAAGCCATCTCTGCCACAATCCACTAAGCAGTGTATAGTATTAAAACAACAGAAAGAATTTAGAAAGTAGACTTTTGCTTGAAAAATAAAAGGTGGGAAAAATAAACCCAGGAAGCAGTTCTGTACTTCAGAGACAAATACAGTTTCTTTCGCAGATGTTCCTCAGGGAAATAAACAGCAGCAGCAAGGCCAAGTCAAGAAAGCTCTCTGAGACACAAAGCAAGACTGTAAAGTACTCTACCACATGCTCACATTCCTCTGGGAACTGTTATCTTGCTCAAACAAATCCAACTCACTAAAACTGACAGTTGTGCACTGCTCTTTTTTCTTAAAGGATTAACATTAGGCAAAAAATATGAAATGAAAGTACCTTTCAAGAGGCAAACTAACTTAGAGACTATCTAATCAGTGCTGCTAAAGGAAGAAGTATATGCTGAGACTCCAGTCTATTTTTCTTGCATATGACTAGCAGAAGAGATCTGCTGAGAGACTGTTTTTTTCAAGCTGTTTTACATTCTTAGAAGAGAGAAAAAGAAAACTGAACCACCACATTATCCCTAGAGAGCAGTAAATATATGGAAAAACCTCTTAAAGACTGAACAGCTCTTAAGATACACATTTCTGAAAATTTCAGAGCTATTATTTGGATGTACATAATACACATATGGCTTTGTGTATGAATGTTTTCCAAATGTACTGCCTTTTGTACTAGTGGTGAACTGTACAGACCTTAAAAAAACCCCGTAATTCATCACAAAAAAAGGAGTCTTGAAAAACATTTGCAATAGAATTCATTTACCTAACTTCAGCCATCCAAAAGCTACCAGGACAGCCATGAAATAAAAACAGTGATTCATCTGGTTATCCTGAGGTTAGAGGTAGCCTACACATTTAGCTTATATTGCATACCCTACTTTGAGAGTAAGACTCTCTTGAAAAACTTCAAACACATCAAACTTTAAAAACTAAGATCTGAATGGAAACCATATGCTGTAATTTTTGTGATACAAATTGAACTTTATTATATCATTATAATGAGCTCTAGTCCACACAAGTTAACTCCAAGGAGGCAAACAGTTTCATTGGATAATACTGTACTCATTTTATAAATTAGACAGGATGGTTCACAGCTGTGGTGATCCACAAATATGGATTTCTGCCTCTGCTAAGCAAACTGCTCTCCAGGTAAACTGCAGCAGATCCTTGTCGTGGTTTGAGCCCAGCTGGCAACAAAGCACCACAAGGCTGCTCGCTCATTCCTCCCCCCAGTGGGATGGGGAGGAGAAAATATAAAGAAAAGCTCATGGGTTGAAACAAGGACAGGGAGGGATCACTCACCACTTATGCTCACAGGCAAGACAGGCTCAATTTGAGGAAAACCAATATCAATTTAATTTACTACTTTAATTTTCATCACACTTTGTCTCAGACGCTCCTTCCTCCTCAGGGGGAAGACTCCTCACTCTTCCCCTGCTCCAGCATGGGCTTCCTCCCTCCCATGGGAGAGAGCCCTCCACAAACTTCTCCAGCGTTGGTCCTTTCCTCAGGCTGCAGTCCTTCAGGCACAGACTGCTCCAGCACAGGCCTTCACACGGAGTGGTGGCCATCTTGGGGGGCATCCACCCCCCTGCTCCAGCGTGGGCTCCTCTCTCCCCGGGCTGCAGGTGGGCATCTGCTCCCCCGCTCCCCTCCGTGGGCTGGGGGGGGACAGCCTGCCGTCTGGTCTCACCAGGGGCTGTGGGGGCATCCACCTCCTCCGGTGCCCCTCCTCCTCCTCCTTCTGACCTCGGGGTCTGCACAGGGGTTTCTCTCACATTCCAATCTCCTCCCCCACTGCAGGTTCCCCTTCTTAAATCCGTTCTCCCAGAGGCGCTACCACCGTCGCTGATTGGGTCAGCCTGGGCCAGCAGGTCCAACTTGGAGCTGGGGAAGCTTCTAGCAGCTTCTCACAGGAGCCCCTGCGGCCCCTTCCCTGCTACCAAAACCCCACCACACAAACCCAAGACAGTCTTCCACTTCTAAAAGGGTTGAAAATACCTGTTGCTTCTTTTAGAGGGCAATTTCAGATGTACAAACAAAAAACAACAGATCAAACAATACCCCAAAGACACTACTGTGAACAAGCAGCAGCTGAACACAGTACTAGTTTTCTTAATCCCATCCACTCTTTACTGTGAGAGGTGGGATAGGGAACAGATGTCCCATTTAGCATTTATCTAAAGTATTTGGATAATAAATAAAAAACTTTGTTAACTGTAATAGACCAGGCAGAACAGAAACCATATTTGTGCTTATTACCGTAATTCAAGCAGTAGAAGCTAAACATTTTCTGTCTCAAAAATTTTGTGCTTTCCTATTTACGTCAAGACTATGCAAAACGAAAAGGAGATGCATGCCATATCTTAAGAAAAGTAGAAGCTAATTAGATTTCTAAAAATGAAGATACAAAGCCCATTGAGACATCCTACCTTTGCTTATAATCATTTTCATTTTTAATAGGAGTTGGACAGAAGGTAGTATTTCACAGCTTCAGCGCATACATTGAGTGCCTCATCATCAGCTGTAAACTCACTCAATATTCCTTGTGCCCACCCAAAGTATGATAGCAAGAAGCTTTTTCACATTTCCCAAATGTATTTTACTGTTCTGACCTCCCCTTTTCCGGAGCCAGCAGTTCAGATTGCCCCTATCCTGTCCTGTAATTCAAAGCATTGCACAGTATTCCATTGAGAAATTTTAGCAGTATTTGGAAATGAGCAGCTGTATAGAGGCTTGTTTCCTTCGACATTCTTGCACACGTTTACTTAAGCATACTCCCCTAGCCCTTATCTAGAAGGGACTTGCCACATAGAAACCTAAATGTGACAGGTAACTGTCTCAGGAAATGGATACTGTACAGATTCACAGGTGCTAGAGATCTTTGGAACAACCAAATGAGTAAGATACACAAAGGTAAAGTGCAAGTGAAAAAACTTTTCTCAAGGCGGGGGGGGGGGGGGGGGGGGGAAGAGAGGGGGCCAGGGGAGCAGAGGATGAGAGTCCGTTATCTCTGTTTGCAGTGCAAATGTGCTTGTCTGTCCAAATATAAAAATTTGGCAGTTCATACCTTGCAATGGAAAAAAGGCTGGGGGGTGGAAGGGGTGGGACGGACACGACACCTCAACAACGCCCCCAGGTTACATTTACTAACTGAAACACTACAAAAACAGTTAACCACTGAGGATTAGAAAAGTAGAGAGTCGTATGTATAATATATAGAGAAGGAAGGAACTCTATCAGTAATGCAATTTAAATGCATTAGCTATGGTAAGCAAAAAGTGTGATATTAATGCACACTCACAAATGGACAATAAATAAGCTACAGAGGTCATGAAAAGAAGAAAAGTCTCAAGGAGATTATCTTTCCTGGTTATACTGAAAACCTTTCTTACCTATAACACGAAAAGAAATGAGAAAGGATCAGAAGGGTTAAGCTAATCTTACTACTTTACTAGTAGCTTCTCAGGGTGAGGTCAACAGAGATCCTTAAATACCTAAACTTGTTTTAGCTAAAGGTACAAATTAAGTGGCAGAATAAATGATTTTCAGATTAAGGAAAATTCAAACTGGATAAACTACACAAACATGCAATGCTTGTAGAACACAAATGCATACAACATGCTTATATCTAGCTTATCAAGTTCACAGATGAATAACACAGATATCAAGCGCTGGAAAAAAGATAATAAATTAAGCCACTCAAGTTCTTCCAAAACAGATTACGTAGGAGAAATTTTGTAAATCCAGATTACAAAGGAAAAAAGTTTGCACTTTTCTAATTAAATGCATAATCATGGATGCAGATCCATGTTAGCAATGCTAAATGGCTTCTGCTTTAATGAGCCATTTGAAATGAAATGGTTGCCTGCAATTAGACATCTGCAGTCCAAGGACAGCAAGCCAACTATGTAGTCTGGCTGCCAGAATTACAGTTGCATTCCTCCGCAGGACAATGAGGAGAATGGATAATTGTAATTATAACATATACATCCCTTAGTGTTCTGTGGCTGAAAGAGTGTGAACAACAAGGGCTCTTAATACATTTAATTGCTGGCTGCTAATAAAGGGTTGTCAAAAAAGAGAACCATTTTTAAAATGCATTCCAATTTCATTAGACATCACAAACCAAGGTCACTAACTATCCACCTGAAGACTAATCTCCAAAGAAACTGCCTCTTAGACCCTGTAAATATCTAGTCACACAGGCTTGGTGTTCAGAAAGTTGCAAGGTGATATGAAAGCAAGTTGAAGAGATGGGAGACAACAGAGATGTTATTCTAGAGGGTTTAGCACATGCTGTAACTTCTCTACTCACGTTCACTATGTAAAATCTCTTTGCAAGCTTTTTCCACTAAAACTTGAACAAAGATCCCAAATACTTTTCTGATGTGTTACTGTCTCTTTCCTTACACACTTAACCTATCTGAATATTTCATATATCAAAATGTTTCCATTCCCTCACAGGAATAAAAGAAAAAAAGAATTGAACTTTATCTATTCAAACTCCGTGCAGAAATCAGACAGAATGCTTCTCTCACCTGGCCAAATCATAAACAAAGCACAATAGGATTTAATTACCTTCAGATTTTATCTTTCATTCAGTGATGTAAACTTTGCAATTCACTGTGAGGATTCAAGAGTGAATACCTTATTATTTCTTCTGTTTGCTGTATATTCTGAATGTATACTGAAAATTCACTGTGATTTTACTATATTATAAGTTCTTCTGTAACAAACAGCTGCCTCAGCTGCTCTTCCCTGTGAAATCTCACTGATTTTTTTTTTTAATAAAATTCATTAATGGTACTGACAAAATAAGTGAGAGCATCACGAAGAAATAACTAAGAATTATTCCAAGCTTATACACAGGCTATCATCTTCAAGTTATTAGGTAAGATTTCTTTAAAGTAACTGCTTTCCACCATTTTTATTTTTATCAGTTCCCAGATGAAGTTGAAACTGAGATTTTACACTTCTTGAATTGAATAGATTCAATTATCTAGACTTGCCATTGGATCCTCTTAAATACTTCTCTCAAGGTGAGCCAAGCAACTTGCTGAATTTCTAAAATTTTAGAAACCGTGGGAAAAGGTATTTATTCTAATACTCAGTATCATTACACTGAACCTTTAGGCACCTGGGCCTCCGAATGGAATCGACATGCCTTATGCAACTCTGTATGCAATGCACAGAAACAGAGACATTTCAGAACACAATTCATCTTACTAATTCAGCTACCCAGTAGCAACTGCTCCAGACAAAAAGAAATCCTACTCTTTTTTTAGACTTAAATATCTAAGGAAGTGTGGAACCTCCATAACACAGGCATCTAAAGCCTGGAAACCTCTCCTCCTCCTCAGGCCTCAGTCACTCATTTGTAGAGACAGACAACTTTTTTGACAATTTTGCCTCCATTTACCCAGGATACAGAGAAAATTCATGTCCTCTCTTGACTAGCAGATGTGAGGCCTGGTGGGATGTAACAAAGTAGGTAAAAAATTATTAGACATCTACGTGTGTATGAAAAAATTATTAGACTTTAGCCCCCTAAAAAACATAAAACCAAAGTTCAGTTTCCAAGTGCTACCTGAGAACAGTTGAGATACAATCATTCTACTCTCATCTGAGAACAACTGTGTTCAATGTAGATGAACACAAATAAAAGCTAAAGCAACATAAGAGAAAAAGCATTTAGTATTAGAAGACTCTGGACAGAAATATTAACATTTCCCAGGTCTTGCAATTTCACGTTTTTCTTCCTTCAACTGAGGGAAGAAAAAATGAGGAGGACATCCTACAGCTAAGCTAACTGGGCCTAAAAACGCCAAATGTAAAACACCATGCTGGGCATAAAACACTAAAAATACTGAATATTTGCATAATTATATGTTCTCCTTAAACTTACTGTTAAAAAATGCCAGAATAGTTTCTGTATATTGACTATCACCTTCAGTGCTCGTATTAATTTTCACCAGTTAAAAATCTCATCTTCACTTGAAGGTGCTTCAGTCATCACCATAAACTGCCTGTGATTCTGCTGCGGCCTACACAAGCAATTATGGATGTTTACACGCTATGCTGTCATACTTCATTCCTTATTTGTATGCTCATAGGAATCTCATGTTTATTATCAAAACACAGCTCCAACCAATTCATGAGGACATGATGCAGCTAGTTCTTTTTAAAGCATAAAAAATAAAGCACCACTTAGGGAAGCTATCCCTTTTCATTGACTTTCATTAACTGCTAGAATATCACTGACATACTGCTACAAAGCAACCAACAGTGTATTTCACACAGTTGTTCTTCATTTCCTATTAAAAGTGCAGAGCAGCCAAGCAGAACTATATTTAATGAGGACTAGATGTCTTCTTTGGACATTGTTTTCATAAGGGGTTATTCAGCATACAACAGTTATTTCTTGAATCTGTCCATGGAGTAGAAAAGTGCTGTAATTAGTAAAGAAATTCTTTTCTTGTACTGGTTCAAAGTGAAATAGTTACTTCTGAAGAAAGCAGAATAAGAAAAAAAATATCCTCAAAAATTAAAAGCTAAACAGATAGTGTGTGCTTGCTTTTTTTTTTCCCTCTGTTTTTTTTCCAGCATTCATTAGTCCTAATCAGAACAGGACACAGGAGAAATTAAAATTCCAATATCCAATTGCAGTTTTGTCTGTAAAAAGCTTTCATTTTCCTAACATTAATTAAATATATTTTTCATATATCAGATGGAAAAATATTACTCCAAAGATGTTTTTAACATTTTTATTTTTTTACTGAAGTTTTTAATAGAACAACCCCAGCAAAGACTGAAATATTCCTTTATATATCTTCCAGACACACAAGGTTTAACTCTACTCTTAACTGTGCTCAAATTATTGGATAAACTTTCCTGATTATATACTAGCGGAATTTTTTATATTTACATTGTTGGACATAAAATCAGAATTTTTGCTGTTCTCTGAACAGCATTTAGCATTTAAAATATATTTACATCTGTACTAGATAGCTATCTAAAAATGCATTGAAAAAGGTAGATCATTTAACCATAGAGAACTCTGGTTCAACAGAGAGGGTTGTAATATCCTTTGCTGAAACAAGGCAGACAATGTTTTAGACTATATTCAAAGATATTCCATAGGAATGCATGAAATTAAACCTTTATCCTTTTGAAAAGGATACTGCCAGGTGCATAGCTTCAGCTGTTTATTTAATTTTTTAAAGCTCAAATCTATGAACAAAACTTACCAGTCTATTAAAAAAAAAACCCACCCTCATTCTATGATTCTGTTAGGTATCCACTTTACATTTAGACACAATTATTCATAGTTTTGAACAACAGCTTTTTGCACTGTCTTAAGGGGGGTTGTGTCTATAGGGGATAGCTGACTTGTAATTTCTAATTTAATGTTTATAATGAACTAAACAAATGAAAATTCCTCATATGAATAATACATATTCTACACTAAAATCTGTCTGTACCGTCATAAAAGTACCAGTCAATCACCCTTTTCTTCTTCTTGTTTCCCATGTCTCCCAGGTAAAATTATATTTGAATAATATTTTTTATTTATGGCTGTGGCAAAAATAACTTTAAAAAATCTTCTGAAAACTCATAAATTAATTAGTGCTTCAGTTTCACAGCCTATAGCACAAATGAAAGACAATCACAGAGAGTTTCATAGACGTCTACAAAAAAAGTTCATTTAAAATTCAGGGGTTGTTGACATTGGCAGACTTGTGCCTAAACAACCAAGTAGATGTCTGCACCTTATACATAGCCATAAGCCACATTCTAGTATACAGTAACCAGAATTGTTATGCAGAACTGATTTCAGAAAAAAAATAAATCTTAAAAACTAGAACATGCAGTTTAGTTTTGTCAGGTCTCAATATTTTATTATCACACTCTGGAAATCCACCATTCTTTGTTTTCTCCAAGTTATTCTCTCAAATATAAATTCTGGTTTTTAAAAGTATGTTCCTCAGAAATATAGGGTAAAAACTGAAAATATAGACACAACTTAATCTTACAAAAATGGACCCAAATTCTAATATATATTTAACACACAAATGAATTCCTACAAATAAATCATCATTGGGTTTCAAATTTTTGTTAAAGCACATTTTAAATCTTAAAATGTGCATGCTACAAATTGCGGTTATTTCACCAATTTGCCAAGTTTTACTCCTCTCCTCTCTGGTTTCAGCCATTGCCAGGTTCTTTAGGACAGAGTAAATCATTAGTTTAGTAATCAAATGATTGTGAGGTTATACATATACACTGTTCCTCTCTGAAGAAATCTGATCCTGCAAAGGCAGGTTTCTTCAAATCATGGCATGCCGGAAGGCAGTCCAGTCCCATTCAAAGTCAGTTTCTGAAAACTCCAGTTTCAGATATATTTTTGAGACTGCAACTGTAGATCATGCCTGTGTAGTCATGTTTATACCACCTTTCTTGTGCTCTGTGATTCAATTTTATATTCATCAATCACATATTGAAGTGGGTTACAAGTTCACAGCAAGCAAGGGAGCTGGATGGCACATGTTATGAATATCAAAGAAAACAGTTTCATAACCGGTGAGGATTAAACACTAAATCAAGTAAATCAAGTAGAAAAACTCACTAATTAATTTTTGTATGTTTGGGTTCGGGGGGGGGGGGGGTATTTTCATTAATAAACAAATCCCAAATTTTAAAGATTAGGTGTGGCCCTTCTGACCATTAACTGCTATATGAAGTATCTTAAATTAAGCAATAACCAGTAACAGAAGGCATAGAGTTTATTTCTATGTATAGAAATGGTATTTAACTCTTATTTCTAAATGTTCTGAAATTTTAAATACATGTCCCTAGTGATTAATAGCCTGTAAGAAAGTAATTATTCCTCAATACTTATATCATAAACAATTACAGCACCAATACTACCAGTTACAGCAAATTTGCCAAGGACTGAAACTATAGTCCGTATGTATGATAGTTATGCACACCATCTCTGAGTGGGTATTAGGATCATTTGCAAGACTGTGAGTGAACATATAAAGCTAGTGCTCAAGGTACTATTTATATTATTGTAACAAAGGAATGAAAATAAAATCAGTCAAACAGCCAGGTTCACATCACTGGCAGCAAAAACAGTATATCCATCATATTACTTCAGTGCCAACTCATAACGGTCTAAGCAGAATATAAGAAATACAGCAATTTTCTATGTTATTTTTGGAATTGAGAAGCACGTTTATGTATTGCCAGAAGTACAGTGGTTCATAAAATCTAAAGCTTGCTGTAGGGCAAAGAAAGTCCAGTTCATGCAAAATTCAAGTGTGAATATACATAGTGACAAATACACACTAGTCAATGCTTTTACAACTATAGGCAATTCTCTGTCTGAACTTCCACAAGAATTAGGTAAACTCAATATAGTCATGAAACAGAATTTGCTTTCAGTATAATAAACATTTATAAATGATATGCTGTGTTTTCAGTTTCAGGATGGACAAGTTCATAGAGATCCTTTTCTGTTGGTATTTTAATTAAAGAAAGCATCTTCTTCCCCAAGATGATTAAAACACTTTCATATGGTTTTCCAAGTATTTTTAACACTGCATGCTTTTATTTTACCTAAAATATCCCCAGTGAGAAGAAAATAATTCCTCAGTGAGAATGTATTTTAATGCTTCATTTAAAAAAGTTTGTTCTCAGACTTCTTTGAGGTAAAATTGTTTGGGGCTTTATTCCTATTATTATTAATACCTAGATATGGATTTCCTGTGAGAATTTTTGCTCAGTCAGATGAAAGGAAGTCACTGAGGCATTAGAAACATATTTCAATGACTAGTGATCCTGGTGAAAACTCAGATCATCTTTGGTGATCTATTAAGATCCATAGGGATATTTAGTGTGGCAGTCAAAAAAATATTGCTAATAGGGCAACACAGTATAGGAAATGCCTACAACAGAATTCTGTCACTCCTAGCTGCCAATCCACCAGCAGAGTGTAAAGTTAACTCTCAGTCTGGTTTATTCCTTTATCTTCTCTTTATCTCATGAGAAACATCTGCAGTTTTTAACAATTCCCTTTTGTTTATGGAGAACAGGAATCTGAAGAAAAGCCAAAGCAATTATTAGTAATGTAAGCGTTTAAATCCAAAAGCATGGTGAAATTCAACTCTCCAAGGAGGAATAGTATACATGCTATATCAGAGTTTTTATCTTTCATTCCTTTGCTTAAGTGTATGAAGCTAGGTTCATGCAATGCAGTACTAAGTGAATACTCAGAACTTAAATCTACCAGTATCCTAGCCCTTTTCTGAAATACCAGTGTGCAGAAAAGAGAACAGATCATCTCAGTTTCATGAGCATCATCTTATTTAAAAAAATCAATAAACAATCATAATGCCTAAGAGAAATCAAATCAGTAATCCCAACAAAAGGAAGATACACTTTTCAAATAAAGCAGCTTAAATAGTAAATTCACTCTAATTAATTCTTTATTTGGGGATTTTTCATAAGTTTCATCAAGCCATTGTGAAAACACAACTTCCATTTCTGCATCCTGGATCCATACTAATGGGTATTTAACTGATACCCGTTAGAGTTCCATGAATGCTTTATGGTCATTTAAGTACAAATTATTTTACTTCTTTGCACATTGTTTATATTTATCAGATAGACATATAAATAGTTTATCTACCAATCAGGTATCCCCAAATTATTCCCATTTCTCCAAAGTAAAATCATTAGCTTTCACAACAACCAAAAGCTAAAACTGTGGTCACAAAACGAGCAGTAATGTAACTGAAGATGTACTTCCAGTAAGTCTATTGCCTACTGAATATTTTTCTTTGTGAAAACAGTTCACCTGTACTACTTTTACTGCTACAAGAACTCATTGAATCAACACTGTCAAAGAGCCAGATATTACTAGCTCAGCAGAGATGATACTGCTCAAAAACCTACTCCAAGTATTCAAATTGCATCTTTCAAAGTAGGTATAGCCTAAAACTACAATTAAATATTGGCATGAGAAAAATATTCGAGAGAGGGGGTAGGAGAAAAATAATAGAGGTATTAAAGAAGACAACTATTTTAGTGGGTTTACAAACTCGAGATAGAGAAGCATCCCAAATTAAGCACTGAAAATCAAAAGGAACTTATGCAGATTATACTTTCTCTTATTCTATAATATAGTCCTATGTTTTGCAGTAAATTTTGCTCTAGTGAGAAATTCACAGTCAAAGAAGGAGCTGCACACCTGCTACTTCTTGCTCTCATTGGTCCAGTTTACAGTTCTGCAGGCACCAGAAGGAAACGTAGCTGGCACACCCAGGTACCAGAACTGAAATTGTAGGGACCACAAAGAGGTACACATCTCACATTTCTGAAAGTACTTTTTACTTTACAACCATTTCCACTGAGATGTTTACATAGGACACACTATATACATATATAACACAAATTTATTAGACTTTAGAATTTAGTATACCTGTGAATGTTTAATTTTTAGAAAGGGGGTTTCTCACATCAGACTTTAAGGCAACTGAATGATTTAGATTGGACATAAGGAAGAAATTCTTTACAATGAGGGCGGTGAGACACTGGAACAGGTTGCCCAGAGGAGTTCTGAATGCCCCATCATTGAAAGTGTTCAAGGTCAGGTTGTACGGTGCTTTGAGCAACCTGACCTAGTGAAAGTTGTCTCTGCCTACGGCAGCAGGGTTGGAATAGATGAGTTTGAAGGTCCCTTCCAAGCCAAACCATTTGATGATTCTATAGATTTATGATTATTAAAGTCTCATGATTTACTTTGTTTGTTCCTCTAGATACACGCCCTCCTTTGCTACGCATATTTCTGAAAACTACAGATTCTTAATCATAACTTTCCCTACACTGTAAATCAAGGAAAATTATTCTGATTTTACAATAAAATTTCAGTTAGCGATTCATGGGTAGGTTTTATAAAGAAACCAGAAGAGCAAGTTTAGCGTGGTGTACTATGGATAGAGATAATCTACTCCAGTCACTCTGGACAACATCTACTTTTCTGTATTGTTTGATATATGCAGATTATTTATGTCTTTCCCTCCAAGCATCTTTTACGGAATGATAGAATGGAAAATTTTGGCAGAATAGTAGTTCCAGGAAAAGTAGGGCTTTTGCTGTCATGGTTGAGAGAAAAACAGGAAAGCTATTTGTCAATATCAGCAGAAGAGTGAGGAGGACAGTTAGCACTACAAAGAAAAACCTCTTAATCAGAATTTTTTTCTTTTTCCTTTTTGGAAATATATCTGCTCATAGTACACTATAAACACTAATAATTTTTATCAGGTGTCAGAAGCAACATTAATGCATTTATCCTTCTAAAAGCTTAATAATTAATCGCAAAAAAAAAAATATTAAGGCCTTTATAGCAGAACCATATATTAGAACCATCCAGGAAATATTAAATGTTTAGAGACACAAACGGGTACCAGAAGATACTGAAATTTGTATTGAAGACAGGCTGACATTTATGGATGGCAAAACTGAATAAATCAACCTCATGTATTATGCAATATTTAGTCAGTTACACTAGTGAAAATCCAACTAAAATCAGTAACTACACCTGAACTGAAAAACATAATACTTTAATTAATAAAACCTTTTTCTAACAACAAAGAAGTACCTTCCCAAATCATACCAAAACAGCTTGAGCTTGATTATGAAATGAAAATAAAGACCATAGCCATCATGGTGGAGACTAGGTGGCTCTAGGAAGAAACTCAATGGACTATTAAATAGGAAATCATCTGTTTTCAGATTTTACTTCACCACTATTACATTCCTCCAGTGAGCCATTATCTGGTAGAGGGGGCCTTAATTTTCTGGCAGAAAATTTCCATGCATTTAGCGTAGCTATTCATATAATAATGTTCAATCACCCCCTCATAAGAAATTCGAACTAAAATGTATGCTTTCCCAGCATGGTACCTCCATTAGCACATCCAACTGCTCAGTGAACTCAAAAGACTTAATGTTATTCCATTACTGGCTGTTGAAGGCCTCATTATCTAATCTTGGCCTACTCGATGGCACCTACTTACTCAGAAATTTTTTTTTCTCCCGTATTTGTCTTCCCACAGGGCACTACTCCACTGGAATAAGTCACAAATAGATATACATAAATAATGTTATCTTACTAGTTAGAGACCTCTTGGTCAAATGAGTTGTTGGACTAGTACTGAAGTGTATTTGTTGTTTCTTTTTTTTTAAAACAATCCTCAGATTCTTTCTGTTGTCCAGATAATGAGGAGAAGACATATTTAAAGAATAGGATCACAATAAATTGGCCTGTGGAGATCTGGCTTACTAGCTTCTGCAGTGCAGCCTCTGGCTAATCTGAAAATACTATGGAACCTCATAAATATTTTTACTACTTTACACAATTAGGATCTTATCAAAAGAAAAGACCTGGAGCTTTGTCTACTTTTCTGACACACAGAACTGCTATATCTATTTAAATAATTTAAAACTCCTTCCTCCCTCTCTCTATCTCTGGCAAGAACTAAACTGTATGGGTTTACAGAGTGCAACATGAGAAGAGATAATTTCATTGGGTCTCTACAAAATAGGCATAGGTTGGTTTGGACAGATGAGGAGTGAGAGTCTTCACTAAATGTCATCAGGAAGAAAGTAGTGTAGAGTGCTATAGTTTCTGATATGGTTATTAACTTTGCTACCTAAGTCCTATCCAACCAGATTAACCGTTAAGAAGTTCCTTCAGGTGGTACAATCAGCAAGAGTCCACAACAATTAAAACAGAACACACTGCTGGAAAAATTGAGATGGTACTGACAACAGACATTCTGGCATCAGCCTTGAAAGCAACAATATTCTTCTGTTTTAGGGAAACACAAAACAAGCAATCCTATTTACTTATAAATTCTGCTGTACTGTTAGTGCATTTTTAGTTAGTTTATCAAAATGTGTCATCACTTTGGTGTGTATGTAGTCACTGATTCAAGATAAGGCACCAAAGTAATATAGTCTGCACTAAAGAACACATATCTCCTTAGAGCTACAGGCAAGGCAGATTAGAACTGTAAACACATCATTAAAAGTCAAAGAACAACAAAATAAAACCTGTGTGTGTGTGTCTGTATGTGCAAAACCCACATACATCAGAGAGGGATCATTTAATCTGAGTTCAGCCATTTAAAATTGGACAGCCAATCATCTAAGCTCTCTATAGACACCTCTTCAGTAATACAGTCTAAGCAGCTCTTTTAGGACAAATTTCTGTTTTCTTCCTCTGCTGAGTGCAAAGGAAATATAGGCAATTACTAGACATCTGAATTTTACACAGAGTAAGTTAGGAGGGGTTAATTCCACACATACTGTTAGGGCACCTTCTTCATTAGGAGGCATGTATGTACAGTTCACTCTGAAGCACAGGCAAAGGATATTAAACTTGTTCTCTGGGCAGTTTATCTGCAAACAGAAACAAATGAAGCCTAAGACATGGCCACCACCATGAAAGAGTATGTCTGAATATGCCAATCCACTACTGGATGATTTAGCAGACCACTAGCCATTCCTGGAAAGGCTCTACATGGTTTGCCACAAGATTTCTGGCAAGGTTGCCTGTTCAACAGGTGCATAGAAAGAAGACAGGCAGATTAACCAATATGCCTATGATTGTACAGCATAGACAAGATCAATTCATGATTCTCTTTGCATTAGAACACAGCAAACCAGCCAAGCTCTGAACAGAACATGGAATTATTAGGTTTCTCATTGTTTCTTTTTATGGTGTGCTCAGCAGTTTAAATATTGGACCCTTTTAAATTCTCAGTACCTTTAAAGTTTACTTGTTTGGGACATAATTATGTCTGTGCGGCTGGATAGCTGTAATGATCAGCAACTTTGACTATTGTACAAAAATCATCGATACGTCTTATAAACATCGAACAAAAGCACATTTTAGTGTCTTCCAGGAGAGATGCAACTATCACTACTTTTACTGAATGAATTCACTAAGCATTTTGATATTAACATTAGTCTAATAATATCATGACTGATATATTCTAACACATTTTCTGTGGTTGTAAAAGCTTAAAAAAATTCTATTGAGAGCACAGTATATTTCATGAAGTTTTGTTGTGATCTGAAAAATACACATGCCTGTTAGGATTAAAATACAAGCAAAACAGGAAGTGATGCAGGTGCTTCTCCCAAAACAGAAGGGTAACTTCCAGAAGAAAAGGAAGAACTGGTACTCTGGTTTACCAACTATATGATGTCCGTGTGATTAAGCTACAATTCTTCTTCATGAATATGAGTACAGCTTTCAATTTCATGGCTCTAACTGCTGCTGCTTTTGGAGACTTTCCCTCAGATCAAATAGTGCTCTACAGAGCTACTGGAGATGAATCTCTCAAAGGACAGCCACGAGTAGTTGTTGTATATAAATTAAAGATCATAAGATAATTCAAGTTGAAGAGACCTCAAGACTTCCCTAATCCAAGCCCTTGCCCAAAACAATGTCACTTCTGAGGTCAGACCATGGTGCTCAGAACTTTATCAGGTCTTGAAAATCTGCAAGGATAGAGTCTATACAACCTCTCTGTGCAATCTGTTCCACTGCTTTACTTTCCTTATGGTGAAAAAGTTTTTCCTTATATCAATTCCAAACCTCTCCTTCAGTTTTTGTTCTTATGCTCATGCCAGGCACTGCCAGGAATAGCTTGGCTCTGTCTTCTTGATAACCTCCTTGGAGGTGTTGGGGGGGCTGCTGTTAGGTCCTCATGAGGCCTTCTTTTCCCCAGGCTAGTTCCCTTAGCCTCTCTTCATAGTGGAAGTGCTCCCGTCCCTCAATCTTGGTGGCCCTCCACTGAAGTTGCTCCAGTTTATCGAGGTCCTTCTTATACAAACAAGTTACTGTATATGTTCTGTTCATGATTCCAAACGTATAATTTGAAAAGCTTCAATGTTCTGTTTGAGTCCTGAAGTATTTTGTTGAATCCTCTATTATCTCAAGGAAAAAAGAATTGCATTCTTTATTGGTTTTATGTGCTACTACTTCCAACCACATAAGTCAAAGAAAACACAGCTGAGAGAAGGGGAGAGGGATGGGACCACAGACCTAAATATCACTCTAATCCATTTTTAAGAGGGTAAACTCACATTAAGGAAGCCTAACTGACCACATCATTCCATGATATGTAAATGGACCTCTCCCAGTGATGATTTTATCATACACGCACAAAAAATTTTTTAAAATGCTTATATTAAAAAAAACCACAAAACAGTAACTTTTTTACACTATTACAAAGCCTTAAATGAAAACATTTTCAACTTTTTCCATATATCTTATACTGAACTGCTCTTGGCTGAATCTTAATCACCTACCTGTAATAATGCACACTGCTTCAAAAATTCAGTATTGCATTTCAAAATTATCACTACTTATGGAATACAAAGAAAACAATGCTTTAACAGTTCTGGAAAGTTGATTACATCTCTGCAAATGAAGAGATAGAAACACATCTTCTCAGGGAACAGCTCACTCATTAGGAGCAAATCATTAATAAATCTTGTGTTAGATCTGGTGGGCTAGTTGTTGCTAATCTATACTCACAGAAAAGCGCTTCAGTATTTTTCTGTAACAACTACCATACCTAGTGTTCAGATAGTAAAGATTCTCTCCTGATAGTGCTTTACCCTCCCACTGCTCTACTGATGGACTTTCTCCCTTGATCTTACTTGTAATTCAATACAAGTCCGTGACATTCTGATTCTAACCAACAGCACTAAATAAACTTCATATAGATAATCTAAACATTTTGATTCCCAAAACTATTCCGACCAAAAATAAAAGGAACATATGCCAGTATCCACAAGATAAAGAAAAGCGAACACTAATATATATAAAAATTGGAAAATCTGCTTGTAGTTTTTATTCCTGGAATCCCCTCTCTTGTCTGATCTTTCATTCATCGATACATTTTTACTCAAGCATCATCCTTATGAGTCTCTTGATTCACAGCTTTTTCAAAGGAGAGTGATCTTTGCCTCAGAGAACTGCTAGCAATGATGCAAAAGCTAACAAAACTCACGGATTTTCTACGGGGTTTTTTCCTGAATTTTATTCTATCCAAGCTAAACTTCAGCATATATACACTTTATTATAGTGTTTCACATTTTACAGTTTCACTTCATTCATCTTTCATTTGTATATTTCCAAGTATAATCCATATGGTGGTTTTTTAGGAATGAACCCTAAATGATAATCTGATCTCATCTAATTCAGAGTAATTTCAATAAAATTGACAGGTACCTTTATTTTTAAGTTAATACACCTGATTTAGTTAAATGAACACACACACACTTTATGTGGGTGCAGAAAAGAACATAACCCTCATTTTTTTCTGTGTCTTTCTCTAGACAAATTGTAGTCACTAAATCCACTACATCATTCAGTATTCCACATCCACGTCTAAAAGACAGAATCAGCATTGGCTTCTTTCTACATCAGTAGATTTAAAAACATGTCCTTATAAATGCTAATAAAATATTTGTTCATAACCAAAGTAAACCTGAGCTTTATGCTGAGTCTTGCAAAACTACATATAAAGCTCTTATGTTGCAATTTATAAAAAAAACAATAAAAGTTTGCTTTATACGACACAGCTGTGCTTGAGACCTTATGACTTACTTTTCATTTTAAGAGAACTTCTTTCAAGATCTTCACATTTAAACCCTTTCAGATTGTTTAAAAAACATTTCCTAACATTGCCGATGTCTGTTTCTAACCAATGAGCTTTATCTAAGACAAGTATTTAGTCAATGTAGAGGGCAAATGTGGAACAGTAAAGTCAAAGAAACCTAAGCATGTTCTATGCTAAAAGAAATACAGAGACAATACTCTCTGATGCAACTTGACATAAATTTCAAAAAAAGGTATATTTATTTTTCTTTGTATATTTAGGTTTTTCATCTAGAATACTGTCTCAGGGCTAAACCCAGCAAATGAAGACAGAGAACCCTATTTGTATTAACATTAGTAGAGGAATATTCAATTTTAAAGGAAAAGGTTTTGTTATTATTTTCCTTGTTAATTGCAAAACTGTGGCAAATCTAAGCATTTAATAATCAAAATCATTAAGCACATCTTTGCTTTGTACAAAGATATGAAGACCTAACTGTGCCAAAGAACAAAGAAGCCTTTCTAATTGCTCCCAGATGTTGCTATCAATCTTTCAATCCAAGACGGAAACATCTCTTTCCATAAATACAGAATGTAGTTTTTCAATTTGTGATCATGCAATAAACTTCAGGCTGAGGACCTTACACGCACGACGGTGCTCTTTGAACAGAAAATGGTATGTTAGTGTTTATATTTCCATATTCAACTAGAATTTGAAAACAAATGTATCCAACTCACCACAAAGATGGTCAAAGGGCTGGAAAACCTGCCCTCTGAGGAAAGACTGAAGGAGCTAGGTCTTTTCTCTCGGAGAAGAGAAGGCTCAGGGGGGACCTCATCACAGTGTTCCAGTACTTAAAGGGCAGCTACAAAGAGGACAGATGTTCTCTATTCATGAGGAGCCACATGAGGAAGACAAAGGGCAATGGGCATAAGGTACACTGGAAGAGGTTTCATCTTGATAAAGAAATTTTTTTACAGTGAGAACAATCCCTGGAACAACTTCCCCAGGGATATGGTGGAGTTCCCATCACTGGAGGTTTTCAAGACACAATTAGACGGGGTGCAAGATAATCTCATCTTGGTTCTCTTTCAACAAAAGGTTGGACAAGATGATCTTTCAAGGTCCCTTCCAACCTGGGCTGTTCTATGATTCTATGAAATCCACCACTGGCCAAAAGGTGTCTATAGGTAAGTCAGTTTTCTCCAAGGAGTTCAGGACAGTGCAGTCAGGAAATTTTGTGGACATCACCTTTTAAATTAGTCTAGCAACTTCATGAAATAACTGGCCAGCAGTCCTCCAGCTGCTAGCTTGATGTTCCCTGGCTTCAATTCTAGATATACACTACTGCAAAACTACCTGCTCAGGAAGACCTCCTACTTCCAGCTTTCACGTTAACATGAATCACACTATGTGAAACACCCTAGGGACTATGACAGAAATGATGAGCACTGTAATAAAAAAAGGGGTCGGGGGTGGGGGTAGTCAGTTTGAACATGAATAAATAAATAAAAAAAAGTTTCTTTTCAGCAATCTTGCAGACAGGAATATTTCTTCAGATACAGAGTTATTCTTATTTGGAATCTAACTACAATCTTACTCAAACTTTGGAATTACACTGGAATAACTGTCCTGTATTTTAAGCAAATGGAAGGCTAAGAAATCCAAAATAGCCTAAAGCTAATATTGTTTATCTGTTACGTAAACAACATTGAGAACAATCATATAATCAGGCATACACAATTTGCAAAGTGGTATTTTCTGAACTATGTCATTTATCATGAAAAGACTGAAAAAAGATTGCCCCCTGTGCTCAGAATTACCTTTAAATTCTCACTCTTCACTCAAAATAAGAGAGTGAAGGAGTGTAAGAAAGTAACTTACATAAAACCATTTTTTTAATATGAGTGACCTTTGAAGAACAAATTATATACTTCATGTTAAGTGCCAAAGTGGTCCAGCTGACTTCAACAGTACTACTGACAAGCTTTGCATTGCTTTTTCAGCAAGAAAACACACTGAACATTTTGTGGAACTGAGGCTTCAATCAACAGTTCAATAAACAGACAGATTGAATAATACATCCATTGCTACATATGACAGAGAGAGTTAAAATGAGATTTTGTTTTTATAAACAATATTAAGAGAAATTACATGCACAGAATATCCTTTACAAAACAATACCGTCTCAGTAGCATTTCACCACTAGGCTTGAATAAATAATTCTATAGCATCAACATAAGGAATTTTTTTAAAGTTTAATATTTATCTCCAGGACATTACATAGCCCCTCATTATCTGAAATAGGATACAGCCTTATCTCTATTAACATACTATACATATACTCGGGCTTTGGGAAGTGGGAGCATGAAGAGTATAAAAACTGTAATATCTGAAATCTCTGTTTCACAGCATCATGATACTTAATTATCTTTAGTGCATTCAGTATGTTATTTTTTCACCTATTTCCTATGCTGAATGTGGCTTAGGACAGCAGAGGCCTCAGGTTCACAAAGAAAATATATAATAATGAAAGCACGTTAATTTTGTTTCCAGCCTGACATAAAGGTATTCAGATGCAGATTCAGGTTGATGCTTGAATTTTCCTAGGCACTGTTTAATAGCTCTGTATGTGTGCTTGTGGCAACTGTATTCCCACTAGACTGTTTAAGTGGAAAATATATTCACTGCTACAATTCTAGTTAGAAGCTTAAAGTACCATTTGAAATATTGAAGGATATGCGAAACATCCACAGAATGTGGGCAGATATGATTTTGGACTTGTAGGAGACCTGTGGTCTTCTGGAGGGGCAGGTGGAGGCCAGGCACAGTATCTTGTGGCATCTGGAAAGCACTAAAATTGAGTCCATGATGTTCTGGACAGGAAATACAGTTATCCCTTAGGAAAATGAATTTAAGCAATAACTATATCTCTGATCTGGATGAAAGTCCCACTGAAGTCTACATGTACTATATGAACTCATTTAAAATTAGAAATAGTGTGCTGCAACTTAAGGAGATAAGCAAAAGAAGATTCGTAGGGAAAAGTAATATCTTTTATTAGACATATCTATATACATCTGGAGATGGAAAAAAAAATAAAAATGGAAAAACATTCAAGCACATACCCCTTTAGGTCTTTAGCAGAGAGAATGGTATGCCCAGAAGCTTGTTTACTTCTACCAGCTATGTCAACTAGTCTAGTAATTAGTAAGCATTAATTAGTAACAGAAAGAAATAACATATTCTTGTTTCTCATAAACCAGAAATATATAATGAAGACAGTTAGAGCTTACCAAACTATGCCCAAATTAACCACCTGAATATTCAAAGAAGAATATTTAGATATGATGTTCACTCTTTTTCATTCAATTACAGTATGTAGCGTTTAACACTCCATTGAAAAAAAAAAGTTAAAAAAAAAATCAACTCTTCTACTCATCTGCATTACCATATCTAAGCCTGGCATGCATGTAGCAAACTAAAGGTTAGCCAAATTGCACACATATACTGATTTTCAAAGGACCAGGATTTTACTCAGAATATACTTTTAAACCTCACTGTTGAGTACATACCAGCCCTAACAGGCAGTGCCGCTGTGAAGCTAATGAGCACACAAGAAGGGCTAAATTGATGGTCCCTTCTCTCCACAAACTGAATGATTTACATCGCTGCTAAACCTAGCATGGCTACACTGCCACCATTCCACATTCTACAACTGTAGCCATAATGATTGCCAGAGATGTTCATTCCGGCAAATAATTCTGCTGGTTAACAGCTTTAATTGATTATGCTGCTCCTAAAGACAATATTCTTTAACCATAACAGCAAAGAAACAGGATAAAAGTAACCTTGCTTTTGGATCACTTTTCCTGAAAAGTTACAATAAATACAGTGTATAAACTATTAAACTGAATTTCAGAATGCATATCCTAAGAAAACTACTATCTTTGACAGATTATGTTATACAGGGTTACAGTCCTCAGACTTTAAATTTCATACAGTGCATGTTTCCTGAGTAAAGGCATTCCTGTTTCAAAAAAGAACCTATGCTTCAGCTAGTCTTCCAGACTGCATAGGAGCTTTTGCAGGTTACTCAAGCTCTGCCATTTCCATACTTGCTGTTACACTGAGTTCCCTCTGTTACTTTGTAAAGATGTAGCAGGAGAGTTCTAACATGAAAGCATTATATAAATCCATGTTAATCTTACTGTATTTATAAATATATGCATACCTCAAACCACATCTGGAAGAATTCAATGAAATCTTCCATAGGAGAGAAGCTGCAATTTCTGCTAAATGCTATACAACACTTGGGCATATGATTCCTTCAGGATAGGATCGCAAGTTTCTGATAGATCCTGTCTCCTAAAATACCAGGAAAGACTACATACAGGAGTCAAATATTTAATAATGCAATTAATTCTCAAAATAGCTGACATATCATTTCTAAAACATCTTACAGCATGAAATCCTGCATAGTCCCTAAACTCACGAAGTTAACTGTGCCTAGGGGAGATTCCTAGCTTGTAATGCAGTAATAAGTAATTGTTTAGTATTTCCTTTGAAGTACACATTTGCTGCCACACTGTTTTACTAAACACATCTCATCAGCAAATCCAGAAAATTCCTTTTGCTAAAGGGAAAATTATAAAGCTCTCTACATAACAAGCTATCCTCTTTGAAGCTCTAAATCAGAATCCAAGGCTGTATTTCTATTATGAGTATTCCTTTTTATTTTTGTGGATCTTTTCACCCTCAAGAACCTTAACAGCACCTTTTCCTCATCAAATCCTTCTATCCAGTCACAGTGCCTGCTAGCAGTTACTAAGTTATTATTTAACTAGCTATCTCAAATATAATTGTTATTTCCACATTGTTAGGTAGAGATAAGAAATTGCAGTTTCACAAATATCCTTTTACTGTTAACAGAACTGAGTAATTTATAACAAGTTATTCAACAAATTGGAAGTCTTATCTTCTATAGGATAACTTCATTGCTAAATTATAGAGATTACCATTTCAAATCAAGAACGTAAACAAGTATGAAATCATTTATTATTTTTAAAAACTCAAAGCATACTCTAAGGAATTAGCAGGAAGTAAAGCAGCTGTAGATTCTGTCAACACCACTAGATAAGCACTGAAACTTCATTAAAGCACTAACTGAACAAGCTTAAAAATATTATACTTGCAATGAATCTATTCTTTTTTACCCTCAAGTAACTATAAAAGTCTATTTGCCTAAAGGAAAACAAAACTTTTTTTGGAAAACAAAGTTTTACCAAAAGTCAGCCAAAGAGCTCTGATGATTACTCGGCTCTTTCACCTGATTACAGCTTGCCATTTAACATGGCCTTCATGCATTGGTCTGATTCATTACAGGGTTTCAGGGTTTTTCAAACCAATTGATTTAATGCAACTGAAAATACACCATTGTTGTCCATCCACACTCGCCCTTTGACCGTCCTGTTCTTTAGCAATTCTTTATCTTACCATGGGATTCAACAAAATTTCTGAGAATATTAAACTAACATAACCACAACGCTAAGAAGGTGAACATTCAGATAAACTAGACTTCACAGGACATTCATAAGATTTGAACATTGAGAATTCACTTAGTGGAAGTTTTCTTACAATCAGGGGAAACAGAGAACAAAAAAAGGATATAAATGTGACCCCCATGTCTTTGGGTGTGCAAATATGGAGAGCTAATTAGGAGAAAATACCTACACATTTACAAATCCAACATTATTCTCTCTTCCATTTCCATTCTCAAATTCCTAACGAATTTTTTCAGCATTTTTACTGTATCCCTCAAAATGGCTAGTTTCAAAACTAATTTCCTAGCCAGCTCTGTGGAATGAATGCATTTGCATATTCTTTCTATTAAGGACAATATATCAAGGTGTTAGCATTTTTCCTCATGATCTTTGCATCTGTTTTACAGTTATGTATTTAAAGAAAATATCCTTGGACCTATTCTTATCTGAGGAAGCCTATACACCAGCTTCTAAAAATTTCAAATATTTATTCATAAAATCTCATCATTCTTTTTTTGAATCAGATTAAAATCTCATACACAGAAATTAACCGTAAGCCTATACCGAGTATGAAAAAAATCTGCATTTTTGCCCTCAGTATTTAATATCACTCTAAATTTTTACCAAAAATATTTTTCACTTACTGAGAAATACTATGTTTTATGGTGGAGAACACCTAAGCTTGAAAAGCATGCTATATTCAGAAAAGAAAGGAGAAATTTTAAAAGTATTTAAAAAAAATAAAGACAATTAAGAGTGGAAAGAGAAAGCACACAACTAAATAATGTTCCATTCTGCTAGGCAGCCTACAAAACATATCAAACCCAAAATATGCTTTTTCTGAGGAAAACACTTTAATATTGACCTCTAGCTATAGCATTCATCAAGTACCACAGTGCTTTCCTGCACCTGTCATATACAGCTACTAAAGTGAACATTAAAAAATAGAATTAATAGTAAGAATAGAAAAAAGTACACTCTTTTCTACGTAAGATGAAAGCAGATAGCTAAATCGGATGATAGGCAAAAGCAATTAGAAAGGAAAACTTCACGTTAATGAAGCCGCAGAGCTTGTTAGGTCATCTTAATTACGCACGCTAAGTTCTGACTTGAGGCACAGAAAACTGTGGAAGATTAATAGTTGTAGAGTAAAAGAATTCTGAATTCATAACACTTTATTCATGCTCTACTTTGCTTGGTCTGAATCATGGTTGTCATATATAAAGGTAGGAGTGCATTTATGCTCAGGGTTTTGTGGGTTTTTTCTCTTTCTCTGTGCTAGTTGTACAGACTCAAAAATAAGAAGTCAAGTGTACCAAAGTAAAGTTTCTTGAAAATAGTATGTCACTGCTCTGTTTTCCAGATTATCTTTCCATTAGTACAGTACAGATGACAGTACTGTTTGAATTTAACAAAAATAATCAGTCATCGTAATTAAGTAGTCTTTCCATCTTGCAGGAAAATCCAAAATTCAATTTTTGGCTACAAGCTAAATCAGGATAAACCCTTGCAAATCTAAACTTTTTTATGAAATAAAAGCTAAAGTTACATAAATTAAATGTTTTTATTTTGTTCTGTTGGGGTTTTTTAACTTTCATTATAAATTCATTTTTCAAGAAGAAAATTTACTCTGGTTGAAAAATAGTGCAGGTTTTTTAACGCCAAGTCATTTTCTTCAAGTGGTTGCTAAGTAGTAACAGCTTTCAAATTTCAGAATTTAGTATAAAGTTAGTGAAAAATAACAGTAATGAATATATCATGTATCAGAGAATTGTTTAAAGATCCTCAATCCAGTGAGAAGCTGTTGAGTAGCACCGTAACACAAGGCTCTATTTCGGACTAGTTTCAGCGTGTATTGCAACCCGCAATGTTAAAATACTTTCAAGGCAGATTGCCTCAACAGAACCACCCGTTTGCATACCTCAATCTATCATACATTTTGTATACAAAAAAACACATTCATTTTGGTGACATACAACTCCAAATATTTGTCTCAGAGCAAACCTCAAAACTTTCAGTGATGCTATTCAACCTCTTTTGATTTGAATGCTGTTCATATATTATAGTTAACTAGTCTCTGGGACAGAAATGTGCATGTAAAAAATAACCTGCAGATATCTTTATTTTACTTTTATGCACCAGCTTCTATAACCCTGTAAAAGATGTCTAGGCAACTAAACATTCTAATAGAACAATTAAGCCATAGATAAACCACTGGTAATCCAGTCTGGCAGCTGACCAAACCAATAGCTGGTGCTTTTTACCTTCATGTTCAGCATATTTAAGCTTCTCATGGATGGAGCAAGTTCAAAAGCTAAGGACCCACCCTGCCCACAGTCTAACTTTACAAATGTGCATTTTGAACTGCTAACAAGTGAAATTAGTGGTGAGAAACAGGGAAATGCATGAATGAACAGACATTTACCAGCTAGATTGTGACATATTAGAAATACCTTGGATTTTATTTGGAAACATGTAAGAAGCCAAAGAAAAACCCCCACACTTTTATGTATTGCTTAATTAAGTCAGGAATTGCAGGATCAAGTGAGAATTCATGACAAAGTTTATTCTAGTCTGAAAAAGCCCTAGCTTTGGATTTAACATGAGCAAAGATTTTATTCATTATCTCATTGGGACTTTTTCACCCAAGAGTTAACAACAAGAGACAAGGAGACAAGGAGAATAAGATAGAGAAATGTTAAATACAGTTAGTTCTACTAGTAAGAAAGACAAAGTATTGCAACAGATTGGTCTTTGACTTTTCTTTTCTTCTGGTATTTTCTAAAGGCATGGCTTATTACCTGTGACAGAATTATCCTTAACATATTACTGTACTTGTATTACAAGAAACTACAGCCATGGCGTGTGCCAGTTCCATGTGATCTTCACTTTTAAAAGCACTATATATTTCTTTCTATCTGTTTAGTAAGAGGATGGTGATATAAAAACATGATCAAAATAAATACAACACTACTGAGAATACTCAGAAAAAAAAGACCTTTACAGTTTTAAGAAACAAATATAATCTTCTAAGTAACTTAGTAAGCTATATACCATGTGTGCACATGCACTTCTGCATGTGTGTGACAGACATAAAAAGATCTAAATGTGTCACTATTCAAATATATTTGTATGGTTATTGATACATTCTGAGGATAAGCACCACTTTGATTATCCTCAGACCAATGAAGAAATATGAAAGAACCATCAAAAGTATAAATAAAATCTATTGGTATGTGAATCATGATAGAAAAACTTCTTCAATAGAAGTAGACCACTGAGACTTCCTCAGGAATTCTACGTATCATATTAGAAGTATATTCACAGTTTTATTTCAAAGTCACCAATTAATTTAGACGTTAGTAGAAATCATATCTATTTGATTCTTATAAACATTTGTACAAGCAAACATTTTATCACAAGAAGTCTGTGTAAAGAAAACACGTATAGTCTGACACAACACAGCAAACGATTGTCAACATTTCCACAGATTTTCTGGGGTCACAGAAAGAACAAAGCCAGTTGTGCTGTAATTACTCTCCTAAATCATAGAATGGATTTAGTTTCTTTGTTATACAAATACATCAACATTTATTAAATAATAGAATTATTAAATATGGTAGCATTCATTAAATACTTTAAATTTCTTTTTCCAAAGCCCATAGAAAGAATCTCCTGAAAAGGAGAGTGAAATGTGATGGAAAATTTGTTTTTTGCAACTAATCTTCTCAGGTGTGGTAAAGCATCACCCTTTCCAGAGCTGTCCTGAGGAGCAGCCTAGAAACAAAGGAAAAACTATCCTAACTGAAGTCAATAGGGTCCATACTTGGAAATTTGACTTGGAACACTCCAAAGAGATGAGGTGAAATTATATACCCATTTTTTACGACATTGGGTACATAAGGTCAGATAATTATGATAAAATTACATACTAATTAGAGAGTTATACAAGCCTACAGAAAACAACTTGAAACAAGAATTGAGACTGGGAACTTTATGAATCATAAATAAGGAAATGCAATGTCAGAGTTAAATTGACAGTTCTAACTCTGTCATGATGACTAAGTTGATTTGTATATGGTGGAAAAGGCAGAGGAAGAAGAACATAAACACCACCAGAGTTTATAAACTTTGCAATCCATAACTGCCTGGTTTTACACCACTGGAAACCAGTTAGTCTTCACTAAGGTCTCTAAACGCTCTGAGATATACAAACGTCACTTTTTTATTTGGCAAATTTTCAAGTTTCAGGTGTTTCAATACCTGATTAAACAGCATTTAGTTATGTGGCTCAAGCTGAATGCACTTCCCTTAAGCAGGCTTATTGCTAATATTTTTCTGAATAAGCTGTAGTCATTATCAACCAGTGAAAATAAAACAAATTCCCAGTTCAGCCCATATCAGTTAGAGTACTCCATAAGAGCAATTAATACCTGTTTAGAATCTTTAATTCCTGAGTGCATTTCTGAATTTAAATACACATGAAAAACAGTGAAGTGGAAGTCCAATTTTACAAACTTAACAACTTTATTGATAACAAGTCAATAAAATGACTTATTTTATTCCATTTATCTTATTTTGAGCACAGGAAGAACTTTGTGCAATGATGTCATAACTTTTACACCTTCCAAACTGACATCCTGTTAATGTTTTTTCTGTATCTAAGGGCCAAATTATAAAAGCTCTGTAAGCACCTAACACTTGTAGAGATTATTAGGCCTTTAAATATCCTTTAAATTCTATCTGCATAGGTCAGGTACCTAAAACCCAGGTAATCAAAGTGCATTTAGATGCTTAACATAAAGAATCCCCATAAAATATTCATCACAGTCTGTATGAATACTTGGTTCCACTCAGATTTACAGAGGCCTCTTACGGGTCCAAAAGAGAAACCAGTGTGTTTTTCATGCACTTCTTCATCATTTTCTATCCTGAGGCAAAGTACTAGTGTAAAGTACGGTCTTACACAGTCATATGCTAGCAATAATAGGTTTCTGCCTCACTTCAGAAGCTTTTCTGAGAATGGCACTTTCTTTACAGCACCACAAAATCTGAAAAACATGCAACTGGCTGACAGAACTCTATTCCAATATTTATTATCCTATGATTTTATTGACCACAGCCCTTTGTTCTGATAAACTATTGCTACCAATCTTGGTAACTATCCAAAGGTTTGAGATCAATTATATCTTTGATCAATGTATAAAATATACAACTACAATGAGTGAGATAAACTGCTACAAATTTTAAATTGAAAAAGGTAAAAATCAAAGAATGAAAATACTAATGCAAACAAGGAAGGATGAAACAATGACTCACAATAATAAGCAGCAGCTATGTGTAAAGCAGATGCATACTTCACATATTTCTAAAATTTGGGGGGGTTCATTTGTTTATTTGGAATTATGTGGAGAAATAAACAATGTAACTTTTAAAGTACTATATGATGGGATCTATAAAGTGCAGCACAACAGAACTAATAAATAAATTAAATTTAAAATTTTTCCAATTATCACGTTCAAGACACTATATACAAGTAAATAGAAGTATTTTTTCTCTAAAAAGGGTAATTTTCTAAAACCAAGACAAAAAGGAAATTAACTTTTTATGATATTGATTGTCAATTAGTACCTAGTGTCTATAAAATCTTTAAACCTTATCAGCAGAAAAAAATTGTTCAAAAGATTAGCTATGTTACGTGGTTTAATTAACACAACATAGATAACTGATAGATAACTAAGATACCAATCTTCAGGAAACAGAATTTGCTATTTTTCAAAAAGAACACGAAAAGGCTTCTAAAGAAAAAAAAAAAATAAAGAGCAGTGGAACTCTGTCAGCAAAGATGTTACAAATCACTCCAGGCCAAAGTGGAAAATTAGATCTTTCAACAAATTTGAAAACTAAAGAGGTCCTAATGTAGGATATGTTTTAAAATAAATCCCTTAATCCCTTCCTGACATTATAACTCTAGATTTAATTCCAACTAATGAGCAGAAACTCACTGATAACCTAGTAATGAAAGTTTATTTGCATGAATGCAATTGTGATTTTCATGAACTGAAGCCAGAGAATAGTGGCAATGGAAGGAAAAAAAAAACCCTAACCACCCAGACTAATTAGCTATGTGAAGGCATAGAAACTGGAAAAGGTAGTAAGAAGGTGTTATTTAAACTATTCATAAAATACAAGTTAAAAGAATTACGTAGAAATGAAATAGTACACACTATTAATGAATGAATCTTAAATGAATAAGACACAAAACACAGAGAAGAAACAACTGTGATTTAGCTTGATTTTTTGTCAGGATTTGACAGGATCCCATACAATATTTTCACCAATAAAATAGGGAAATATGGACTAGATGAATTAGACTTACAGTATGTCATTATCATTTGGAAAAAAATACAGTATGTGTAATTTTGAAAGAAAGTTAATACGGCCATATATTCAGACTACAGAATATTAACAGAAACACCACAGTTACTCTCTGACTCATGTCTACAGTAATATTTGGTCTCATACCTCTAAACAATTTTAGTAACAGAAATAAAAAGTTATAAGTTTTTTTTAGCTTCACAAACATATACAAAAGAGGAACTAAACAGTGATATTCATACCGTCATAAATCCATCCAGCAAACCTGAATCAGGCTTAGGAGGTGCTTGCAATCGCTCCATAGACCACTTTTCAATGATAGATGACACCTGGGTATTTTCCGTGTTTAGAATTCTGAATCCAGTCATATTAACACCACTATACCGATAAGGTTCCACATCCAAGGCAAACAGGTCCTGAAAAAAAATGAACATCGTATAAATTCTTTAATACACTGCAATTCCTATTTCAATTGTTAAACCATCTCCCCAGGCGAGAGTACTGAAATTTGCAGGAGTAACAGTGCTATATATGCTGGGAAGTATACTCTGTTTATCTAGGGACCTGTGTCTGTGAGCAAGCAACTCAGCTGACCCTATAGTGGGATTAATCTGTTTCACAGAGGAGCAACAGCTTCAACTGCCTTTTTTAAAAAAAAAGACTTTTAGGAAATGCTAAGTCCAGCTGCAGAACTGTATCCACTACTAGTTAGGCTTAAATACTAGAGTAAGCGTAAATATTATTATTAATTATTAAAATATTATTAATAATCACTAAAATATTATTATTAATCACTACTTCTTTGGCTTACCAGAACAGACTTCAAATTATAAAATAAACAGAACAAGAGTTTCCTTGTACCTTCACTCTCTATGAAACTTGAACATGTTGATCTTTAGATGATAAACGGGGCGGGGGGGGAATGCACATGCCTTTAAATTTAACTGAAAGCATTTTTGACAGCTATCAATCATACCTCCAAACATGGACATATCTTTGACTAGGAATTTATCTTTGAAAGAACCTTTGCCAGTTAACGTATTTTCAATACATATGTATGTGTGCATGTGTGTATTTAGCCCCCCAACACACACAGAGGCAAATATAAATTAATAAAAAGAAGAAAATCAAATTTTAGATCAAGCATGTAAACTCAAGGTTATCCCTTTGACAGAATCCTTAGAAACAATGTAGAACCAGTACTTAACTTCAGGAAACTCACATTTAAGATCAGGTTTTGAACATGGGGAAAAAAAAACCAAAAAACATCAGTTGATGAAGAAAACAGCCATGACTCACTAGGCCTAGCTATGTGCATTATAAACAAACTTTCATTTAGTTTACTTTGTTTCCTTTTAAATAGATTTTTAAGTGACAATCAAGGTTATACATAAGACATTTACTGTCCTATAACACAATTTTAGTTTCATTGAACATACAAATTCTCCACATAACTCATACTTAGTCGTTCATCTCATTTTTAATTGATTTTTGCTGGCACTTTAATATATCATAAATTTCCATGAAATGGTAGTGTTAGCTGTAACACTTGCCCGAATCCATTTTGTTTACTGGCTAGAGCTGAAGAAGATTAAATATTGTACTATGGAAAACGAGAATATAATTCATTGTTAACATCACTAAGCCCACAAAAATATCAACCAGTTATCAATCACTACCCATTTCTAATTATAGCTAGTAATTATGATACTATTTTCCATTATATAATAGCTAAGATAGGCAGGTGTCAAAATGCTTTTAAGTTATTCATTTACGAATAATCTAGCTCATGTCCTCTTTCTAAAGGAAGAAAACATTTTATTGCAAAGGAAAGGTTGAACATAACTAGAACTATGTTACATCTTTCCCTTTAAAAATTATCTTAGTTTTTGCTGTGAAAGAAGTCAGAACCTCGGATGTAATTATTTAATCCAAACACATTCATGTTTACACTGGAATATAATAAATATACACAACAATATTATGCATATATTATAAATACACACAAGTCGGTGTATTAATGAGCTACTGCATTAGACCCTGAATCAATCAAGAGGAGAATACACAGAAGACTGCTGTAAACACTGTGACTGGAAAATTTATTTGACAGGACTTTCACCATGTCAGGTAAGAAGCAATTAACATACCAAAACAACTAAATTCTGATGCAAGTTCCAAAGCTACACTGCAAAATCAAAATCTAACATCCATTTTGTGCACGCTAAATTATCCTTTGGTAGCTCCAAGTCAATGGAATACCTGTCTCTCCTAAAAAAAGCTAATGTTCTAATACGGAAATAAGAATGACAAAAAAATCTTGATTTTTAAACATAGCTTTAAGAATAAAAATTAAATGCCAATGGACAGTATACCACTCAAAGAAGTAATTTTCAGCAATAGCAAAATGAAAATTTAAAAAATAAAAAAATCCCTTGAAACATCAAGAATCCATTTGGCTAGACTAGTTAGGGAAGTTCTATTGCATGCAATCCTAAATCCATAATCGATAGAACAACTTACCCTTCTGAAATAAAACAGGTACTTGTGCAGGATGTTTTGCCGTTACAGTTCTAATGAACTTCACAAACTATTTTGCTTTCTATTCAACAAGCTATTTCCATGCTAATACCTTCCATGAACTTCTGTTTTGTGATTCTGAGGTGAACTTCCTATTCTACCACAAAGGATTCATTTCCGTAAGGACTTAAACATGTATGTAACTTTAAACATAGGTCATTTCAAGCATGGTTTTACCAAGGCACATCTGTCTCATGCTTGAAATTACTTGTATTTTAAAGACCTTAATGAACTGCAAACTAAATAGGCAAATTTGAAGACAATGGAAAACAGAGAAATGTGCACAACTGTAGTTTCTAGTGTACTATTTTACCAACTTTTGAACTTTCTTGGTTAGGCTGTGGTGAGCACCAAAAAAGGTTTCCACATACATGTTTGTTATGTTTTGTAAGAGCATTCATATTTTATATGTTCATTTATTGCAAATGTTAAGCCTGATGGTTCCAAGAATGATCAAATTGCTTCTTAGTTACTTTTACAATGGACACCAAAGAATATTGCATAATTTGCGTGCCTAAAAAGCTCACATAGACTGTTAAATAAAATGTTGCTAATATTCACACCAAATTATTCAGGAATCATATGACAGCGAAGAATTACCTTGTAAAATGTTGGATTAAAAATGTGCAATATATGAGTAAGTTTAAAATGGCATAATCTTCACATACAAATAGCTAAAAGAGAAAAAGGACAAAATTCATAATATAAATAATCAATTATGAATTATATATTTAACCATGCTTGAAAGTTAAAAACTGCAGTGCTACAGAGTCAGTTGCTTTTTCAGGTCTATCAGTTTCCAGGGCACACTGTTGAACAATAATTAAACCACCCTGATGAGTTTTCACTGAAAGAAAGAAAACTCAACAGAGAAAACCTCTTGTATTCACACCCCATTCCAGACAGACCTTTTTCACTTTGTCAAGTAATATAATTAAAGAAAGTAACATCTTTGTTAGATGTCATCACTATGTTTTTATAAGCCACTTACCAGTGTGGTAAAGATATAGTGATAGTATTCTGTCATCATTCCCATAGCTAAAGCCTTGAAAAAATAAACAAAAGATTAATGTTTCTGAGGTCACATAATACATTTTTATCACACTTACATGGCAAATGAAAAGCTGCAAAAGAACACTACTGGGATCAGACTATAGGGTTGGAATTACACTAAAATTAGGTCAAGCAAGTCATTTCCTAGCAGTTAGAGCAGATTACTGACTATTAAAGGAATTTATGAACCAGATCTTCTGATAGAAAGAATATTATTAGACTGTTTAGTGCAGTAAATGTGAAAGAGGCTTATAGTTTTACATACTAATGGATGCATTAAGTTGCCACACAAAATTTGAGTTGACAATATTTTCATTCAATGTTGAACCCTTCCCTTAAACAAAACAACCTAATAGGAAATTTTTTTTCTGTTCTGATGAACAATACTATGCATTTAAAAGAAGGACCCAAGCTTATATTATGCATATGTACATTTTTCCAACCATGGAAGAATCTGAGTCAAGTTTTGAACACTGAGATACACACAACTTCAGTAAAAATGAAGAACAAATATTCATAGTATTACTCTATAGACTCAGATATCTATCAAGTACCTTCATCTGTCTTGCTAACTATGTAATACCAAATATGTTTTGATCAGCTGTGCATTTTAAAATGTTCACACTTTTCTCTTAACAGCGTAAGAACAAATATTTGTAGATACAACTTTAAAACAATAAACTATGGACATCTCATCACTCTTGCACACTGAGGGCATTTTCCCCTGAAAAGCATGTATCTTCATGCTTGGCACAAAAGTTTTCTTAGAGTAGTATGACTTATTCAATCATTTTAATATCTACAGTGATTTTTATCTAATTTTAGCACTGTAAAAAAGCTACATAAGTAAGCAACATTTTCTTCCTTTCCAGGAATTATCAACATAACTCTTTGCCAAGTAGCTACCGGATACACCTCGCTAAACATGCTGAAGGCAACAATTAGACAATTGTCACAATACCAGAATTTGTATACAAAAGAATTATCAGAGTTCTGAAGGCTATAGAAGCCTTTTTACTTGCGACATTGTCTGAAAAATGATGAAATGACTAGTCTATATGTTCTTTTCCAAAGAAAAGTTAAATGCTAAAATGAATTCCAAATATCAGCTGCAGATCAGGTGTTATATTTTAGACAAGACTTTGACAAAAACTGCAACAACACTTTTCCAAAGGATGCCTATACCTGTGTATTTAGAATTCCACAATAATATTTAGAACTACAGTATAGTGTGCCAATAGCAATTTAAATTCTCTTAAACACAGGAAATCCATTACCTCATGAGAAATATTACAACTTCATCAGAAACAGTACAACTACAAACATTGTTAGCTTTTTAAGAACTTTTGTTGTTGTTGTTTTTAAATAAACCCAAGGTATCTTCCTCTATATACCTAACACATTTGCAGTCACCCATATCTTAACTGCTTATAATCAGTTTCCTTCATACTCCGCAGAATTTCTACACAAGAACATCCTACACATGTTCCTGATTCTACTATGTGCCGGTGTTGTCTCTTTTCCATGTCTTCATTTTCTCACTTTCCTCACTTCTCAGAAGACCTCACTCCTTTTTCCTCTTCAAAACATTATCATTTCTCTGCTCTCATTATTCCAGTGCTTCCCTAACCTTTTAAAACGTGTCTGCTTTCCCTGGTTGCCTGGTGATGTCGTTAACACTGAGATTTGCCTTAATTTAATTATGCTTGTCTGAATGATGGGATTTTTTTTTCCTTTTCATGATGTATTTTTGGCCAGAAAACAGTCGTTGCCATTTCACTGGCCTCTCAAGGTACTTTGTTGTCTTTATTTCTAACTTGTTTTCTCTTCCACCAACTTCACTGTTAATCCTTCCAATCATCCTCCCAAGAAGAAACCCCTTCTCTTGTCTCCCCAAGTTCATCTCTCCATTACTAGAAAAAATTACTTAATTAATAGTTAACAAATGAATATTTTTTTTTATTTTATTTTTCAACAAACACTTGTAAACACCATATTTGGAATAATATCACTAAATAATAAATACAGACTTAACATCCTTTGTGTCAATTTTGACAGCATGGGCTCACATTCAGCTGCAGAACTACCAATTTTAGACGTACTTAAAGCATTGCAATACTGGAGCTGAATGGAAAGCTAAAAGTCTACAGAAACTGTAAAAAGATTTAAACACTCAAGAAAGAATTGTTCCTGTATCTTCCTGCTATACTCTTTAGGATGAATAAAGTAGTTTTATAAAACAGTTTACAATTTGATTTAAAGATTTTGAATGCTCACTCTTGGGTTCTGGGACATGATTAAAGATACAACATTTTTAATTTTGTTCCCATTTCCCTCTAGTCATATGTTTTTCACAATGTTGTATACTGTGACAGAAAAGTTTCTTTTCACCGAAAAACTACTGGGTATAGTATAAATAATGTACCTCAATGGAGTTATTTTTAGTACTACAGCTTTGTATTGCTATCAACATTTTCCATCTGCATTTTTACGATGTTAAAATAAATAAATGTACATTTAATCATATGGGCTGAACAGCTAGACTACCTAGACTGTCTTATGCTTAGCAAAGAGCAAAAACCACCAACAGGTGTTTAAAAATACTAGGAATTAATAAAAGCCTTTTCATCAATGAACAATAGAGCAAAGAAATGATAGCATACATGTATGTCTACTAGCAATTTTAATTGTACCTGTAACAATACGTGTAAGTATCTTTAATGAGAGACATATTTTCAAATCTTAAATACATTTTGGTTTCAATTTAAACCATACAGTCTGCTAGCAAACACAATAGAAACATGAATTAAAGCCACTAAAAGCTGTACATTAGAAATGTGAATATTGTTTTGGCTTAGGTATTCTTCCTAGCCTCCTTACTGCAAGTTGTAGTACAATTAAAAAACTATGGGCAAAATGGCTTCTGAGCATAAGGAATTCCCAGTCTTTGGAGCTAGCTCATTAAACTAAAGAAGACACACAAAGGCTTGTTTTCTATGCCTACTTCAGGATTACAGTAAGCTTTTTTTATGAGCTGTGTCCTTTGTATGCTGCTGTATTGCCACATTCTCTTGGAAGCCATCACTGGAATCTGCTTCTGCAATATAAAGCCAGTTAAGTATTTGGGATTCTGCTGTATCTCACCTACTCATCTTACTTGTACATAACAAAGCGAACACTTTCAAAGCACCTACCCAAATGTATTCAGGTATTTCGCAGTCCTATTAATAGTACGAGGAGAATATGGCTCCAAAAGATATCTATTAGTTCTGTCCTCTCAGTGGAACACATTAATGTGGTCTGTTAGTAACATACTATTCAAATATCACTATCTGATTAAGAGTACACAATTTAGAGGCTTCAATTTAAAAAAAAAAAATCTTTGTTATATAAAATAACACTAAGTAAGCACTTAAAACCCTGGTTAAAGCATCAATTCTCCAGAGTACCAGTTCTTCATAGTTGAAAGACTGATAGACCTTTTCCCCTGAACATGAACCAATTAATCTGTTTCTTTAAAAAACATAATGAAAGCAGCTACTGTTAGAGTCACCAATAAAATTATCTCTGAAATCCTTGGCTGATTTTCATTTAGGCCTCAGTAAAACTGACATACAATTCCCCTGCTTGTTAAATGCCATTGAGTCTGCATATTACTTTTATTTATTAGGGATGGAAAAGATTAGGCCATCTAAAGCAAAATGAGGATTACCTGTTTCAAGATGCCTGCTGCCATTTCATGGCTGCAGTCAAAGATTACATGGAATTCTTTGCCTCTTTTCATCTCCTTTAGCAATGGCTTTGCATCTTTCGTGTCAGCTGGTAACTGACGAATTTTTAGTCTCAGGTTGTATCGTGATGGAGCCTTGATGAGCTCTTGTAATCGAATAAGGCCTTAAAGAAAACAGAGGAGTCAAAAGAAAAGAAAATTACCAAAACAAGAACCTGAACTGCTAGCAGGACAACTTACTATAAGGATTCAAAGTTTTCTGAATTTTTGTCCCTTGTCAGTATGTTGCAACCGATACACAAAAGTTGTATTAAAAAGAAAAAAAAGAAAAAAAAAGGGAAAAAAAGAAAAAGGAAGTTTCTGCACTCCCAATACTTTCTTATCACAAGTTTTTCTTCTTCCTTAATATTAACAGACAGTAAGCAGCCTCAGTTAGGATTACCTTAAGACAGACAAATCTTCCTTTAACATTATCATGCAACTATGACATTCCTCTTCAAAGAACATATATAATTATTCTAGTTCCATTAAAGCAATATCCCAGACTAGTACTTTGTAATCAGACTAGCCAATCTGCTAACTAATCTATCAGGTTTACATACAAAGTTGTGAATCATTTCAGCACTTTAGAACACTCTCACATAATTCACATGAGAGTATTAATTTTCTTTTGTCTTGATTATGCATGTAACAAAACACATATATACAGCAGCAAAGTGACTGAAGAGATGACTCATGCCATTGCATTCCTCTTCAATACTCTACAATTCCATTTTGAACTACTTTATTTTTACTATGGAATTAGATGCAGTAACATTTTTCCAAAAATTTTATTGTTCACATCAACATAACAGCATGTGGTGTGGTTTACAGATCACTGATTGGTCTGTGACCAATATTAAACATTAGGTTGTTTAACTGTATAAAAATGAAAGGGTAAAAATAGGTCTCCAATGAGTAGCAGTTTATTTCTATGTTAGCAAAAAAAAGATGTATTCCTGCCGTGCTAACTTCCTTCTTGCACTGGAGCATGCTCCATTTAGTGGCAGTAACAAGGGTTACTGTTCATCATTACGTTTGCAGTGCACATATATACTACACCCAACTGCAAAAAAATGGAAGTTCTGCTTAGGATTTCAGTTACAGCAGGATCCAGGCGTAAATTAAGTGCTTCTAAAGTCTGAAATAGTTCACTACATCAAAAATATTAATGGAGATAACTAATTATTATTTAGTTATCATCACAGGCAGCACTGTCTAGTATTAAAAAACACTGGTATTTCATTTTATCTCTAAATATTCTTCCTAGTTACAACTGGATGTCAAAGGTGTCTTGATTTCAGGAAATTATGTTGTCATAATCTAACATGGAACCACACTACAGTGTCAGCAAGAAATTGTGATAACCTCCGACAAAGGATTTAACACAGCCTTTTTCCAACATACATTGTTCTTTTAGTAACATAATACTGAGAGATTTTAGGAACATTATATTGTTGTGATTTTTTTGCTATGAAGCTTTTAGACTGTAAAAAACTTAGCTCTAGTAATTTCCAGCAAAACCAGACCAGTAGAGAATATAAATGAAAGATAAAATCAGTCTCCTCTGTTTCATCATTCCCGTTTTTTGTCCCTGCAAAGGATCCACATTATTTTCTAAAGTTTCTGCTGAAATTAGCTGAAACAGGACTTATAGCTTACTATATAAAACCTTCCTAAATTAAGACTGTGGGTGTGAGGATCTGGCAGAGGATCCCAGTAGACCTCTTAGGCCCAAAAGCAGAGCAGGGAAGGACAACCTTGCTGTTTAGTCAATTTAGGAATTTTTTTCTTCACTCACAGGTCTATGTCACAGATACAATATCTCATATTTCATCATAACTTCTCAGTAATACTCCCAACACATACAAACATTCTCAACAATGTGCATATTGTTCAAACTGAGACAATTTTTACCTTTAACTAAATAATCTCTCAAATTTACATTTTCTAAAAACAATTCTATAGGAACTTCAGTAACAGCTAAAGTACTGTGAAGAACTAAATCCAGTAATTCAGTGTGGGTTGACATTTTCCATACAAAATTATAATGTGAAAAATGTTAATGGTCTTTTGTACGTAACAGCATACCAAAATTTAAGGTATGAGTAAAATGTTTTAACTCAAGAGGGGATAAAAAGTAATGCTGTGTGTTCCAGGTTATTTGTCTTTGCTTGCTAAAACACTTGGAAACTTTTGTCCAGCACAAATAACTTGTAAATAATTTTGACTCCTATTATGTTATATTTAACAAGTCTAATTTTAGACTTGTCCTGCTTTCTTTGCTTCATTTGGTTTTGCTTGTCCTGCTTTGAAACCAAAGTACTTTATCATGACTAGACCTGGTCCCTGCTTGCTAAGACACGGAAGTGATAGCTAGGGTATACATGATTTCTGACTACATGGCAGATATAAGTCTACATGATTGTGAAAACATAACTTTTCGAAACAAATTCAAATTTTTAAAATTGCTGTATTTACCTCAAATACTATAATGATATTTACAATCATATGAATTAATGTATTTAATGGAAGTTTAAATGGATTTAATACTTGATTTCTAAATAATCTTGAATAAATATACCTAAAAGCTGTATAGTAGAGCTGTCTTTTCCAACTTAAAAGCTTATACATCTACTGCATATTAATACTATTTTCAGAAGATCTGGGACAATTACATGCAAGTAAAGCTTTGAAATGAACAACATAGCATACCCCATAGCCATTAACTACCTTATCAAAAATAACTGACAATAACATGCCAACAAAACCACTTAGGACTGTCCCCAAGTCCTTCCCATTTCCTTAAGACTAAGAAAAATAAAGCAACTAGAATGTATGCCCTTGTGGTCAAAAAATTTAGACGATTTCAGATTGAGGGAAGGACCACCTTTCAATGCAGAGTCTTTCTCAAAGGCAAAGTCCTGCCAGTTGCTCACTTGCTCTGGTATCCATGCACTTCCACTTAAGAACTACAAATCACAAGAATGGCAACATGGGACAGATAGTATGACATTCTCTGCCAGAAAAAAAAATCCTGGCTTTTGGTGCTCACTAGTCAAATACGACTGAGAAGACAGACAGAAAGACAGCCTTTCCAAATAGCCACGTTAGTTTGAATCAAATAGCGCTGCAAAATGTTTTGCCATATAACAGACAACAGTGTCTAAAGTTGATACATGAGCTGTCAGTTTGTGAACTAGAAGCATGCATCTATCTGAACCACTTACATCACACTTAAGAGCAAGAAGACGGGGAAAAATGGCCGATTTGGGGCAGGGGATAAGAATCTGAATGTGCAGCTATCTTCAGGACCTTATACACCTGAAGTATTCAGATATTAATGAGGACTTCTGTGATGAGTTGTATTTCAACCTTCAAGTAATGTTTAGTGGAAAAAGTTCTATGTCAGACTGAATATTTGCCATGAACCTTCGTCATTCCTTGCAGCAGATCATCACAACTAGAAACCACTGTGAGTACAAGAGATTAAAACAACAGGAAACTCTTAAACACAGCTTTATGTCATAGATAGGTCGTAGGAAAGAGATTATAATCTGTTTCACAAAACAAGCATTGATCTCCCAAAGGGAGAGCATTAAGTAAACTGCCAAAGATGAGAAGTCTACAATTTGCTCAAAAAATCATATCCGTGAGATGTACAGAAAAATGGAAAGCTATTTAAAAAATAAACATTACTGGTGAAAATATGCTAAAAGAGATTGAAGATTAGGAGATTCCAAACTGCACTGCTCTTTGAGTTACAAATGGAGGCAATGATTACAAAATATGCATCTACACAAAATGAGGAAAATGAGAACTGTGTCTCACCCATGCAGTTGTTTTTGAATAATAACATGATGACTTTTCTCTCAGGATTTTTGTAATCTGAAATATATTTGGCCTTTTTCTTTTTCCAGAGAAAGCAATTTTTATTTTATTCAGGAGGTGAGGAATGCATAAAGTATTACAGGCTGCTCTTAAGTGGACTGTTATCCAAAGATGCAGCTGGAGTTGCTCAGTAGGAGACAAACAGACACTTGTTAGTATTATGGTTATGACAGTCATCTGAGAGAGGAAACACCTGGGCTTTAGTCCCTGTTCTCGTATTTCTATACTGAACCACTTTCCAAGAACAGCAAGAGACAAAAGCAGCTTTACTCCACTGTGCAAGTTTGGTAATCAGAATCACTCCAGAACAAAACTTATTGTGGAAGTGACTGTGAAATTAATCTTATTGTATAAGACATTAAAGTGATTCACGAAGTTCAAGATTTCTGTGCAAGTACTGTACCGAGTATTTTTAATACATCAAGTGTTACAAGGAAATCTGATTCTTCTTTCTTGACTGCAAACTGTTTGCTCCTTCAATGTGTGGTTTACTTAGAAGGGGAAAGTGCCTGATTTGTATGTTTTACTTACATTCTCAGGTGTTACACAATCACCTTTGTTACACCTTTGGAGACAGAATGGTCAGTTAAGATTGACAAGGAACGTTAAGGTGGGATAGAAGGAAGGGAAAAGAGGAGGCTGCTTTTCTCTGTAACAAGTCCATATGTTCCAAAATTTTAGTAAACAAATGTAGGACATTACAAATTGACAGCTCCCTTGACCTATCTCCATTTCTTGCACCAATGCAATACAGTTTTGGTCTTTTACTGTAGGTCCAAGGTTTGTTACAGAACAGCAAGAAGTGTTTTGTGGCCTACAGGAGGTTGGGAAATAAATGTCTTAAAATACTCTTACGAATTAAACATCTACTATATGGCTGACAAAAAACTGCAAGGGGTGAGAGCCAACAATTTAAAAACCTTCTTCCAAGATTTGTTCTGTTTCAGAGCATTACCCAAGAAGGTGAACAAAGTGCACATCACTTCATGCTCTCCTCAAGAGCCTAACTGGGCTGTTCAGGAATTAAAAAAAAGCACTTCCTCTTCATAAATCTTGTCATGACTGGGCTATCCCAAAGAAAGAAAAAAATCCCACCAAAATTTGAAATAGAAGATTTACAGATGTAGGAACTAATAGCAGAGCAATTAAAAACTGTAAAGGAGAATACTATGGTAAGTATAGTGTCTGCTTGCTAGGTTACCTGCGAGAGAAGCGATGAGCAGTACACAAAGTGCCACACTGTGAAGGCAGTACAAAAGCGGTAGAAGCTACTGGAGGAACCTGAGTGTGAGAATGGGGGAAAGAAAACCTGTGAATACACACCTACGTAGTGCACTGACCGGACCTCAGTGCTGGGTCAGTAGAGGGATGCATGCAAGCAAATGAAGTATGCCTTCAACAACTGTCAGGACACAGAAATAGTAACCAATGAGCTTTCTCAAAACATATTTTTAAGATAAAGCAAATCTGAGACATAAACAAATTCCAGGTGGTTTAAAGCTAAAGTTTTTCTCCTGTCTTCATCAATGTGAAATAAAAAAAGCAACCTTGAGCTTTTAATGTGTAGTATTGTTCCTCATAGCTTCCACATGTAGCAGAATACTTAATTTTAGTAATAGTTACAGTTAACGCACACTTCCATTTTTAAGATTTTAACATGTATTTTTCATTGTGTTTCCAGCCACCAGCATTTATTAAGTTCAAATGAATTATGCAGAGCACAAAACATGTTCCAGTCTACTAAATGACTCACTTCAGTAGTCCACCAGGCCATTCGCTGCAAGGAATATTTGTTCATCCTCGTCCATACTTAAAAAATAAATCCTTGCTGGCACAAGTCCAACAGTTTCCAGCTTGCTAGGCTCTCAACAGGAATGATTTTGGAAAACAAAACCCCTTCACTCGCAAGGGCTGCCACCTCTTGCGCGGAGCCCCCGGACACACCGTTCTGCAGAGAGTGTGTGGAGTGGGGTGAAGCTGTGTCACAGCTGGCAAGTACCACTACTACAGTCACCCTACGGCTCCTCGCTGCCAAGCAACACCTCATGGAATAAAAAAAAAAACAGACAGTGCTGAGCATACCTCCCTCTGCTACTTCTGTTTCTCTGTCAAAGTGCTGGTGGGTAAAGTGCTGAGAAGCAGCATTTCCTCACTCAGGCATTACTGGGAACTGAGACCGAGTAAAGGCTTTCCAGGCCTGGATCACACTTCAAAAGCAGGCTCTTGCAAATATAAATCAAAGGCTGAAAGTCTCCTTCCACACTGTACCTAGCATTTGTATTATATAAAGTGGGTGAAAAGCAGCCTAGTTTTCCTAGAAAATAAAAACCACCAAACGAGTTCCCTGAACAAAAATGGCATCATTAACTGAAAAGTAACAAAAAACCCACACGCAAAACCAAAACAAAACCAAAAAAAGAGCATTCTCTTTACCCTTTCCTCTCCGCTATGCCTGGATGAAGTCACCGGAGTCGAAATACACTGGCGTTCACGGCCTGTGCAAGGCACAAGGGGCTGCGTCCTGACCTGCCCAGCGCCGGTCACAGCTGGTTCCAGCCGGCACTGAGCCAACCTAGGCCGCAGGAGAAAGATCCCCCGGGGCACCAAAGGGAGGCAGCCCAGTCACAACCAGGGAAGACAGGCACCGGCCGCCCATCACGGCTGGAGACGTCCCCTCCGAGGGAGGCAGCGCGCCTTGCCACAGCGGGGGCCGGCTGAGGGGAGGGCGCGGATTCGGGCCGGCGGGCGGGCTGCGGCCGTGGGCGCCTCACGGCGGGGTAGAGGCAGCCGGAGAGGCTGCAGCCCGGCACGTCAGGTAAAGCCGTTACGCACAAGGCGGCAGAAACTGTTACACCAAACGGCCGGAACCTGCTAGCCCCTCACCGTCAGCTGCCAGGGTGAACGTCCGTGGGCTGCGTGTAACCTGCAGTGAAAATACACACGGTGTTTTCTTCCTTCCTTGGGAGGGGAAAGGTACGTATTGATGTAATTGCGCCCTTTTTCTCACTAACAAAGTAAGTGATCAGAAGCTTGTGTTTAATTAAGTAAAAACACCTGACTCTGGAATGTTTCGCCTGCAGTGTTTTCCAACCATTTTGAACAGTTCAATCTTTACCCCCTTCTTTTCTAGGTTAAATATTGAACAGTGGGTTATTATTTGTAACCAAGGAAAAAATTAAGCACTGAAAAGATATAACCTAAAAAAACAAGCTCCCACGTGTAAACTGCAGCACCTGGGTCTGGCTGTGGAAAATAACTGCTTCCCAACTCCTAGTTGTCACTGATCTCCTCCTCCCCACCACACCCTAACATCCTGGTTTCTGCAGAAAAAGTAGGTATGGTGGCCAAATAAGGTCCATGGGATCAAAACATCGCACAGCTGAGAAGTGACCAGGCAATCCACATATGATATAAATAAATTCTGCTGCTATCATTATAGTAACAGTCTGTGTTTGGAGTTCAGTTTTTTACAGCTGTAAGACATCATACGTTTAAGGCTTTTTACAGTAAAACTAGTGCCTTCCAGTAACCAAAAATGAGCTCTACCGCATTTAGTCTCTTTAAGATATAGTCCTGAATACATCAGGTGAAGTCAGTCAAATTCATTATTTGCTTTCAATTTTAGATGTTGCCAAAATTTGTTCTGTCTGTATTTTCACTTTTTCCTAATACTGTTACGGCCCATTTGGATGAGTGGGATTCCTGAGACTCAAGGCAGACTGCTTCTTCCTACTGTGTCCAGTTTGCCTGTGAGACTTCACTTCTACCCTTCTACCCTCTATGCATAAGGCTAAGGGCCAAAGTAGTTTTAGGTCAAACAAGCATAGAGTATTTATACATTAACTCTAAGCTTCTGAGCTCCTGTTAATCCCAAAGTAACTTTCATTGCTGTTGTCTGATATTAGAGGAAATGGACAAGCTGGTTATTCAGGATCAAAATAACAAGCTGTCACGCACTGAGAAATAAAGTCTCTGGATTAGCAAGGGATGGTTTCAAAAGGGCACGTATGTAGCTCATATGTAGCTAATCAGAAAAAGAGGTACCAGAGCCTCCAATGAAAAAAAGGAACATAATATGAGAACTACAAGTACAATGAAGCTAAGGACAAAACGAGTCCTTTCTTCACCATGATTTTGAGGAAATATTTGTCAACACAAAAGCACAGATTTCAGCCTGGAATATTTTTAAAACAACTGATTTACAATATAAAATCAGGTACAGCCCTCAGATTAAATGCTGACCTCTTATTTTATTAGCATTACAGGATCCCAGGGTAATTTAAAAAAAAAAAACAAAAAAACAACCATTTGTGTGGACAAGCTCCTAAAAAAAAATAATCTATTTTACAACAGCATAGAAATAATAGCTGCATTTTGGGAATGTACTTCCTGCAGTTTCTTTCACCAGGGACACCTTTTTCCTGTCCCTTTAAACTCTCAATTCCTTCTTTTAGCAGCCACTGTGATAGAGTCTTACCTCTGAATGGCTGGGAAGAATGCGGTGTGAGTAACTCTTTTCAGAAGCTGCCATCAATTCATCTTTAAGGAGAATCCTGAAGGAGCAGTTTGTGAGCTCTCCAGCTGGCATCTTCCTCCAAAGAGATCAATCACATTACCTCCTCGACATGTTCAACTTCAACCAGTCCAGGAAGCAAGAGCCCCAAGTTTGTTTTAAAACCTGTGTCTCCAGCTCAGCAGTCTTGCAAGCCATTGCTATGCCACCTGGCCTGCTCATCAAACTATTTATCATTTCCGTTAATGCTGCCTTTGTGCTGCACAGGAAGAATGCAAGCAAATGCGCTTTGCAACAGGCTGAACACATGAACCTTTTTCTGTACAAAAGAACACTAATGCCCTTTTAAAGGCTACTCCTATCTTCAGATTCTCAAAAATTTCAAAAATAATAATATATTGCTTTGCAGAGTTACTAGAATAGTTTCTCTGTTTTCAGCAACTTGTTTCCTCTCACACCTCTCTCTACTGTTCTCCTTCCCTGACAGCCCCCTGCCCAGTTTTTCTGGCTATTTCTCAAAAATATCATTGTGTATTGGTCTTTGAAAGGGGTGTGGGTAGAAGGGAGGAGAATGCCAGTTTATTGGATATTGATAGAATGCTTCACATCGACCAGAACAGTTCATTACTATAAAATGATTCACAGATACTGAACATCCTGAACAGATTATCCATGAATTCTCAAGATCAGTGTTATCATCCTTGTCCTCTACTTAAAAAACACCTCTAGTGAAAGGATTAAAAAGAAAAACAGTGGGTTGTTCTATGTTCTTTGGATATAACAGCATAATACAGAAACACCGTTAAGAAAAATACAGAGAAAATAAAGATAAAGGGAAAAGACAGCTTGATGGACCTTTCTCAATTATCCATATTTAGCCTTTTTACTACATTAACATCATTTCACCCAATTCTGGCAGTATAAAGCATCCTTAAAATTGTCATCATTTATATTAAACCCATTTAAATACAGTACTAATGGTGTGAACTGTCTTTAATGGAGGAAAAGCTTTAAGATACGTAATCCAGAAAAATTTATCTTCTTACTGTAAACATAATTACTACAGCTCCTTATTACCAGCTTTAGAGTCCAACATTTTAGCAGGATTTTTCAGTGTTGTAGTTGAAGCATTGGAGAGTAATCAGAACACTACGTGTGTGTGCATGTATATGTATATATATTACAGATATTACTGTATTACAGCTTTATACCACTTGCAATCTACAATATTAAAAAAGCACAATTAGTGGAGGTGATGTGAAGAAAGGTTCAAAGATACCCAACATTACATTGACTTAAATTATTTTTTTATTGTTAATCTTGATTCCTACCAGGAAAATGATAGCATTGTATCAGAAAAAAAGGAGGAAAAGTATCTGGTAACTGACTTTAGTAGCAGTTTTGCTAAAGCAAATTCTGTTTAACAAGCCCTTTGTCAAGAACTATGGCTGGTCTGTTTAGAATAACTTCAGCTGAAAATTTCAAAATTAGATTCATTAGGGCAAGCCAAGATACACTAGTAACTCATGATAATAATAGTATTTGCCAGAATGAACTCTGGAAGTCTATTTGGATGGCAACATTTCCTTCTGGGGTAGAAAGCGTAGATGTATAGAAGCTCTAATATGTCAAGCTACCTGTAACTATGTACTTATCTCCTTATCAAAGCATAGAGTAGTGACCTACTGCCCCAACTTTTCTTCAGAGATACAGAACTCCTGTTTATAAATCAGAACACCCTTAGACTATGTTGACATGTACTATCATATCTTGGTGAATTTATTCCAAGCTTCACTATCCCTATATGTGGCCTTCCAGCTATACAAACACACTTAAAGAAGGTACAGTGCTTCAAACCCAGCAGTTTATGTTTTTAGAAAAAATAATTTGATCATCAAGTTGTGTTGTTTGGGGTTGTGGGGTTTTGGGGGGGCGGGGGGAGTGTTTTGAGGAAATATATTTCTTTTGAGCATATCACTGAAAAGAAGTTTTAGTCACACTGAAAAGCCAGTTCTGGGTCACCAAGTATGAGAGGACAAATAAAAATTACATTATTTCCAACTGAAAATATTTTTCAAAAACTATCTCTTGGCATGTAGCCATGCCAGTATTCAAATAAAACTTTTCAGCTTAGGTAGCTAGTTGTCTCCTGGCATTTCTTTTCCCAAATCAGCATCTTCTCAGAGTTCTTATTGTCTGGACTAGACTGAGACTAAATCTTCTGCTCCAGATAAAAAACTTCCATGTAGAATAATGGTACTGATGCCAGCAATCCATTTACTGACTTAATTGTCTGCTGAAACAAGATTGCTAGGGCTAAGAACTATGCCTCTCTCTAAACCTCTCCATAATTGTGGCTATGATGCAGTCTCCCAATATTCATCTTGCCCTCATGCTGACATATTGAGGTGTGTGCTATTCTGTGTCACACATAGCTGGACATTTATCAAGACGATCAGATAGTTTTACATGAGCTCTAAAGCTCAATATTTAGAAGCATGCAATAGCAGTATCTTAGATGTTTATTTTCATGTTAAAGGCTTTACTGTTTCCTTTATTAGAAGTAAACTAATTCAAACATGAAGTTTGTATGGTAAGGAGGGACATATTTGAATGTCTTTGGTTCAAAATTTGACCTGAGCTTTAAAGGCTCAGTGTTAGAGTTGATACCTGGTGTGCCTTCACATCCACACTTTAGGATTCAACTGCATGCTCAGGTATAGTAATTAGCGCCCTCTCAGCACATTAGGAAAGAAAGTCCAGTCCCCAAACTTCAGGTGATCCTTACTTTGTATGTGGAAGGATGGACCTGAGTCAACACCTTTATCTCCAGCAGTCTTACCCATTTTTGGTCAATGTCAGCTCAACAGAGGCTACTTTGTTCGAGAACCTAGGATCGACAGTGATCATATAAATGGTATGAGTATGTGTCACCAGACTGAGGGGACTTTTCTTTCATTCCTTGACCTGCACTTCCACAAAATTATGCTGATATAACCAGTGGTGTATTTCAGGAGGACACAGAGCACAGTAATACTAATATCTGAGAAAAATGCTCCTTTCTAAAACAAACAAAAGAAGGCAGAACTGTGTTTTTAACTAGACATGTGTGTGCATGTATGTATATGTATTTGAAGTACAAACCTCATTATTATGAAAGATCTAAAAGTGTCTAGACTAAAGACAGAAAAAAACTTTTTTAGACTAAAAGAATTTTCTATTTGAAATAATTACTTAGTACAGGAAAGCAGAAGTGTTCAAAATTACATTAATAATTAATATTGAGGTTTGATTACTAAAATGCCATGTATAGGAGAGACTAGCCTTAGGGTTAAAAATCATTGAACAAGAAAACCAGAGATCCATGTTTAACTCCACAGTCAGATTTCTGTTCTGATAACTGTGCATATCATTTAATTTTTTTGTGTCTTGGGTCTTAGCATCTGAATGTTAAATCCATTTTACTGCTGTTTCAGCATAACCAGCTGTAATTGAAGTGCAAGGCAATAATCAGCTTTATTGTTTTCCTTAAATATGCTAAGTGAGCACGTCAGAGCACGGGTGCGAATGTCTTTTATAGTTAGTTTCAAATAGCCAATCCCAATTCAGCCTATTTCCAGTAACAATTCTTTTCTAATAATGGCTTTTCAGCACTGCAGTGAAAAAAAGTCCTCTACCCCATCCCACACAGTTCCACAAGAGGGAATCAATGTGGTGCTGAAGTTCAGAAAAGGCCTTCAGTTCATGGAAAGGTTTTGATCTTGAAGATCACCCTAACAAGGTGAAGAAAATAAGGGTTTTTTCATACCATCTGAGTACTTAGCAGCTGCAGCATACAGCAGCTAGGAAAAAAAAAGGAACTGTCCATTCCTTCCCTCGCCTCTGCACCTAATGTGTGAAAATATAAGGAAAAAAATAATTTCTTTGAAGAAAATATTGAAAATTAAGAAAACATTAAGCCTTTTATATTAGATTTGCCATGTTTTTCTGGTCTCCAGCAACATGTAACATTCCTTTACATATGTGGCTCTATTATGATACACCTGATTTGAAATACTGTTATTACTCAGTTTTCCGAACATGGTTTTTTAACATTTTCAGAAAGCTTTATCTTTAATTCAGTGTGATGATGGTGGCAGCAATGACAATTAACAGTCCTCAGCATTTCAAAAGAATTCTTGTAATAGTGTGAAATATGATCTCTCAAGTGACTGACATCTATAAGCAGTGCAGCTTAATGAGGGTGAAGAGGAAAAGAGATATCTCCTACAGTCAAAGGACAAAACACCTTTCGTCAAAACTGTCAGAATCAATGATAAAAGAAGCAGTAGAATACATTAGCAATTTCTAGCTACACCACAAAGTATCACTGTTGTATCAAACTATACAAAACTAAATAAAAAAATAATATCTACTAGAAATCAAAATGGATTTGGTTGGAAGAGAAACACAAATGAACATTCTAAACTGTAATTTACACTAGGTAAGCACATTTATTTTTGGAAACAAAAGCAGTTATACTTTTGCTACAAAAAATGGTAAGAGTGCAAGAGAAGAAAAATCTGTATTTGAAGCTAAAATGTATTAAGATGGGAATATTTGAGCTGAGACTGATGTAGAGCAATTCACAAAGAGGTTGGCATTTTAAGTGCATTTCACAGTGTTCATCCAAGCAGAGGACAAAATATGTAATACTGAAGTAGGAGTAAAAGTGTAGTTAAGTTTGGATAAATTTGAATTCTAATTTATGCCCCATGCAAGATGTGATACTGATTATGTCTCCATTTTCCTGTTTTCATTTTTCACTTAAATAGTTTTCCTGACACATTTTTCTATATTTGAAAATAGTGAATAAAATTTTCCAGTCTTCATGAAAGAATTGTTTTGATCATAAGATCCCTAGCCAATTTTCCGTAATATTTACATTCTTACATTTATTCAAACCCACAAAAGCAAAAAAATTTAAAGTACCGTTTGGAATATGTTCATTGCTAATGCAATAATTTCTGGAAATACTACCTCTTCTGTTCTTTAGGCTTATAGAAAAATACTCTAAAGTACCTTACGGATTTATTTTATTTTTATTTTAAACTTATAATTTTCTTTTTTAATACCATGTCTTGTTGCAGTAAGTCCAAATTCAATTCTTGGCCAAAACGGGGTAGCGGGCTGTGGTACATGCTTTCCTGAAAGGTGGGCTGGACTCATGCATTCTGTTTAACTTGATGACATTTACTTTTCTTTTCAGAAAAATTAATTAAAATCTCTATTTAACATGCTGTGCTAAGCTATCCCATCTCGCTCTGCATCTTTGATAGGATTTATATACAAGTTCATTTACTTGCAGAGAGGTTTCCCAGCCACCCCTTCAAGAACAACCAGTACTGTGAATTCTGCATCTACTTTGTAGAACCAGAATAAAAGCTAGTTAAAATTGCACAGGTCAAACCAGTATAAATATACAAAAATACACACAGGTATAGTTTTCAACTAAATGTCATCTAATATAAATCCAATTTGAGGAATCACTATCAATGGAGTAACTTAATAGTAGTTTATAATTTAGTATTTCTACACATTCGATAGAGACATTAGTCAGCATCAGTGGTAAGGAATAGTCCTGATAGCAACCTTAAAAGGTCACCATGTCTTTTTGTTCTGTCCAGCAAAAACAGCAACAAACCACCAAACCTCATGAGATGGAGTTTCCACAGCCTTTCAAGAATACCTGTTATTTTGTTCTAACCTAAATGTTCCTAGCTAAATAATTTCTGCTACAATTTTGAACATGCATGTCTTTAACTCTGCCATTTAACATAAAGGATAGTTTGTTTCCGTTTGCAAGACCTTTTTGTCTACTTCACCTAGACTAAACCAACACTGTTTTAGTCTCTCCTCCCAGGTCATGTTTTCCTAAGCCTCTGATCTGAAGAACTCTCGTCTTTCTTGAGATCTGCTGCAAAGAGCAATGCAATATGGTGTGATGCCTTTCTTATGCAGATTAAATTGGAATTACCTGGGAATTTCTTACACATGAAATTCCATGTCATACCTCTGAGTACAACTTCATGCTTTCTTTCTTGTAATGCCATTGTTGGCTTATCCACAATGACCACATCTTATGTTCAACAGATAACTATTAAAATACTTTAATCGTATTTTCTAGAGTATTGTAACTTCCGAGCTTATTACTTGCATATGTAATTTGTATACTCTTCATACCTGAAAATGAACCTTTTAAGTATTTCTTTTCAGTTTTGCAGTAAGCCGTAACCAATCTATTTAGGCCTTATTGCTCTTTTTTGCATCCATTTGACAACAGTTGCATAAGGAACCTGTTTCTCTAATTGGCATATAAGAATGTCACCTTGAACAGTATGACTTTCTTAACTCCGTATTTATCACATCTACTGCATTTTCCTTACCCACAAGGCACGTTGATCTGTTGAAGGAGGAAGTTTTACATTATTTGCTCTTGATAAAACAAACTTAATAGTTACTCATCACTTTGAGACCTTTGAAGTGTTTACAAGTAAATAGTTTATTTTTCCAGCACTTTTCCAGGAATAGAAATTCAGCTGACCAGTCTATTAAAAAAGCAAACAAACCATCATACTATAACTTCACTTTCTTCTACCCAATTTTAAGCAGGTTCCAAGTTAGGAAAGTAGTTATTAGGAATAGGTGGATGATTTAGATGTTAAGTGAACAGAAGGAACCAAGATAAATGTACTTCAAAATTTGGACAAATATCTAAGTTGCAATGAATCTGAGCTTGTCTACCTTTTCCAGACTTCCAGAACTTCACTTATCATTTATGAGCTCTCAGAAGGTAATTATTAACAGATCTAAGATTGCTTCATTTCAAAGTTTTTCAAAAGTGTCTTACTTAATTGATTTGAAAACTTAGGTCCCTTGACAACTGTTGTTTTGTTTTATTCAATTTCAGTATTATTTAATAAATCATCAACTGATCTGAATCTTCTTTGGTTTAGACTCCAACTAATTCTGTTGGCAGAAATTCCAGTTTTAATGACATTCACTTTCTTAAATTCTATTCGGTATATTTTGCTGTTTTGCACTTCCCTAATAATAAACCATTATTTTCCATTCCCAGGCATTGATTCACTATCAGAAATATCACAAAAACATCTTATACATGGGCATTCAGTATTTTCAGTATTTAAAAAGTCAACATACATTATAATGTCTTTCTAAGAATATTGTAAAAACTGTGCCCTTCTATACTCCTTTTCCCTGTAAACACCTAGTTTGAGATATTTGTTGATTTTAAAACCTTACCTTTGTTAATTGTTAGATGATTCTAAAAAGGATAGGAAGAAAAAGCCTTGTCCACTTAATTTTCATGGTTTAGTGGTTTGGTTTGGATCTTGATCCACAGCAATGCAAATCACAATAACAATACTCCTTTGTGCTTTTTATAATTACACTGTTGCTCCCAGCAGATGTCTCCTACTGTATTGTGGACTGATCACCCCAGATTATCTTTAAGAAATCTCTCCCTATTTCTGCCTGCTGTCTATTCTTGAACAAACTTTACCCTTCTATATCAAAATTTCAAACCTGAAATATATTCTACTGCATGCCAGCCATGTGAGTTTGTAAGTTTCTGTTCTATATCACCCAAATTGAAATCTTCTCTTCTAAACTCAGGTGAAATACACTGTTATTGTATCAATTGTTAAACATTCAAATACAGCATTCTCAACTAATTGAATTCCTTCTTTCTCATTCTGCTAGGAATAGACCTTAGTTATACAGATGCATTTATAGAGGAGAACAGCTTTTCACATAAAACGAGATGTTGCTTAATTCATTTACAGAAAAACAGAGACAAGAAGGTGTCGTGGTTTAACCCCAGCCAGTGACTAAGCACCACGCAGCTGTTCACTCACTCCCCCCCACCCAGTGGGATGGGGGAGAAAATTGGGAAAAGAAGTAAAACTCGTGGGTTGAGATAAGAACGGTTTAATAGAACAGAAAGGAAAAAACTAATAATGATAATGATAACACTGATAAAATGACAACAGCAATAATAAAAGGATTGGAATGTACAAATGATGCACAGTGCAATTGCTCACCACCCACCAATCAACACCCAGCTAGTCCCCGAGCGGAGATCCCCCACCCCCACTCCTCTAGTTTATATACTAGATGTGACGTCCCATGGTATGGAATACCCCTTTGGCCAGTTTGGGTCAGCTGCCCTGGCTGTGTCCCCTCCCAACTCCTTGTGCCCCTCCAGCTTTCTCTCTGGCTGGGCACGAGAAGCTGAAAAATCCTTGACTTTAGACTAAACACTACTTAGCAACAACTGAAAACATCAGTGTGTTATCAACGTTCTTCTCATACTGAACTCAAAACACAGCACTGTACCAGCTACTAGGAAGACAATTAACTCTATCCCAGCTGAAACCAGGACAGAAGGCCTTTTCAGACCATCTCATTTTATATCCACCTTTTCAGTTGCCTGTTCTCTAAAGTTTCTTGAACACCCTTTCTCATCTTTATAGCGCACCATTTATATTCTCCTTGAAGAGAAATTTTCTCCCTAGCCAAGATTTACTTTGAATCACTTACAAGCTTTTTTTCCTTAAACCTTTAGCATTGTTGCCCACCTACCATCATCCCACATCCAATTTACCCCCAAGATATTTATTTCACTTTTGTGTTAAAGTTATATTAACTGCAAAGGTGAGTATTCTTTCTTATTAGTAGTACAAGGAAAAAAGGCGATCATCTAGTCCAATTGCCTGACCACTTCAGGGCTGAACAAAAGTTAAAGCACATTATTAAGAGCATTGTCCAAATGCCTCTTAAACACTGGCAAGCTTGGGGCATCGACCACCGCTCTAGGAAGCCTGTTCCAGTGTTTGACCACCCTCTCAGTAAAGAAGTGCTTCCTAATGTCAAGTCTGAACCTCCCCTGGCAGAGCTTTGAACCATTCCCACTGGATCCCAGGGGGAAGAGCTCAGCACCTCCCTCTCCACGTCCCCTCCTCAGGAAGCTGCAGAGAGCCATGAGGTCACCCCTCAGCCTCCTTTTGTCCAAACTAGACAAGCCCAGAGTCCCTAGCCACTCCTCATAGGACATGCCTTCCAGCTCTTTCACCAGCTTTGTTGCCTTCGTCTGGATGCATTCAAGTACCTTAACATTGTTCGTAAATTGTAGGGGCCAGAACTGCACACATACTCAAGGTGAGGCGACAGCAATGCTAAGTACATTGGGAATAAGATAATGTGAATTTTAATACTGGTCCCAAGAAAGAAATTGTAGTTTTATTTACAAATCAATGCTACTTGTATACTACAGTAAAAATATCAATAAATTGACATCTTTCTTTTTCCTTCATTTGAATTAAAGCACAGAGTTCAATACTGAAGACCAACACAAAACATTTTTATTTCTGAAGTAATTTTTTCCAGCTTTTACTTTGGCTTCTGTTCATAGATGCAACAGATTTTTTGTGTTTATACTCATTCACCCAAGACCAAAACAAATGTTAATTAAGAAAAATCACAGAACCCTGTTTATATCAATTTGATCTGCCTAAAGCATTAGTTGGCAATACAAGTGTCACCATAATTTAAAGGCCCCAGCATCTAACTGTTCATGTATTCTTTGTTTTGGAGTTCTCTGAGATTCACAAAATTTTTTAGAATTTATCTAGTCTCTTTTCTTTAGCACAAAGATTAGAATATGTACTTGAAATTAAGTTACTGCTTTGAGACCAATTAAAACCATTAGGATATGCAGCTGATGAACATACTGTGTTTTTTCCACTTTTCTTTCTTAAAGACAATTGAGTGTAGCAAATCTGTAAATCTGAAATGACTTAATTAGTATCCAGGGACAGTTTAGTGGGATTTAATTAACAAAGATACCATAAATTACTTTAAGGAAAAAAACCCAAACTAACCAACTTCTCATTACATCCTGCTAGTTTGGTTGGGGGGAGTGGGGGTGGTTTTGGTGTTTGGGGTTTTTTTAATGGGAAATTCTAGTTAAAAGGAATATACTTTGCCATTTAGAATGATCTCAGAAAGCAATACTTATCTTCAGACCAGCAAGAAAAGTGTTCTAGAGCCTCATTCCAATTTTTTGTCTGCACAACAGATGGACTACATTAAAAAAAAAAATCTTGAGAGCTAAAATAAAGGGAGAGACTAAATCATAGAAGGAAGCAAAGTATAGTTATTATTTAATGCAAAAAAGTCAGGGGCAGGAGTATTCACAGATTCACAGAAAAAGGTCTCACACATTTTTTCTTCCCTGAAAGAACAGACTCATCTGCCTACTGTCACAATACCTACTCCATAAAATACTACCAGGGCAGAAGGCTTTATTATAATATTAAAACCTTTGCACATTCTATAATTTTTATTTCTATTAACTTGTCCCCACTGTAACAGACTGCATCTTTTCTTACTGAGACAAGACAGAATTAAGCTTTCTAGTTTATTCATCTGCTTCATCCTATTTGTAGAGGCTTGAGTCTTCCTTATTACACTGTATTCAGCCTGATCTTTGCTCTCTCTAGTGTTATTGATCATATCCCTTTAGAAGCATCTCTGTCTATTTCAGCATGACACAACCTCCATTTTCTCCTGTGCCAACTTATCCTGCTTTCCTCATGACAGGCTCCTGAACATATGAAGCAGGTATGATCAGCACAGAACAACCTAGTATTCTGAGGTCCAGACTGGCATGAGGAGCAATAGGCAGACTCCGTAGGTTAATCTTCTCTGACTTAGCCATTTCTGCATCATAAAGCTGTGGAGGGTTGGGGGCAGGGTCTAGTTGCTACCCATAGCGCATGAAAAGCAACTTCTTCATGTCTTTTCTTAGATTAGTAGCAAGATGTACAGCTATTCCTCCACAGAGAATACAGGGAGAATATTTCGATGAGGGATACAACCCAGTAATGGGTGTTCTTTGTGGCAATCTTTTAGGTGTGCAGATGTTCATTATTGCAAAAGGAGCCTGGTATTCCAAATTTCTCTCTTATTTCAAAATTGGCTTTAACCGTGGACTGACTTCCCCTGTACCACCTTCGTACCACACAGTCTCAGCTCAAATTGGATCCAGATCAAATACAAGTGGTGGCAGTCTATTTTGCACATCTCATCGCATGGACATTGTGAAGGCAGCTACACTAAGGAATGAAAAGCACACAAAAACACTATGGAAGATTGCATCTACGCTTACATAGAGTACCTCGTTTAACAGTACGAAAATGCTCTATTAGAGTCACATAACTGGCTTTCCTTCCTATAAGATAGGAGCATGGAGGATCGCATACAATCGGACACAATGGTGTTGTCAAGAGGCAGCTGAAGTGTGCACTTGAAGTATCAGTCCCCAGGGCATTCCTGGGAATGACACTAGAGTTAACATGGGCTTTTACTGACTGCAGTGTGTCAAATAACCACACAGCTTTTTCCATTTGTGTTTACTCAAGAAGACATATCCCATTCTGAATGAATGAAGAACAGGGACACAGCTGTTATTAGAATGCTTTGAAGTGGATGAGGTATCTTTCCATTATTAGAGAAGTAAAACTTCAACAATTCCTTAGAGAATTCATAAAATGGAGCCCTAATAATTAAGATATAAAGACATTTCGAAAAATTAAAAAAGAAAAAAAAAATTCATACTTTCCCTTGGAATGGACCTACAGTCTTCCAGGATTTTGGCATATGGGCAACTCCCCATAATTTATCTTGAGAAGAATCCAGACATAGTTTATGCATGTTTTCTAACTTTTCTTCCTGTCTTTAATGAAAGTATCATCTCCCCTTGTATCCATGTTTATAAAGTAATACTAGAAATACATAAAGTAAATTTGTCACCTCAATAATATTAATTTTAACAATTAAAAAAAATATCACTGTAACTGCTATGTCAACATATGATTGTCTTGACAAGGGTGTACTTTGGGGAATTTTCCATTCAGATAAAGGAAATCCATAACACTAAAATTATCATTAAATAAAGCATGCATTATAATCTTAAACAACTTTTCAATAAAGGAGAGTAAAATGTCGGTGATTAAAGGAGAAACAAAGGAGGGGAAAATAAGAATGATATCCATCTTACATTAAGGAATCTCTGGCCAAATGGAAGAAACAGTTATAAACAGTGATAAATGTTTTGTCTTCATTGCCTTCATTTTAATGGATTTGAAATTAAGTCTTAAATGGCACAAGGAGTCTTACAACACAGTTTCTAAATATTAGCTGAAACTATCATATTCAGCTTCAGCCCTAGGTTCACAACTGAATATTTATATTATCCCATGGCAGGAGATAACCTCTTCTTCAGCTGAAGTAACTACTTCCTTTCAAAAGGTTCCCCTCCCACCACCCCTTGCTTCAAAAACCACCAGTTTGCAGTTGAGCTCTAACAAGATTTAAACTCTACTTCTTTAAGATTGATGGTTTCTCATAGCTAAGAGTTGTTCCCATATGTACTTCAAAGTCAAGCGATGGCGTGGACTTCCCAGCAGTGTGTTGTGCTTTTGAAGTCTTTGAATTATCCATAGGAGATGCTACTAACAAAGAGAAACTGACAGTCTTAAAAAAAGCAGAATTTAAATATACTTACAGCAAATGCCACAAAAAAAGAGAGGATTACCTTTTTAAAACTAATTCTTTTTTCTGTCTTTTCAGACAGGAACAGATCTCAAGAAAAAAAAGATGTTGTAGCTGGGATTACTGTTTATCAGCAGGAACAACCAATATCATAATATGAATGGTCTAGACACTCCAGAAAGAAATATAAATTTAATGCAAATACTTCCTGAAATATTTTTATGCCTTATAATTAAACTAAATAACTCAATCTCCTTATTCATTGTCAAATTTATTTAAAATTTATTTGAAAAGAGCTCATGGTCTTTTTTTTTTCTCTTAAATGTTAACAGTAGTTGCAGGTAGGTCAAGTAGATCACAACATACACAAGAAAATTCTTATCCATCCACCTGACCCCCGTCATCCATCTTCATTCCTATTTCTACTTACATCCTGACTTGAAAACGTACTTTATGAAAAGATCAGATCTAGCATGACTGTTAACAACATATCTTTTTCAGAAAACATGGAGTTTAGAGAGCCCATTAAACATGATTTTTTTTTTTTTTTTTTTGGGGGGGGGAGAAAATTACTTGAAAATATTGAGCAAAGCGGTTTCAAAGTATTAAAACATACAACTTTTCTAACTGAAAGGCCTGTTTTAAAAGGTAACCTGTTTATTGTAAAAATAGTCTCCAAATTATTTAAATCAAAGTGAAATATTTCCAATTTATGTAAACCTAAGTCTCTAACTGTTTCACTGAACCACAAATAACTTTTTCAATCACCATTTGATTAAAATTTGAGGCTTTTTCACTTCCTGTCCTATTTCAGAATAATAATATATATATTAAAAAAATAAAACATGAATAAACAAGCCACATATTTCTTGCCTTAAGTCTGGAAAGCTAACCTTTTAGGGAGGCAGACTCTAAACTTCACTGCCTTGCCTTTTTTTAAAAAGACATGAAGAAAAAAATCAGTTATAAATAATTTTATGCACTGCCATCTCTGCTCCCTTCTCACCTCTTGATAGCTATATACACATCCTGTTTGAACTTAAATAATAAGCAGGCATTCTGTCCTGCTGTAACTGCTGTTTATCTAGCAGAGTTAGTCTTCACTACAGGTAGCCTCACATGTAACGCATTGTCTCTTGATCTTATTTTTTTATTTCCGATTTAGATAGATGGTAGCATTATGTAACAAGGGTGTCAACAATCTTCCAGTTCACTGAACCATGAGAAGGGTTTGAGGCTCACCATACTCTTTTCTTGCCAATGACAGTTCAACCAACATGGAAGAAGTTAGCAATATTTCTAAAAGTATTAAATATATCCCATTTGGCTAAGGACCTGCCTTGTATCTTCCATTACAGTCAGATTTTCCTCTGACCAGGGTCTGAGTTCTGACTGCCACTAGGATAGACCTCAAATCAAACTTAAGTTTTTAAAACATTTTTCAAAGATGTCACTGTCAAGGCAAAACAGAAGGGCAAAACAAATTTTAGGGTGTGGTAAGGGAAAGGTAGCAAACTGGTATATTTCTGCTGGAGAGTCAGTTCATTTTTAACTGAGGTAACTCATCTGCAAAATAAGCCTCCAAACTTCCTTTGGTTTCAATTCCTAGCAGCTAAAATCAGGGCTCCTCCTGCAATTCTATCCAAAAAAGCAGATACTGAAATTCCAAACAAATATGGTATTTGTTTTCTAACTTAACTAATGCTAGAAGCAGTGCTAGAGTTTAGGTCTCCTATTTCACCTGGCATACTAGTACATCTTTCAGGTTACCATATTTTTCTTCAAAATTTAAGTTTTAAATAAAGTCAAAAGACATAGCTGTTAGCAACTGGTAAGACACTGCAGAAAACACAGGTAGAGCGTGACTGATTTATTGACAGCTGTGAGCTCAAACGCACAGAATTCAGCAACTGAAGCATACTTATGAGAATACTTATGCTAATAAATCCGCATTATTTGTTGTACACTACCTTGCCAACAGAAATTCTTGTAATTTAGTTAAGATTTCTTAAATTAAGAAATATGAGTAGTGACACCCCTCCTCCCTCTCTTTGAACATGTGAATGTATCTGCACATAGTCTAAAGCTTTAGCCTTACCGGTGCTGTCATCATAAACAACAGTAACTGTTTTCCACTTGAAGAACTGCACAAGGTCAAGGATGGCACGGCTGAGGGAAGAGAAATCTGGATAGAGGCTGACATAGAAGGAGTCCTTGTTGTCTGACACCTGATGTTTCCAGCGGGTCTGGATATGTGGAACACCCAAAGCGTTGCAGATGGATTGCACAGCATTAGCTGAGGAGCTATGGGATGGTCCGAAGATAGCAGCCACCCCAAGGGACAGCTGATCGCAGGCTGAAGAGGAGACAGAAGTCTGTCAATGATGAAAGAAGGCAGTGTGCCAGAAGGTATTGCACAATTCATATTAAACAAAAGGCACTCCATGAAATATAACTTTTATTGCTGACAGAGCTCCCTTCTTGTGTAACACACCCACTTGCACAGATTTCAACCTCAGAATACTTTTCTAAGCTTCCACTATGAGCTGATGAATAGCAACACTTAACATCAAAATAGTGCTCAGCTACGTTTAATAAACACTTCTATGTCAGTGGAAGCCACAAAGGCCAGCAATTGTGTATCTTTTAAAAAGCACTGACAAGAGAAGAGATTTATGCTCAGCTGCATCTTACATTTGGAAAGGGGCCATATGGGACAGTATTCTAACCTAGGCTCTTTAAGCATTAACTTCTTCCTCAATCAATCAACACTATTTCTACTGAGATCCTAATTACTCAGGAATTGTACGTGTTAAGTAGATTCTAGTTTAGTATCAGGCAAATGATTGATTTTCTTGAAATGGACATTTGAATTTCTGTATCTGAAAAGTAGGCATATTGACTAGAAAAATTTAAAGGTCAACATCTTCCCTAAAACAAAATTAAATTGCTATCTGCTAATGAAAAAAAAAAAATCAGTGTCCCCTCTTCAACACCGGAAATACTCAGTTTTCTACACCTATATTAGTAAATAAAACAGGCCCTGAGAGTCACTGACACGATACTGCTGCATTCAAGTGGCTTAGCTCTCCTCTTTCCAATATAGGTTGGCCCTACCTATACTGTGCATTAGCAGTCTCTGGTCTGTATTATTTCCCACAGCATGCTCCAGTATTATCTTGTAGATTATTAGTTGGAACATGCCAAAAAGAAGGCAGGAAAATTAGTCAATACTGCAGACCAGTGTTTCAGCCCATGTCCTGCTCCTGTTTAGATCACTACCATAGACATAATCTTTATGAGTATGCAGTTATGAAAACCAACAGATTCTGTATCCTAAGAAAACATCCTATTTGGTAGCAAGAAGTAATGGAAAGTATCTCCCTAATCCAATCTCAATGCGAGTATTTTTATGAGGATTGATTAATTAATATTGTTACTCCACCGTCAATGTTCCTGATAGCTGAGGATACAAGCAATAGAAATACATCTTGCTGCATTACTTTTCTCAGCAAGTGAAAATTAATTGTGTTATTGTGCACATCCTTTTCAACATAATGAAAATATTGCTAAGTCTTTCAAGTACATTCCAGAAACTATGCTGGCACACCTTTTTATTACTACAGCGCACCGGTGGTTTAAATGAACTTCTCATATACGTACAGGATCTCCATTGCATTTCTGAGTGTCGGAGCAGGGCCTAAATGACTAGCTTGATAAAAAAACATTTATGCTAATATTGCCCTTCCTAAGAGTAATCAACAAGCTTTATGCAAATGTCAGTAAATGGGATCACTAACAACAGCAATAGCTAGCAGATGGCTTTTCAATGGGCTTTTTTTTTTTTTTCCCTGTTTCTGAGATTTGAATAATGCAATGCTTTCACACGTGATTTAATATGGCACTGGCTTTATCAGATGCATACCAATTTTTCTAGTGCAATGAGGGATATTTTGTTTGCATTTACATTATTCTTCACTGAAACAGTATCTTGGAAATACCATCTTGCCTTCAGATTGCTCTTTCATATAGTACCTTTAAAAATCCATTAATATTTCATCTATATTCAACTTCAAAAGTATGTGTTACTCAGAGGTCTAAGCAGGCTATTTCTGATGCAGCGCCTGCCTGCTCACTAATGGACATAATCATGAACCACAAAATGAGTCAAATGCTTAAACCTCATTGTTAAAACTCTGCTTTGGAGCCATCATAATAAAATGAACCATTTTATGTTAACCTTTAGCCTTTGATTCTGAACTAAAGCACCTGTCAGCACAAATGTAGTTGGCTGTGTTGTGAATTGATGAAGCAAAAAGCTATTAGCACTGGAAGATTACACAGATTTTGATACAGCCTGACCAGTTACAAATAGAGAATTGCATTCTCATCCAAGATGCAAGTGGAAACAATGAATACATACAATCTATTCAATATATTCAATCCATGGCACGTTGCCATTCTAACTTCAGCTATTATAGTCTATCAAGATTTAGCAACATAATATTAGGGCTAGCTCACACCTTCAAGCAAACCCCAAGTAAGGGCTAAAAGTAGTTGCATTGTCTCAGGAAAGGATTAAAGATTGCAGAACAAATTTCTCTGCTGTCTACATCCTCCCTCAGGAATGGAGAGAATCTCTCCCATTAAATTTCACACGACAGTGCGTGCTGGAGTCAGGAAGCAGTTGAATTTAGAAGATGAGGACGAAAGGAGAAAGAAGGGGCCAGAATTAAGAAGCAGCCCATTTATTGGCTGAGATGGAAAGAGTAGTCTCTCTCAGAACCTGCTTTAATCCAATGTCCAAAACACCAGAATAACAACTCAAAAGTACTTTGTTAAAAGTGTTGTTTGCCTCTCTCTTCTTCCATACACTCTCCTCTGCAAAGAAACCATATTGGTAGGCATAAATACTTAGCCCATAATATTTTTCATAAATGAAAGCATCTTACAATTACTAAACTGTGTATTTCTGTACAAAAATGGATATTGTCTATTTTCATACCTAACAACAGTCTATATTAGAATTATTTAGCAAATAAACAGATAAAATGGGTTAACAAGATTAGCTCTCTATGTTACAGCAAAAGAGAAAATTTTCTCATATTTTTTAAACTGAATCAGTATTATATTACACTTTTAAGATGTACTTCATGTACATTCATCCTAACACAGCAGCTTTTCCCTATGTAGCATTTCTAATGTGGCATCAAATGTTTTCATTCATCTTAGGCCACTATAACACCAGAAATCCCTTATTGTGTAAAGCTTTCATTATTTAACAGTTGGGAGTGGTATGCTGGGACCAGATCACTTGGTAAATTTAGGCTAGAAACCTGTCATAAGAAGTACAGGATGACCTCTGATTCTTTCATCCTTCTTATTTTCTTGTTAAAGATAACATTCATATGAAATTGGCTCTTCAATTTATAAAAAAAATGTTTTTAAAGAACATGTAATACAGTGTAAAATTCAGTCCTACTGAGTTCTGACACCAGGCTTTGCATTTTCTCCTGTAAATACATACTGAATTTGTTGGGGTTTGTACTTTTCAGGATATGGCAATGCTGCAGTGCAACTTGCATCTATTGTCATAGACTTGAACATAAAACAATCTGAAAACTTCAATTTTTTTGAGAATCAAAGATTTGAAAATTTAGGAAAAGTGTTCAAAACTATTTTTAACTTTTAATTTTTCTTTAAACAAATCATTTATAGTTAGGAGAAAAAAGCTGAACTCGGGCCTAAAGATTTACCTGAGAGCAAAATTCTTAAGCACAGACTTAATATTTAGGCTTATTTTTATGCCTTGTTGACATAAGATGCACAAAATTACAACTATTTGTTCCCCTTTGAAGCCCACACCTGCTAACTATGAGACATTCATATGCTAAAGGTATTTGTGGAGATGTACTTAAAGTGATTGAATGCTTAAAATTGAATTGGAGCTTTCTTCCAGGTTCACTAGAATTTGGAGGCACTTGGCATTTTCCAGGACAAAGTCTGGAGTTAGTGTTTTCTCACTCCAAAGGAGCTGGTCTCAAAAACACCCTAGTTACAAAGCTCAGAAAAATTTATTTCAGATTTTAAATATTTAAAGAAATAGCTTTTAGACAGGGGCAGTGGGAGCAAAGGTGACAATGTAATTTTCAAGCAGGTACCATTACAGCCTTCAAAGGGTGGTCTTTAAAGCAGTTCTTTGATGTCAGCCACCAACTTGTACAGTCTCATTGCACATGGCTTTATTGGACAGATATTTTTTCAGGTAGATAAGCCAAGTGAGTCTTAGTTGCTCATTAAAAAAAAATTAAATATGCAAAAGGTTACCTTTTTTGGATGCTTCAAAACTGTCATAGAGATTTATCTTTTGGGTGTCGTATGTTAATGTGGTGTTTGGCAGAAGAGTTCTGTTTCTGTTGATTGTGTTCACAGCAAATCTGAAGGCTAATTCTTCTGCTCCCATTGGACCAGATTCCACACACTCAAAAATGCCTCCTGGTAGTGGGGGAAAGAAGAAAGAAAAAACCAAACCACTAGTAAGCCAAAATGGCATACAAGTACAACTTTAATCATCAGTTTGGGAAAAGATTCATCAGCCTGAAGTTTTTAACTTAATAAACCTCATAGACTGCAGCTCATGAAATTATCTCATGATTTTGGTGAGGTTTGGGTCAAACCATAAATAACCCAGCAACAAATCAAACTTACCTTAAAGAAAACCTGTTTGGTTTTTTTCCATACAACATCCATTTTACTATTGTGAATAAGAACAGTGTGGCAATATGAACTAACCACACTATTTAGAAGCAAAATAGGAGAGGAATGAAGAATAAGTAATTATTCTTTTATGTAGTTAAACTTGAAATGATTACAGTTACCACTTCCAGATCAACCACCACCTACGTGTATGTGGCAGGAGGGAGGGAGATTTCTGGATTCTTGTTTTCTACTGTTCTAGACTTATGATACAACTATAATGAACTGGAGAGTTCACTGGAAATGCAACATATAAAAGAGCATGGAACTGGGATGCCCCAAACTGCCTCCAGAATTGAAGATGTGTATGTATTTTAGCATGACTGCGTGCCTGAACTGATAAATATGTTGAGCAAAGGGTTCAAATGTTGCTTTTTCGTACTGAACCATATGTACACACTAACCTCATTCTCAACAAGTACAGCAATCTAAGCAACTACACCCTGCATAAGGTCTATCATGCAATGAAAACATCCCCAAACAAAGCATACTGCTGGAGCAGGACATGCCTCAAATGATAATTTCTAGAACTCTTCTGAGCCAGCCTTAATCTTAAATGAAGCAAATAAGTTTGTGAAACAGTGCTGTGCTTCAGCTGTTCTTTTCCTCATTAATGAGATATGTCGTGGTTTAACCCCAGCCAGCAACTAAGCACCACACAGCCACTCACTCACTCCCCCCCCACCCAGTGGGATGGGGGAGAAAATCAGGAAAAGAAGTAAAACTCCTGGGTTGAGATAAGAACGGTTTAATAGAACAGAAAAGAAGAAACTAATAATGATAATGATAACACTAACAAAATGACAGCAGTAGTAATAAAAGGATTGAAATGTACAAATGATGCGCAGGGCAATTGCTCACCACCCGCCGACTGACACCCAGCCAGTCCCCGAGCAGCGAAGCCCTGCCCCCCCCTTCCCAGTTCCTAAACTAGATGGGACGTCACATGGTATGGAATACACCGTTGGCCAGTTTGGGTCAGGTGCCCTGGCTGGGCATGAGAAGCTGAAAAATCCTTGACTATAGTCTAAACACTACTGAGCAACAACTGAAAACATCAGTGTGTTATCAACATTCTTCACTACTGAACACAAAACATAGCACTGCACCAGCTACTAGGAAGACAGTTAACTCTATCCCAGCTGAAACCAGGACAGATATCATTGCCCATGAAATGTAAATTTATACATACTTTGCGGTAACATCATTTATTCTTGGGTCTGGAAAGGCCAAGGATACAGTGACAATAAAAGTAATTTGATATGTCCTTATTATGGTGACATAGAGTGCCTCAGAAAAACAATGAGTGTCCATATGGTCTCTTTGGTCCTCATGCTAACAGCATCTGTCAATACTAATGGATGGCCAATGGCCATCATCTGAAGATCACTAATTACAAGCCAACCATTGTATCTGCAAGAAATGTTTTTCTGCTTGCTTTCTCCTAGCTTGTGCTTATTCATTTCCAAAGTAATGTTGCTACCTGGCTTTGTATTGTCTAAAAAAAATTAAAAAAAAAAAATATTAAAAAATAATAAAAAAAAATAAAAAATTGTTCAACACTCAACTTTCTCAGCAAGAAGCTCTCAGAATCTGAATGTACAGGAACTGAGTCAGACTGAACTTCACAAACTACAGTCAGTTTGTAAACAGTCTTGTTGAGCAGCCAAGTAGATAAACCATTTCTAAAACAAAAAGAATGTGTATTTAGTTAGCAGCTGTCCCTTTCTGATACTATTAAACATGAAAAGGCTTTTCACTTTTGCAAACCTCATGCCTCTTCCAACCTATTTCTCACTACAGGATGGAGATGTTAACTTTTTTCCTGCAGATGAGGTCTTAAATTCCTGTTGAGAGCCCTAGGGACAGATGCTCAAATAATATTAATTTAAAAGCACAAGCACTAACCCCTGAGATCAGATGTGACTAATAATTATTTAAACATTAGTCATTTAAAACTGAGAATGAGGCACTGATGGGAAAGGCAGATGCTTAAGAAAAATTTAGATACATAGGGAAATGATCTAAACTGACTGAGTATAGAATGTATATATAATCAGTAACCAATATTAACAATACTTCAGAAGCTAAAGCAAAAGAAACTTGGATAACATTCAGGTAAATATAGGCTTAGTACACTTTAAAACTGAAAAAAATTACCATGTTTATTTGCACAATAATGCAATATTAACCTGAAAGGCAACCTACTGCTTTTGAAATTAATGAAGTGCTCTGCTCAGGAAAATGTAGTCTAATAGACAAGATTTTGGGCTGCTTAAGAATTACAGCACCTAAACATTATAAATTAAACTGTGACATATAGGAGGAACCTATTCTGATTTGGGGCAAATTTTTAAAAATTGCTGCAGAAAGCTAAAAATTAGTGAATAAATGATAAGTATTAAGAGACAAGAAAAATAAAAAGACATTTCCATGAACATAATGAAAACAAAGATAGATTTTATAGGCTTTCCTCAGGCATGTGGAAAGCAGTTATTCAAAGATGTTTGAATAAATCAGTATCACACAAACAGTTATTAAAAAAAAAAGATTATATCCTAAGTTACAATGGATTCATAAAGGGAAATAAGCATTATTCTTCCTCAAATTTTTACATTGGAAGATTTCTTCCTTAATTTCAATGTGGCTGAAGCTCAATACAGTCTTCCTTATTTATTCCTGTATTTTTTATTCTGCCCATTTCTAAATTCTTGAGATGGGGAATTCCTTGTCAAGGATGCTGCCACTATTCTCAGTATAAGATAAAATAAATATAAAAATGGATTTTGACCTCCTGTATCTGCGTAATTCCTAATGGTAGTGACAGTCCATCACATAGTAAGACAATTTTATGAAGATGACAAAGTCCCTATCTCCTGTGAGTGGCAATGACGTGTAAATTCCCATGTGCACCATTCAGTGGTTTCTTCCCTCACTCACGCTTTCTCTGTCCCTGTGATAAATATATGCCCTGCAAAGCTGGCAGCATATGGTCTGTCTAACTCAGGGTAAATTTCCATTCCTAAGGAACACAGAGGTAACCTGTTTCTGTTATCCTATGATTAGGATATTTTGCTAGGAGGAAGGAAAACATAGCTTCTGATTCCTGCTCCTGAATATTTTCACACTTTACACTAGATAGACACTGAATTAAAAATAAGAACCCTAGAGAAATATAGATTAGACCATATATATGCGGTTTTCTAGCTGTTTTCTAACTTGTAGGATGTCAAACTTCCACTAGTCTCCTTTCATTTCTTTAATGCTGCTTCTGTATCTGTCCGCTCAAGCAGTGGGGGAGGACCATCCCATAATTAAATATTTTGGATGCTGGCATATGTAGGTCCAGCTTAACCTTCACACTAAGAGGACTCAAATCAACAGGTTTTCAAAGTGCACCATGTCCTACTGATATGCAAAATGACTGAAAATCCCAGGCTCCTCCATAGAGAATAACAGCTGCTAGCTTTGGCCAACCTAATACTGCATACAGGGCACCACCATTTTTTAATTGAACATCTAAGCAGTTTAAATTGAACTCACACCCTAATCAGAGCAGGAGCTTAGGCAGACACACGTCTGCATTTTGAATATCAGGGTATAGTCATAAAACAGCTCCTCATTCTCCAGATGAGAGCCCTTTTGTGTGCACGGAAGTCTGTGTTTCAGATATTTTCAGGATGCTCAGCAAAGGCACATAAATAAGTTCAGACATTAACAGGAATAGGAGGTTTTAAAGGCTGCTTTCTCCATTGCTGCATAAGATGCAAGTAGATACTTATCTGGTAACTTTAAACTGCCTTGGCCTTACTGTTATGTTCCTATATTTGTTATTGAATATGTAAATAAACAGCAAAAAAATACTTTGAGTATTTTTAAGGAAAACGTTGTGTAAATCCACCGGCTTAATGCTAGGAGACAAGCTACAAATTACACTGCAATTTTTATAAAATGGAAAGGAAATGAATAAAAAGGATTGGCTTTCCACTTCAGGTATACTCATTTGTAAAGGGTTAGTGGTTTCCAGAAGCTGTTATAGCATACTGAGTTGTGTTGTTCCCTTCTAAGCAGGCTGTTCTTTACTGCTGTTGTACCTTGTATTCAGGATAGCCTTAATAATCAAATAGAGGAATGCACTGCATGCTGTCAGATAAGCAGACAGAAGAGTCATAAATCTTGCCATTGATATGTGGACAAGCAGCCAAGCTAATGCCTATCTCTGTCTAACAGCTTGAAAAAATGCAGGTGTTGCGGTTTGTCTTATTTTTAACACAGCTTATATACCCGTAATAGGCAGACACATCAGTTCTCATACACAACCAGCAGCACATTCTAGAGGAAATGGCTGAATTTTCACTGCTACCTCAAAACAGAGACAGAAAACTTAAAAGGAATAGTAAAATGTCTATTTAATGCTTAGCTTGCTTTAATGGTCTCATATATGACTTCTTCATTTAGAATGTTAATGATACAGCAATTCATCTCTGCCCTATAACAGTAGGGCACATGGCATCACGTAGCTACAGCTCAATCTGTAGCTCATGAAGTTTTATTGACTGTGTACAGTAGGTGACTGCTGTATAGCTGAACACTTCTTCAAGTTTTCACTGTCATGATAACCACTTATCAAAAGCTCACTAGATTTTAGTAGTGATCAACACCTGAAGAATTACAGTGATAAGGAATGTTTAAGACAGGCCAGTCCAAGCCAGATATGCAAGAGCAATTATAAAACAATCTTTAAATACTGTATCTTTTGTAGTGACATCCAGGATAATTCAGATCTCCTATTATTCTTGATATACTAAAACTGCTTTTACTGAACCTGAAATCCATGAGGATTTCGCATCACAGTTGTCACTATTGAAAAAAACATTTATGTGACCAAGTTCTTTTGCCATAACCAATAGGGAAAATCCAGTCATCAGTGTAATACTGATGCAGTAACAGTTACTTCAGAAACAGAAAACACTAGACAAAAATGATAGTAATATTTAATCAAAAGGGACAATATGTAGTGTCTAAAGTAGTAAGAGTAATGTAGATATCCTTTTCATTTTCCAAAGGGAAAAAAAGTCTGAAATAGTTTTTAGAAAAACTATAAAGTAAAAAAATAATCTGTTCTGAAATTGTTCAAATGAAAAAGCTTGCATTTTCCACCAAAAAAGTTTGAAGATTTTCCATTTTTAGTCTACAAGTCATCTTAGTTTTCCCCAATTTTCAAATCATTTTCTCAAATGCAAAATCCAAAGGAAAAAAAAATAAATCAGCTTGCTACACATCTTGGCAAATAATGAAAAAAAATTGGTCCTGCTCTTAACTACTTAATTTCACACATAATAGGATAACCAACAGATAGAATTAAAACTTCCATGGTTTGGCAGTATCAGGAATTTACCAGACTAATTTTCAAATGTGAAATCATGAGAGAAAAATTTAAACACAAACTTATTCTAATACAGCATTGTTGGCATTAACAAAGTTATGGAAACAATAACATTAATCATAATTTCATTTTTAACTGTGATTTCCTTGTATGAAGATGTAGGATGAAGTTTCAATTTTTTCTAATAAAACAACTTGATAAAGATCTCACACATACACACACTAGTTATTAATAGCTATAATTTTTTAACTTTATAGCCATATTACTGTTACCATGCACCAATCTACACAAATTTAACAGCAGCTATGAAGAAGGTGGTCTTTAATTAATACATTATAAAAAGTAACATCAGTGACATTGTGGCATGAACACCATTTTTTAATGATACAGTAAAGTTTAAAATATAATAATGTAAACCCATGACTTAAGTAACATTAAAAAGGTGACCGAGAGCTAGGAATGAAATTATTTTATTTCTTCTTCCTCACCTCAGATCAATACTTTGAATTTAGGATAACTATGGTCCCCAGCACTAATCCTGATATGACAAATAGAAATCTCTTATTCTGATTGATTATTTGCCATTCAGAAAACATGAACTCTCAGACAGTCTTTGTTTAATTAACCTGGAAAGATGGGAGAAAGGAGTAACTGGTATTTGTGAACACAGTATCTGTGAACAAAGTATCTGAGATAAAAAACTTTTTAGAAAAGTGTTTCAAGAGAGAATCAAGCAAGTCTATCAGTATTACACCATTAAAATATATGCTTATATCTGCTGTGTTCCAATTTTGAAATTGGCCATTTGGTAATCAGAGCCAATGATTATGCAAAGTGGTACTACGTGTGGAGGGATAAAAAGGTCAAAAGCATATTATTGAGAGTTCAGTGGATGTTAGTATACTGTCAGCATTTCCATAGATGGGAGTGATGGCTTTTTGGAAGTGTGAAGGGGCTACAGTTCTCCTAATACAGGCATAGCCAGGAGGCAGTGAGGAGGCTCATCCAAAAAACCCAGTATCACTGATGTGGCATGGCTGATACTGAGAGCAGGAGGGATGGTAGGTGCTGTGCTACGGTGAGTGATCAGGGTTGCTGGCTGAAGGAATTTTAACCATAATCAAGTGTGCTATGGGCTGTACTGATAATCCAGTTTCAGATCCTGTTACGGATTGGAAAGCTACAGAGGTGGTTCAAATACCTCCATAAAGGTTTCCAGCTTAGACATGTGCTTCCTATAAATACAGAACAAAATTACATTTTAGCCAATTATTTCTGTCTGGAACAGGATTTAAGAAAATGAATCATTGTCATGCAAGACATTAAAAGCAAATGAAAAATTTTCTTCTTTACAACCTTTCCATAAAACAATGTAGTTTAAATTTTTATATCGATTTCAAAATTATATTGAAAGCTTTCTGAATCCCACAACAGCAAGATGTTTAAAAGGATCACTTGACATAGAAAACTCTGTTTATTTGACTTTGAAGTCCTTTTTGTGTGGATAAGCCACTGTGGGAAAAGACAGTACACTTCAGCAGTATCCTTTATCCATACTGAGTGTACGCAGGGTTTGGAGGAGGGAAGCAGGACCTGGAATTTCGGGGGTTAGTTTTCATTGCCACTGATTTCTTGTGTGACCTTGGACCAGAAGCTTTTCTGAAAAATAAATATCCCAAAACGGATGTAACAAACTCCTCAACATTGCAATAGAGGCACAATTATTGGAAAAAACAGTAACACATTTTGAAATGAGACATAATTTATGTTAAAGGCATTCGTGAAATCAGTGTGAAAGCATGATCACAGAATCCTGCAAATTTTTCACTATAAAATGCATAGAAATATTACTTTCAGCATCTCAGTTATCTTTTCACCAATATTTTAGTGTAGTTGCATGAAACTGGCAAGTTTAAGACATTTTTCTCCTAAAAGGATTTGAATTACCCACAGTTTTAAGGAAAAAAAAGTATATATTTTCTGATTGTACAATACATTAGGGGCTAAATATCCAGTCAATGTTAGGTTTATCCTGTTAATTTAGTGTTAAATTATATATCAAACCAGGAAGAGTTTGTTTTGTTCCAGGAAATAATATGAGGAAATAATAAGGGATAATATAAGCAAATAATAAGAGTGGATCTCATTTGAACAAAAGCTTCTTTATCTTATAAAACTGGTGAAGAAGATTTTTAAAGATAAATGATAAGTATTTAAGTCAGATGTGACAAATGCCACATGTCGGAATCTTACTTTCCATCAGCACAGTTCCAAATATGCTTTAAAAAGTCATAAATAAAATACTACTAAAAAATATTACTAGACTGGAATATGCAGCATACTTATAAAACACTGCTTCTGATAGCATGTCTGTTTATGAACATTACTCCTTTCAGTTAGAATATCAACAGAACATGACTAAAGATGACAGGCAAAATAACACCTAAACACATTCATCTACAGTGTTAGAATGTACTATCTGTATGATTCCTTCCCACGTTAAGGATATACATTAGCTTCTTCTGAGATGCTAAGCAATTTATTACAGAACACACAATTTCAGTGCAATTATCACATTCATGTAATATTTAGTCTCTCATGACTAGCAGTAACAAAAGGAAACAAAACACTAAATGAAATGTCACTACAAAAATGGCCTCAGAAGATTTTGCTAAAATGTGCTTTTCATTACTTTGGCTAACAAAATGTTTTAAACTGCCTTAAAACAACACACCTTTGTTTCCTTCCCTTTTTCTAAACAGGCAGCCAACACCCAGATAAAAAGTTTTCAGTCTGCACAAAAAAACTTTTTTCTCCAAAACTTCTTTAAAGATGATAATATGCAAATGTAAATGCTTAGGTTTTACATAAATACTTTCACAATGACTAATCCAGAAGTCTTACATCTGTTTATAGGCTTCTTACTGGGGAGATACAATCTTCAAACTTTCCTGCTTATAGGTTTGAAGATAGACAAATCATATACCATTTCATTTTATTCTAGAAAGAGAAATTTTTCACAGATAGAATCCTTCAGTAACCTGAAACAATTCTTATGAAGTGTGTTATCTAATTTAAGAGAGGGGAAAAGAAAAAGGCCATACCTAGGCTTAAAATACATACATACACATATGTAACAGAAGAGATGCAGAGTACCAAATATCATTCTATGAATGGTATGAACTGTATGTACTTTTCACTGTCCACAGAATAAACCCTTTCATAAGTGGATTTAGTATTGTAATAGTTCTTAATAGTCATTCCTTGGGCTAATAACATAGTGTTTTGAATTCTGTTGTGGACAAAGGTACTACAACTGCTTATTTAAAGGACCCACGTTGCTATTATTCAGTGAAATACTTTTTCTTTCCACAGACATTTCAGATAAAAAGGAGGATTGTGGTATTTTTGCTGTGCATCAGCAAAGTAACCTCCAAAGAATCAATAAAAATTTGTTTCTTAAATGGAAAAAAAGTAGAACTCCACAAGTGCTCCTCCGTGAATAAGCAGGAGCAAGAACTGGTAAAGCCACTTGTTTAGCAGGAACTAAAAGCAGTATGGTTTTGTTTTCTAAGGACTATATATATGAGATATGAAATAAAGGTTTCTTGTTCTGCATATGGCACTGTAAAGTGAGAAAAATGAAGTTTTTCAGTTACTTTCATATTTCAGGAAAATATTTTCAAATTTTAGTTTGCTACATTGTGTTTTACATTACTTCATAGTAATGCATTACTACTTCCTAACACTGCCATGTTACTGTGCATTAACTGGAACAGTTTATTGTTTCCATTTTGTCCTTACAGCTATTAAAAGATAGATTTTCTTCAGTACTGCTTGGAACATTTAATCATCTTTTCAAACTGTTTCCTAACTCTATTACAATTAAACAGTTTGAAATCACTGCTATAGAAATGCTGTGAAATAGCAGGAAAATTTACAATAGTCATAAAAGAATTAAAAAACAAACTTCAAAATCAGACTGATGGAAAAGTTTTAAATGTGACAAACATTTTTTGCTTTTACATTTAATGTTTCACTTCAGTACTCAAATGTTCAGTTTCCAAAAATGTTTGAATTAGAGTGTTGCTTAGAAATTAGATCATTATCTTTTCATCTTAGTAATAATCTCACCAAAAGTCACTTTTGCCAAACGTATTGCTACCCCGGTTACAATATGGTATGTGCTGCTACAGGATTATCATTTAAATACTTGGAAGCAATTTTCAGAAGACTAAGGTGGGTTATTGAATATTATTTGGAAAAATCTTCATTATTCCTGTCCCTAATGTATTCCTGTCCCAGATGCTTGGACTGCATAGAAATGGTACTCCTGTATTCTCTCAATTATTCCCTTTTGAGTCTTAAGCCGTGGGAGAGGAAAAAAAAAAAAAAAAAAAATTGTTGTACTGTTAGTCCAGAAACAAGCAAATACTATGAGCAAACAAATATTAGGAACAAGAAAGAGATGGATCTGTAATGAAATTGTTAAGTGCTAATGTGGATAAAAAACAAAGTTAAACAAAACCAAAAACGCTTCTTAACTTCAAAAGCAGAGGTATTAGGTTCATCTGCTGCTAGACTGCAAATTTATTTTAGAGTTTTAAAAATACATTGGTTCATAGTCCTTGAGCTTACCTATTTCACAAGTTAGACCAATAGTGAAACATACTACATTTTGTAATGTGACCTAAGACAAATTATGCATCTCGGTATAACCTATACAGACAGGACATTAGCAGAAGAAATTAAGACACTGCTCTCTGAAGAAATGAATGAAATGTACTATATCAACTCCATAAATAACAAGAAATATAATTATAAATTTAAAGCTTTTTGAAAGATTTTGCATGCTACTTCTCTTCTAAATATTACACAAAAGATGCACAAATTTTGCCACAGATTCATATTTCTAAGTCATTCAACTAATATGATAAATATCAATAAAAAGCACATTAATGTATATGAAAGTTGAATGCTTCAAAAACTGATAATTTATGGCAGATTCGTGTGCAGAACAGATTCTGGTGGGATCTTGAACTAAACAAAGAAAAACATTTAACGAGGCACAAAAGTGTCTGTTTCAGTATGATACATATCAGAGATACTGATTCACTTCTCCAGTGATAAACCAGCGGTGTTTAATTCACAGCCTGCAGAAATATTATTGGAGGGGCTGGGGGAAAGTGTCATACAGAAGCAGAAGGTAAAAACATTTGACCTGAAGCACAGAGATACCCAATACTTTACACTCCTCTCTCATTTGCAGTACATTTAACTGTCATTTGTTTTTCTTAATAATTACCCAATTATCTTTTCCATGAGAAGGCAGGCGTCTGTATTCCTAATGACTGAAATGTGATCTAGATGTGCAAATGATACCTCCACAGTATATCCTTTCACTCTACTTCCACCTATATCCCAGAATTCAGCACTAGTTGTATCCACAGTTTGGGTTTAGATTGATCATCAATTATATGCAGATATTTTATTAAGAGTCTAAATGCTAAGAAATTGTTAGCTAATATGATAATTATGCTCTAAAAAGTTGTTCATTAGTTTGATAATTAAGTTTTAATTACCGAATTAGAAGCCTCTTGGGAAAAATTGAACAGTTGTTTTGGCAGGAAAGCAGGAGTTATGCATTCTACCTTCTATGAACCCTATATATGGATTAAATATTAACTGTTACATAAAGCAACTCTTCCTTTTTATTCTCTTTTCTATATATTTTTCTATAGAGTGGCCAAACTCTTCTAGATAGATACATCTTTAACCAGGATACTGTCTTATCTAGTATCACCACAGTATCAGCTTTACTTTTTTATTTACAAAGATATACTTTAAAAAAAATTCTAAAATGTTTTAAACCACTTCATCCACAGTGAAGACTCACATTTGTAACAATAGAGAACTAGACAGTAAAAATACTCCATGTTTTTCTTCTAATTTACATGGCTTAATAAGAAATTATTTTTTCATCCAGTATGATCAGTTCCTCCCCATGATGAGGCTTTTCTTTTTTAAACACCTTCACCTTCATGGAGGAGACAATTTTTTTCAGAAGGAAAGAGATGTTCCATGAATCATAGGTATCGTATAAAATGTTTTCTCAAGGAACCTATGTCTTACAACTGGATTTGTCAGTGTCCAACGAAAATAGCATCTTCACTGAAGGCCATTTTGTTTTAGGCATATATACAGGCTATCAAGCCACCTTCTTCACAAAATGTACCTCTGCAACCTCTGTTTTCAGGTATTCAAGCAAGGAAGCATAATTAGCGAGGAGTTAGGATATTGACAGAATCATTCCAACTATTTCCATCATGAAAACAGTCTAAGTATCAGCAACACAGGGGGAAAAAACCAGTTTAAAACAGCAATCTGGAAGATAAATTCTACAGTAGTATATAATCTTGAAGCTCTACTTTCACACTAATATCTTGCACATTGCACATAGTTTTAATCCCTGGGGGGAGGGTGGCAGGGAGACAATGGCTGAAGCTGAAGATTAAGACACCTACGTTTAAAAGCCCATAGGTGTGCTGGGAGTGCACGTTCCCATTGTATTCAATGGATCTTGGAGAACAGCTCACCTGGGCACAGTCATCTAGGACTCAATGCATATGTCCACATATGGGCTACCTGACAATGCTGAAGCTACCCCTCCTGGCCTCTGGTACAGAAAAGGACTGTGTCTTTCCCAGGTCTCGCATCTTATCTACACCGACGGCTCTGAAACACAAACGGATCTCAACTTTTCTCAGTCCTTTTGCAGTTTATCAGTATGGCTTGCCCATTTCATCTGCTAACTTCCATTGACTAAAAGGGGAGCTTGGGTACCTGGTACACATATGTATCTGACCCTTGAACCAAATCCTGCTCATTTCAAAAATGATATAATAGATCTAGAAGAGGTAAAGAGAAAGGCAACAACATGTATAATGAATTTCACGTAAGGAGTGAATGAGAAAGGATAATTCAGCCTGGAAAAGAGACAGCTTGGAGTAAGATAGAATTCTACAAAAATATATGTCATGCAAAGGGTGGGTACAGTTTTCGTATTCACTGTTTCTTCACATACCAGAACTAGAGGGCCTTAGCTGATGCTAGTTATAAAAGCATTCAGTGCTAATTTTCACTTTTTGCAAATGTATGACTTAGGAAAACCAAACAAGGAAGATTTCAGCATAGCAGAGAGGGGATATAGGTTACTGTCTCCTGAGGTGGCTTAAAATCCAGCAACATTACAAGATAAAATAGGTCTTCTTTCTGAAGCCAGGGAATTTTGCTTCTTTCTGATGATGTGAAGTTGTGATATTTGCAGTAATTTTATGTAATACAGGTTTATCTAATAAGTGGTTTGTATGCTGAGCGAGAACATCTTTGAAACTGTTATCCAAATTCTCTCCATTTCATGTTTATTGTGAAGAGATGTATTTGTTCACCAGAAGTAGTAGTTTATCTAAAAAATTTAATATTTCTCCAGCACAGCTGACAGATAAAAGTCCTAATAAATTTGCCTTTAATGACACACAATAGAATTGAAATATGTTATTAAGATTTATCAAACAGAAAGGTCAGAGACAATTATATTTAATGTTTTGGTGGTGTCAAAACACAGTTACATTTTTACTACTTTCTATTTCTTCTATACCAAAGAGCAATGTGATTAATCTTCATTTTTTTTCCACTTAGGCCTTTATATTAGTATGAGTTTTACTGTGTTGAAGCACTATCTATCCTTTTAAAATATGGAAAAGCTTGAAATAATTTTTATATTTGAACAAAGCAACAGAATATTTGAGGGTTTACTATTATATTTCAGTTTAGGAACAGAAATGATCAAAGTCTCATTATTAAACCAATTTTATGGTGTAAGTTTTTCGTAATATCTAAGACCAAAAACCACCAGCTTTTTGAATACTTAAGTCTTGTGCAACATTTGGTCATCTGACTGTCATTCAGAAATTACACGGACCTAAGAAAACAAGACTTTGTTACCGTCACGCTTCTGCGTAGTAAGGAGTATCTTAAATTTAGTGCAGTTAGTGAATATGACCATTTTTATCTTTAAAAATGTTCATTTAGCTTTTTCTAGTCTTTAAAGATTCACATCTTCCACTAGTAAAGTCTCAGTGACAATTCTGAACCAGAGGGTTAGTTACATTGCACTGGTTTCAATGATTTTTTTCGTTGTTGTTTGTTTTGGTTTTATCTTGGGCTCATCAGGCCAGCAGTTTAAGGTTATTTGCAGTCACAGTACTTTAACACTGAGTTGTCAAGAGGAATTTTGGGGAGATGCAAAGCAAGATTCAGTTGCCTGAAAACAGGCATCTACTGCCCTTTCAGCCTGCCTGTGACTCTATTAGGGGGCAACCCATAGAGGCTGGCAGATATTTCAAAGGACGAAAAGCTCAACATGACCTGACAATGGGTGCTTGCAGCCCAGAAGGCCAACCATATCCTGGGCTGCATCAAAAGAAGCATGACCAGCAGGTCAAGGAAGGTGATTCTCCCCCTCTACTCCACTCTCATGAGACTGCACCTCAGTACTGCATTCAGCTCTAGGGCCCCCAACATAAGAAGGACACAGACCTGTTGGAGCAAGTCCAGAGGAGGGCCATGGAGATGATCAGAGGGCTGGAGCACCTCTTCTATGAAGACAGGCTAAGAGTTGAGGTTGTTTATCCTGGAGAAGAGAAGGCTCCGGGGAGACCTTACTGAAGCCTTCCAGCACCTAAAGGGGACCTACAGGAAAGTAGGAGAAGGACTTCCTACAAGAGCGTGTAGCGATGGGACAAGGGGTAGTGGCTTTAAACTGAAAGGTGGTAGATTTAGATTAAATGTAGGGAAGGAACTCTTCACTATGAGGTTGATGAGGCACTGGAACAGGTTGCCCCAGAGAGGTTGTGGATGCCCCATCCCTGGCAGTGTTCAAGGCCAGGTTGGATGGGGCTTTGAGCAACCTGGTCTAGTGGAAGGTGTCCCTGCCCATGGCAGGGGGGTTGGAACTAGATGATCTTTGAGGTCCCTTCCAACCCAAAACATTCTATGATTCTGTGATACTTGACAATGACTGCTCAAATAACTAACAAAAAACAAGTTACATAGAAATAGTCACCTTCTGATCCAGCTAAACAGAATTTACTCCCTGAAGTAGAAATTCATTTTCCTTAGGCCAGTATATACTCATTGATAAGAATAAAATTAGAGTTATTTATATAAATAGCAATTTTCTGGTCTTTTGGAGGTGTGTTGAAAAGATCTGTAAAGATAGAGCTTGCCCACTAAAAATTGTACAAGTGATACAGAATACACTTACATGTACAAAACTCGTTCTACTACAAGACTGTTGAAGTTAGTGTGATAGTTCTACTATAGTAAAAAAGAAAGGCACATGCAGAGACTGATTCAAAATAGACTGAAAGGCTCTTGGCACATGTCTTTTTTCTTCCTGTTCATTGTAGAGTTTAGATAAAATGAATTAAAGCTTGTCCTTCGAGCCTCTTTCCAACTGGTTCTCCTTTGTGTGTATGTATCTACATGTGACTGGGAGATGCACACACATGAGCTGGTAACAATATAAAGGTCCTACAGCAAAAGCGTTCTGACATAGTACACTTGTATATTCATAATTCATTTTATATTTACACTCCAGTGTATTTATTTCTTATTCTTTACCAGTTTCCCTTTGTTACCACGTTGCTATTTAACAGATACATAAATATTTATTCTGATATTACAGAATACTGTTTTATTTGTTATTGTGGTTTAATTATTTACTGTTAACTGCATTTTGAAACAGACAGCTGTCATAAAACATCTTCTGTTTTCTATGAGGGTCCTTACTTATAGCTCTTTGCCCCCAATAATCAAAAAATGAAAGACTCCATGTAGTGATTTTCCCATGAATACTATGTTGTAAAATGTGCTTACAAATTATAGCTTTCCATACCCAGCAAGTAGCAAGGATTTCTTTAGAACTGACGCAGGTAGAAGCATATCACTTTACAGAAAAAAAAAGCAGGATTAAGTTGTCATACATATAAAGATATCATGTAAATTAGATTTAAGTATCATTGTCTTAAATTATTAGCGTATCATTGTTAGTGACCACTTCTGAGAAGAACAGGTTTTCTAGCCTTTCATATTGATTCATGTAAATCACTAGCTTCAGTGTCTTCATAATTCAATTCAAATCTGTAATGAGTCAAACCTGTGGAAGGGCCTGTTCAGAATGAACAGTGACAACTTAGTTGAAATGCTGCTCGTGCCATGGAAACAATGAAGTGTGACACTTTGTCTTTTACATCTAGGAACAGGTTTACTGGGAGAGAGAGTCATTTATTCTGTTTTTCAGAAAGGTGGCAATATGGATAGGAGAATTAAATATTTACTTTGGGGGAGTGCAAGCTATTTTTTTTTTTGCTTTTTTCACAGGTGTATTAAGCTGGTTTATAAATTTATTTGGTACCTTGAATATTCATTTATTTTTAGCTTTTCCTGAATTGAAGTTGATACATAGCCCCCTCTGAAAAGCTTCTGTGACATTTAAGATACTTCTTCAAAAACGTTTTTCCTTCAGTTCAAGCCTAATCTCCAAAATGGGTCTTTCACTTTGCCTGTGTTGAGGTATTTACCCATGGATAAAAGAAACTAGAAGCATGTGTAGAAAAGGCAACTTTTTCAAAATCTTCATGACTTGAGGTTTTTTGTCACATAAATTAACCTAAGAAAATCATTGTGAATTAGTAAAAATATTTTTAAATCTGGCTTAATACTAACATGAAATTACACACACCTTTTGCCCATGCTAGTTCGTTAGTAAAATAATATCCTTAGACCAAAAATTTATGCATCCACTTTCCAGATAGATTTTAATCTCTGACTCAGATTTCCCCAAGCCCTATTAATATACTTTTTAATTTTGTGCTGTTTTCTACAACATAATGTAGAGCTATGAATGTTCAGATTTCTCATTAATAAGGGATAATTTTAAGGATTAGCTGTAATCTTGCATTCTGAATTTTTACACCTTAGATTAAAAGGCTATTTTCAAAATTTGCAAGGGCTTAAAGTCAAATTCTGTCCTCCCTCAGCTCCATGATATAACCTTTCATTAGACATGGAGCAACATATGTACCTCTCTGCTCTACTCAGGTCTGCCTGCAGGTCTGTTCTTTCAAACCAGCAGGCTAATGAAGTGCAATACTTTAAGACAAGTGGAAAGCAGTATTGGTCATGCTAGAGAGCAGGTATGCAGGCAGTGTACTGCAAAAATAATGCAGAAATATATAACCAAACCACTGATCCAAAATAAACAAGGATTATGGATGTATCGGGTAGTCACCCAAGCCTGAAATAAAAGCCCTGCTGCAATCCTCATTTCTGTAAGCTCTTTCTGGATCCCTCAGAAAGAACATAACTGGATAGTTTAATTTATGAATTTTCAGAAGCAACGAAAGATTTAAATAAATGTGTTCTAAACATATTTGAACTCAGTTCTCCATTCTGAATGGTTCAGCTCAAAGATCTTATGCTCCAGGCTAGAAATTTGCTTGTTGATTGTGCCTTGTATGGCTTTAGGAAATGACAGGCAACTGTAATCAGAAAGGACTCTAAGCAGCAGGAGAGTTTCACATGTGCTATCCCTTATACATGCTATTGTAGGTAATCAATGCTGCTAGAATTAGAGAGTCTTTCAAATAAAATACCTGTTACAGTCTTGCTCAGCTATTCAATTACATATACCAAAAATACAAGGATTGATTCAGACTTCAGGTGATGTTTTATTGTGTACTTATTTTTGTAAAATACAGATTTGACATCAGTAAGATTTGCTAATTTGAGCAATTTATGCAATTTTTTTAAAAAAGTTGTTTTGTTTTTTAAATTATATTTCAGACTATTACATTTCCACTTTTCCTCAAGTTTTTATAGTTAGTTATTTTAAATCGCTCTAACAAAAAAAGCAAAAAAAGTTTCAGACTGAAACTTCAAAATATTACTTTTTCATGTCATCTTAAACTTGGTACATTGATAGTCTTAGATTAAGCTGTTCTTTCCCACTGATCAATGCTGCCAATGAAAACTGGGAAACCCACAGATTTTTTTTCAGTTTTTTCTAACTGGAAAGCAAAGCACTCAAAAGCTTGGAAGTGTAACAACTGAACATGCTTGTTCAGTCATGTACTGGGTTTGGCTGGGATGGAGTTCATTTTCTTCAGAGCAGCCCATAAGGTGCTGTGGTTTAGGTTTGTGGCCGTTGATAGCACACCAATGTTTTGGCTACTGCTGAACAGCGTTTCCACAGCATCAAGGCTGCCTGTGTTTCTCACTCTGCCACCCCAGCAAGCAGGTGGCATTGGGCAGGAGGTTGGGAGGGGAGACAGCCAGAACAGCTGACCTGAATTGACAAAAAGTGGCATTCCATATCTCCTAACATCATGCTCAGCAATAAAACTAGGAGATGCAGTTTTTCCAAAGTAGCCATTGCTCACGGATTGGCTGGGTATCGGTCTACTGGTGGTAAGCAATTGTTTTTTAATCACTTGTTCCTTACTTTTTTTCCTCCACTTACTAGAACTGCCTTTATCTCAACCCATGAGTTATTTTTCCTTACTTTTGCCCTTCCAAGTCTCTCCTCCGTCCCTCTGGGGGTGTGGGGTCAATCCACCACAATTCACAACTCTTTTCCATCATACTGGTGACTGTTGTGAAGAATCTTTGAAGGGCTCTGTTTGGACATGCATGTATTTGTCCTTACATTTAGCCACATGGGGTTTGATTGCAGTGCCGTGCTTTAAGGTGATAGATGCACGTTACAAATACTTTTCTTGGTTACAAGTGTATAACATCTAGAACTGCTATATTTGATTGATTCACAGATGAGTATATGCTGTACATTCCCTGTAGCTTTGTGTTATTTACTAAATAATTTCCTGTATTTAAACTATGGGATTTTACATTAATATTATTATTATTGAGAAATAAATTGTCCTGATAAATACAGTGAATTGAAAAATTAAAGTGTTTGGTAGTCTGAATACTGATAAAACAAATAAATTGAAGGTCTGTTTTACCTGGCAAAAAAGTATCTCTAAGTATCATTAGCAATGATCTTTCCTCCCTCATTTCCAACTTAGTGGTTCCATGGCATTCCATTTGCTGTCTTTTATCAGCTTATTAACTTCTCTGTTCCCCATACATTGACATTCCTTGCTTCAGTGCATCACCAATATTCATCAATATCTTTGTCAGTGTATCTGAAAAATTGTTTTAAGAATTGTTCATTTGGTCCTAAAGCCTGGAAGATATTTGCTCAATCTTTTTGGAAGTGACCAGTTTCCTTGGGGAGCATTGATTAATTATTTACAGTTCTGAAGCCCCAAATGACTGAAAAATCTAGAAATTTAGAAGCAAAAAGATGACAGACCCAGAGTTAGTCAAAATTTGTATCAACTTTTCTTACTTCACTACTATAATTGTGTTTGCAGGAGAATATAAGAAAGTCTGCACAGTTAGAGGCCAAATCAATTTCTGTTCAGCCAAACCTATGATTTTAATCAAAAGAAAGATGAGATGTGAAAAAGAGACTTTCTGGAAACCATTGTTGCAGCAATATGATCTAAGCATTACTTTCACCTTCATTCAGTAACTGTTACACATCACAGTTGCCTCAATCCTTCTCCTGTGACTCCTGCTTTGCCCTCTGCAGTCAGATCTCCAGATAGTAGAAGAACACTATATTCCATTCCAGAAACATTGTTTGCTCACAGCATCAAGGTATAGATACAGCTTGTTACCAGGAGTTGTGCCAGACACAAGCTTAGAGCAGAATGAATTAATGCCCACCACATGTGTACTACTAAACAAGTGCATTTGACAAAGCATTTCACAAATCTGCATTTAAAAATTAATTCAATTTGTCTGGGACATGAACACTCTTGCCAGCAGAAGGGCCATTAACAAAGGGCAGTAAAAGGCAAACATAATACCTGTTCTGAGAATCACTGTTGGGCTCAACTCTATTAATTACTGGAGAGCGAGGGTAAAAGCACATTAATTACATTAACACGGGACCTGAACTGGAAGGTTCTGCAACCACTACTGAAAGCAGAAATAACTTGCAATCAACAAAACAGATTCCATTAAACAAAGAAGTGTGTGTAAGCTGGAGTGAAAGTAAGGCAAGGAATTATTATCAAAGACACTTCATTTAAATCAGTAAAAGAACAACAACAAAAAATTATGCTAAAACCTAGGTGTGATGTTTCACAAATCTGCAATGCAATATGTCAGAGTTGAAGCATCGCATAAAAGCCCATGGGGGTTACCACTGTAGAAAGAACCTACCTGAAGCAGTGTGCAAAACTAAATGCTTAAGAGGAGAGCAGAGGGTAGGGAGGAGAAAATTAAGCCCAGAAAGACTTGAAGAGCATCAAAACAGCCAACAGCTAGGAAAGTCAAGAAGATCTGCAGAACTCATGATTCTGCAAATATAGTGTGGTATTTTCAAAAACACTGAGCACATTCTTTTCTCTCAAACGCAGGGGATTTGCCTCTCAACTATGGATGAGGAAACTACTATGATGGTTTGTTTGTTTAAAAAAAAAACCTCTCTCGTAATAGCCAATGGAATGGTGTGAAAAGGCCAAATACCTGAGCTCAGTCACAAACAGAAGGGATTTCTTTCACACACATACATAGAACCTCATTCCTCTATGCTTCATTCCACTGTTGCACTTCCAAATTATAGCCCCCTATTTCTCACATCAATGAACTTAAGATGCTTGCAGCTTTTTATTAAACCAATCTGAACACTTACAGCTGAAGGACAATTAATACTTGCTAAATGAATCTCTGCTAGCTGCTTGCCCCTGTTGGTGTCTTAGCTCCCTCACTGCATTAAACCCCTGCCTCTCTGTCCCAAAACTCCCACCTCAAAACATCCACTCCATTTCATCTGCATCCCAAGCTTTCTCACTCTCTGCTCTGGACTTACAGAATCTAGCAATGCATTCCCTAGAGCCAGAGGTGATAGTTGCAAGCTGCCCCACAGCTGCAGAGCCAGTCCTCATCAGAGGATGGCTGGGAGTAACCAACATCTCCACTCGAGGTCATGTATATCTTTGGCAACCTGCCTGTCATGTATGAAGGTAAGAACAGTACAGCAAGACCATGCAGGCTGTTCAACAATACCATTCACAATATCATGGCATTTAGGAATAATTTATCATAAGCAGAAATGAACAATAATATCAAGTTGGCAAGCAAGGTTTCTCAGCCTTTAGGAGCCCAACCCAGGCCAAGACAGAGTCACTAATAAGACGAAGGGAGAAAAACTGAAATAGACAATTCAAGGGACTAGACATCTTTGCAACTCAAAACAGCCTGAGTCAAGAACATCTATACAAACATAGATATACCTTGGCATTCCCAGTGACTTTCTTGGAAACCTCTTCCATATATTTACTTCATTACTCTAAGCTCCTAAAACATGCATCAAGCATTGAAGAGTAAGTTACCACTGGGAAGAGGAATATACATACTCTAACAGCAGACTACAGTCCAAAAAAGCAAAGATTTACTTCCTCTCCCCAGATTTCCTTATATTTTCCAGAAAAGATGACAAATACTTGTTTCAGCTAAAAATAGATTAGCTTTTAGAAATGCTACAGAAGTTCAGATCTCACATTTGCAGAGGAGTCAGCATCTCCTGCTCTCACTGACTTTCTCCTGTATGGTATGATAGTCATTACCTTGGAGGTTCTCAGGTTTTTTACTTGTTTTCTTAACAATCAGATCCATATTTTATTATCTCTTAAAAGAAGAATCCCAGAGTATAATTCTATATTGACTTGGGCTAAAAGCTTTTAATTAAAAAAAAAGGAAAAAAATTAACAGATCTTGGCATTTTACTGTCTTAAAAAGCAATTAGAAATCAACTTTGCCATTTTCATTCTGTGGCTGCTTTGAATTTATTTACAGTGATAATCTATGTTTACTAACATTCCCTCTCTGCTTATTCCAGTTTAACCCCTATAAGATCTCACCTTCTTTGAAAGGTACAGAAATTTCCTCACACAAAACAGATGTTTCTATAAATGCAGACCTGTGGCTCCATAACTAGGCTCACAAAATACCTTCCAATCAATGTTTAGACTGAAAGGAGGCAGTCGAGAAATTAATAAGGAGATAATAGGTAGGAAAATTGCCATATATGAATGCTCCTTCTATCAAATTTTCAAGCCCCAAACAAAATTTAAGCCCAAACCCAGGTTTCATGTCCCAAAGCAAAAAAAAAAATTAAATAGCCTGACTAGCTGAATTTGCATTGATTATAAAAATAAATAAAAAATAGCACTGATATTAGCTCTTCACAAAGACAGCAAGCAGTTGATAGTATGGTAGAAATTACTGTGGTAAAATTAGTTTGAATGATATGTTACCAAACTACAGGGTAGATAAATGCCAAAAGAGATTATATGAGAGGTCACATACTTTATGAAGTTCTTAAATACTTTTGTGTACAGAACCACTGACATTTAGTCCTCTAGTTGCTTAACTGATTAAGATGTTATATTTTCCTCACTTCCGTGTTAACAAATTAAATTGATGAATAGCTTGCATATTCCACATCTTTCCAGCTTTCTCAGCTATTCCAATGTTATTCTCATTACGTTTTATTCTAGATTTGTTTTCAGCATCCATGAGATGAACATTCAAGCAGATATTAAGTTCCACTAAAGTGCCAAAGTATTTCTTCTATATACATATATTACAGTATTTGTTTTATGAATTTTATTTGGATCAAGGGAAAATTTACCAAGAGAAAAAGATGTGAATTTCTTCATAACACTATCAGTTCGTCACAAAGTGCAGCATATCTTCCTCCTCTAGGAAGAGAAATTGGTTAATGCCTTTGCAAACAACGGCTGTATGCCATAAAAAAAGTGTATTCCAGTTTCATAACCCAACAAGAGAGTCCCTCAATAGTTCATTACTTCCTTTATATTCTAGACATTTTTTACACAATGGGTATTGTTAACAATTTCTTTTTTCAATTCATTTACATAGCATTTAGGAATGAGATTGTGGTTTGGTGAGGAAAAATTTACAGTACAACGCAAGCTATTTATGCAAGATGACTGTGATGATCTCTTACCGCTTTGGCCCATTACCACTTTATTAATAATGCATCTTCAGCATGTTTCTTATTGAATATTAGCAGCTGTGATATATTAAAAACCAGCATCCTAAGGCCAGTGTCTGATGCTTTTTAATAAATGGTAAGCATATTTCTCTGAATGTATCATAACAGAGTCCTCAGTATATAGCATTATTTAATTCCTCATTATAGCAGCCATTTGACATTCCAGACTCAGACAGCTTAGAATCGTAGAATGGTCCGGGTTAGAAGGGGCCTTTAAAGGTCATCTAGTCCAACGCCCCTGCAATAAGCAGGGACATCTTCCACCAGACCACGTTGCTCAAAGCCCCATCCAACCTGACCTTGAACGTTTCCAGGGATGGGGCATCCACAACCTCTCTGGGCAACCTGTGCCAGTGTTTCACCACCCTGAGGATGTTTCAGCTGCAGCAGTTAGAATCTGGGTCTAAACACATTGCTATACAAATATTGTCAGTGTTAGAGTCCCAGTATCAAAGAACAAGGGAACTAATTACTTAATAAATGTGTTCTTTTTTTTCTTTTTATACATTTGAGAAAACTCGAGTGCTACTGAGCCAGCTCAATACAAACATAAGTTGTGAACTACAGTGGGGAATCTCTGCCTGGACAGGACATTTTTGTTGTTGTTGAAGTCTACGTGGTTATTAAATATAGTATTTTTCAAGTACTACAGAAAAATACACGGCCTCAACCTAATCACAACTCCTACTACAGTTCAACAAGGTTAAGAAAAATGAAGGAAAGCAGATAGTCCTATTTGATTTAAACCTAACTGAAAAAGTTGATGCAAGAGCTTTCTTCTCAGTATAGTAGCTAATGGAAACAATAACTTTCTAATGTCTGCTGAGAAGCATTGAATTTCAATTATTTTCTCTTTCTGATCAGTGATACCAAACAGCTTCTGCCCCAGGAAGCTTCCCTTCCTAAGGATGCTGTTTTCTTTCTCAGCTAAATGACAAGTCTTCCCTGGGAAAAGTAACCATCCATGTAAGGGGTAAGTCTGGTCTGTACATAGTCTCTTTCTCTGTAGTCTTGTTGGGCCCTGTACAGTGGTAGGCAGGAGCTCTTAGATCAGAAAAGTTTTCCTGCCAAGATCCACAGCTCTCATGACCTCCCAACTTGCAGATTGTTTTCCTTTTGAATGTGTTATACTTGCTAAGCACTGTCCTCTCCCAGAGGGCTGAAAGCACTTGTGATGCTGCAGTCTCCCAGTGCCCTCTGTCTTCACATGTGGGACAGAATGTCATGTTGCCACCTCCTGTAGTCCAGATATCTGAAGAGTTAAAAGGTGTTCCTGAATCAAAATGCTTCTTATAAATAAATATAAAAATAACTGAAAAATAAACATGAGTGGTTCTTACTTGGCTCTCAATGTTTAAATGAATAATGCAGTTAAATAATATTTTAATCATTAAAGGCAAGCTCACCATTCTTTAAGCAAAATAATAGTACAGCAAGTCTCTCCACTAATGCTTTTGTTACAGCTGGGATGATACTAATACAAAGGATCAGTGTCATTCAATTGTATGTTACAGGTTCTAGGAAAGAAGAAAAAAAAAATATCTCTGAGGACACTGTAACTTCCTACAAGCCTCTTTAACTGCTAGAGTACATAAGCTGACAGACAATAGTGACAAAAGCATCACTCAGCTAGGGTTTCAGATAACAATCAAATAAAAAGCTATCTTGTGTCAGATTAAAGATCTGTCTGGCCAAATATACTGTCCCCACAAATGGCCAGTCATGATCATCCAGGAAGAAAAGTATGCAAGGGGATGAATGTAGTGATAAATTATCTTTCTTACAGGATTTGGTAAGTCCTTGACATGAACCAGAGGTTCAGTTCGCTGAACAAGAGGTTTTTCTTTGGGCAAATCCATGGAATAAAGACCCATTAGATGCAGTCACTGTTCGAATACACATGAACTTCTAGTACCTACAATGTTTTGTGGCAGGAATTTCTACTGAACCTGCTGCCTGTTAGATTCATTTGATGTTTCATGGTTCTTGTATTGGAAGAAAGGGTGAACAGTCATTCTATATTCACCTTTATATTCACCTTCTCCACACTACTCATTATTTTACAGTCCTCTGTTATAAGCCCATTCAGCTGTCTCTTTTTTGTAGGTTAAGAGAAGTGTCCTACTGAATTATTTCTAACACAGAAGCCATTGAGTGTCTTTGATCATTGTTTTCTGAAGCTTTTCAGAACTAATATACTTCAACTAGGTATTAAAACTATCAAAACTCTGTCTTTTAACTATAGAACTATAAAGACAGTTCAATCAGTCTGAGAAATGCATGCAACAGAAAAAAATAGGGTCACGCATTAGACTTCTACAAAGGCATAAAGATAAATACGCAGGTACCCATGGAGCGATGTCTATTTCTTACCCTGCCTGTACATGTTCCAAACACCACCTTAAAGGTGCATTTACAGTACCATCAATGCTCTTGCCATTTTAACCCCTTTCACCTTTTCATTTTTCCTGTAATGAATAGAAATATTTTTCTGCCACTGCTGCTAAACTCACCATTCCAATACCTACCAGTCTCAGGGCATCAAAAGGCCATATCTGGCTTCAAGCCCCTCATATGTTCTAAGAAAACAAGTACTGGAAAATTTAATAATAGATATTAACAACAATAATAGAAGATTTGCTAGCTGAACCTAATACATTAAAAATCCACATATTTGTGTACTGAAGAACAACCAGATTGCTAAAATACTTGTTCACCAGTTACCTCCCACTCTAAGCTAAGAGAATCCCAGATGCCACAGACGCCAATTACATGTCTGTATAGTTTTAGGGCCTGCACCCTGTGATCTCTCCATTAGTTAATTCTCCTCACTGACTGCTAATCCCAACTCCTGTTACCAGATTTTTTTTTAATTTTTTTTTTTTAAATAGTGAGAGCAGATGATTCCTTTTCCAGGAATAACACAAACCCATTTTATCCCTGAAAACCTACAGATTCCTCTTTCAAAGGAGAAAGAGAAAATAAATGTTACAAAGCATCTCACTGTACCATGACTGCACAAAGGCCATCAACAACAAAGTACTGTTTTATTACTAATTAAACATTTCCATCTTTAGTATTTTCCTCTACTTAAATTGCTTTTACAATCCCAGCACTGCAGACTCAAGCCATTGTACTTTTGAACAGTTTTTATCATATTTCCCCTGTCACCTAGGGAGGGGGGGAGTGTTTATACACCCAAGCAGAAACTATGGTTCAAGAAAAGAAATGGCTGCTTATAAAAACCTTTGTAGAAACAATCTTCTTGCTATGTCAGCCATGCATGTAGGCTTGCTTTTTATTGATCTGGAAGTATTTATATAGGTCATTTTCCCATGCAATTTATCCAGTGGCCTCAGACTCAGCAGTATGTATTGAGAAAGGAAGACATAAAATTATAAGACTTGTAGCCTTATTCTTTATGTAAGAGGTGGAGACTGACTTTCAGGCACTTGCTCTGCATCTATAACTAGAAGCAGTCACTACTTTTTGCAAGTCCTGATATATAGTGGAACTTACACAGTATTTAATTGTTAATAAACAATACAGCACTGAAGAAAATACACAAAACTAATTGCAAGAAAAAACGGTCCTGAAAGCTTTATTTTTAATTGTATTTGCATTATGCCCACCTTTCAGGATGAGCAGAGGGAAAAAAAAAATCTGCTTGTGTGGTTTTTCCTCCTTCTCTTTCAGAGGATCATAGCCCCTAAACAGCCCAGAACAGCCCCTAAACAGCCTAGAACAGTATACAATCTCCTCAGTATGTACTGAGATAGAATCACAACGTCCGCTACAAATTTGTTTCATTGACCTTTGGGTAGGAGAGGGTGGGCATCCGCACAAAGGGAAGGTGTAGGTGGTTGTATGTGGCTTAAAATTAACAAGAGCATCTGAGAGAGATACAGCTGGCAATCACCATTTCTCATTTTGCATTGTTGCAAACATGTTCATTATAATAAAAACAGTATCCTAGATAAGTAAGATGACCTGCATTCCTAAGAGAACACTAAACATAGAAAAAGAAAGTGTGATATATAAAACAGACGTTTCAACATACGAAACCCAGAACACACACTATTCTGTACATGCAGGGTTCAAGGTATCTATACATGGTGTTGGAGCATTGGTTTAGCATTGGGTCAAAACGTAAGATTTACATAAAGATTAAGAAAAAGAATCTTATTCTAAATGTTAACATCAAAATAATTTGTTCTAAATTCAGCAAAATGTTACTAGAATAATTGAATCATTTCTTAAAATCATACTGGTATAGTACTGATACTGAGATACTAAATAACGTTTACTCAATAATGACTCACACACTTCAAGTTAAGCAGATGGTTAAATGTCTTGCTGAATCACTAACACTAGTTCTTAGGCATATCTTGAAAAGCCTCTATAGAATTCCTTAAGTGTTATCATCCCTTAAATTTTAGCCCAGGATCTTATGGACTTATCTGTCTAGAACCTGCTAACAGCTGAATTGTTATAGAAATATATAAACAAATATAAACTTCACCTAACAGATAGTTTACCTACAAGAATGATGTTTTCATTTTGCATCTCATTAATGTAAGAGTGAAAATGGATTTCCAGCTTTAAAGATACTGTGCAGTAACTGTTGAATACACACGGCTTACACTGCTCAGGAAGTCACTCGAACTTAAATGAAACATTTTTCTTCTATAGCCTGAAGCATTGAATTTAAAAAAAAATGCTGTGTCAGTCATCTTGATCTTTAGACAAATAAAAAAAATCTGAAAACCCATAGAATACTGTCTAGTTTTTTCTAACCCATAGAATATCTTCAAACATTTAAGTTCTTGTAATAATATTAAGATCCATGTACAGAGTAACAGAAAATACTTTTATCTATTAGCATTTAAACTACAGTTGTTGAATGTAGATTTAAACTTCAGGGAATACTCTAGTATTATTTATTTATACAGCTGAAAAACCCCAGTGAAATGTTAATTATCCCAAAGGTTACACATAGTCAAGATCAGTTAAACGTCCCTTAAATTTCATTTTATTGCTCAAGTACTTTTCATGTGTTTAGGATTTCCTGCATAAAATGACTGAAGTCTTTATTATGAATTCATGAGTTGCTTTGCAGACTTTAATAGCTGGCTCATAGTGATCTCTATGAAGAGTTTAATACTTTTTTTTTTTCCTGCCCTGGAAAAGGAAAGTGTTTTGCATGAGACAGAAGAAAGTCCAGCTATCCCAGAAATGGTATTGCTTATATAAATGCATAACAGCTACAACCAACACAAATAGAGACAAATAAGATGTGCCCCTATCTAGATTTAGGCATGATACCAAGATTAAAATTCTTAACACATTTTCTGATCTGTCTAAATTCTCCTTCAAAACATAACTTGAATTGTCACTGTCAGCAAGAATTTGACTAGTCCTCTGGCAGAGTCGCAAAGGTGAATAATGCTAGATCCTGATTTAGCAGATAGTTAAAATTACCATCAGCAACGCTGGGCTCTGTACAAAACAGCCATTTTCTACAACAATAAATAGTTGGGGGGGGGGGGGAGGTTGTCTGACCACTGAAGATCTAATTGCCTGGGATGCAGGTTCCAAGTCCTGTTTGGTGCAAGGGGGTTCAGGTCCATATTTCTTGCCTTGCATGAGAACACTATATCCTAGAAGATGATCTAGGGTAGGAATACCCATGAGCAGTGTCGTCCCCACTGTGACACAGCTTCTATAAAAGAATGGAATAAACATGGCCAAAGAGGAATAGGAGAAAGCACAGATTTCCTAACCTATTCATAGCTCATTCAGCTGAGAACAATGAAAAGAATCTAACTACTGGTGCCTGTTCCCAGAAGAGCTCACGCAAACTTGCCTCACTTTCTAATAAAATGGCTTTGTACTGAATCTTAGGAGAGTTTCAGACTGTTGAACCTGATCTGATCTAAGCCCCTCAAGCCCATCTGTTAGAGGTGGCCAAATTAAAAAAAACAAACACCTCTGTGAAAGCTGATTTTCATAGTTCTTTCATGGTTGTTGCTTAACATGACACCTTTTGTAAATATTAACTGTAGCACTTAATACTTCTGATTATTGTCCATCAGATAAGGAAAAGTTACATAATCCTTGATACTGGCCTATGAACTAGGTGCCTAAACCTATCTTAGTGTCAGGTCTCCTTTCCCTTTCCTCTTTCCTTTTCCTCACCTTTGTCCTGCATAACCTAAACACCTATCCAGAAGAGCAACAGAGATGTGCATTCATGAATCTGAAAACACTAACTTTGCTCCTGTCTACCACTACACTGATGAGAGTCAAGCCTATGATCATGGCCACAACCCAGCCATGGCTTGTAAATCAAACCTGGTGAGCTGTGTGAGCAAGCCCAGCGTGAACAAAATATTGAGTCAGCACTAGCTTCGGGAAGTTGCCGGCCGTTGTGCATTATTTCATAATAGAGGTCTCCACACATTTCCCATGACCAAACCCTTATGATTCCAGTTTTCAATATAAAATGAAGCTTTTGATGAGCTCTGAGAAAAGAAAAGAGCTTGAGCATAAGTGGGTTGTTGCAGAGGTCCTGGAGGTATAAGCACCAGATAATAGGAGAGACTCCCAAGGGTATAAACAAAAACCACAAGTGCTTAGTTCCCAGACACTAAGGAGTGCAACTGTGAGCATTGGTAAAAGTGATTTAGAGTTTAAGAAAAGACAAAGAATGTGTATCCAACATATGGAAAACATCTTATGTATCATAAATACACAGAGCTGATAAATAAAAAAGATAGTGCCAATATGAACAGAAAAAAAAAATTAGCAGGGATTGCCACAGCATTTTCTTCTCCTCTTAAAGATGCTGTACCATATCAACACTACCTCTTAAAACAGTGAATTTGTTAAATAAAGAGTGCTGTTTTTTGATTTACCTTGTACCCCAGAGTGACTGGAGTCTCAATCACATAGTACAGAATGAGTTAAGTAAACTAGAATTCAGAAGTGCTGTGAGTCTGTTTTCTGTTACAACCTTCCCACACAACAAGGTGATTGATACTGCAGTACTGATTTTAAGTCAGCTTGGGTGCAAAAGAGTCCTCTCCACCCCCTCAAACCCCAGGTCAAAGTGTTGTATAGAACAGATTTTTCTACACTTAGTATTTTTACTGAAGCTGAATCTACTCAAGTCCACTAGACATCCTTTACTCCAAAGACAAAACATCAGAAGTTATTTTCAATTTAGTAAAGTCAGGAAGAAAAAATACAACTTTTTTTTTAACAAGTATGAAAACTCACATATAAAATGTGTAATAATGCCTGGTTGTAATCATCCATACATATGGAAAACCCTAGGCTTAACCATCTACATGTTTGGTGGCTTAGCTAAAACTGACATTCAGACAAGAGTTAAAACACAAAACGACAACCTGACTATGCAGAAAACATAGCAAAAAGATGAACAGGATACCCAAATTAATCTTATTCATTGCAGATTTAAGGATGTAATCTATGTGCTTTCTATTAGATTTTGTAGTGCAAAGTAGCAGGAACCTATTTCAGCTGCCCTAGTTAATTTACCAACTTAAGACAATGTTCAGGATCACACAGAAAATCTATGGCAAAGTGGAAAACTGAACTGGGAAAGCAGTGCCATTACCCACTGCCCCCATGATTGCATCAATGCAGTGCTGTGATGAAGCAGCAAGGAGACCCAACAGCATGCCAAAGCCTCTGGATTGGATTATAGTGTACTTTTCACAAAGCCAGTTTCTCACAGCTGATTAAGTAATCCCACAGTTTTTGTTTGCTTGATCATCTGTGAAAATAGGAGGTTTCAAGACAATACAAGAATGTTATGGTTCTGATAGGGCTGCTGTAAATCTCTGCTGCTAGTCTGGCCAAGTATAAGCCACTTTTCCTCAAACCATATTCTTATGTTTGCCTGCAGCAGCCCCAAAACACAAGTCTGCCAGTGCAGTAAGTCACTTTAAAGACTGTGGAAGATGTATTCATTAAGAAAATGTCAACCAACCTTTGCCTGTTAGCATATATAGTTACGCATCTGCAGGTGTCAAACATAGTACCATGCCCCCAACTTGTAAACTCCAAAGACATTAAATCAGCATAGACATGCCAGTATGTTTTACAGATGCTGAAGCTTCTTAAAACCAGAAAACAGTTAGGAAAAACTGCTATTTCTTGGCTAGAAAGCTAAAAAAAACCCCAAACTCAGGCAGCTCAGATCTAGTGCTTTGGTTCATACTCAGCAATAGTTTTACCTGTACACAATTAATATTCAAAAAAATCCTAAGGTATTTTCAGAAGTGAGAAACTACCCTGCTGGGTGAAGGGGAAATATTGCTCAAATACTTCTCTTTTTTTTTAGTTAAGATTAATGAACAAAAGAAATACCAAACCCCATAAAAAGTACCAATTTATTAAAAATTAAAGTGTAATTACTTCATATTTTGCATTGCAGTGCTGAAATAAACTTATTTTTGTTTAAGTAGCACTAGGCTTAATGGCAAAACATGTCAATTAAGGTAATGTTTGTTTCTTATTCTGTACAGCATATACTGTGTAAACAGTGAAAAAAACCTTTTGTCTCCCTGGCAACAAGCAATTCATCTACATATATAGTAGGAAATAAGTAACTGCCGATGAAATCATCGAGATGTGTGAAGATTTTACTGTACATGAAGTAGCGATAGAGAATCAATATTTTATCAATATATTTACACTACAATTGTATTGAGTGTCTGCACCTAGGTGGTTCTGGTAGCAGTGGGGCTGCAGGGGTGGCCAAAAACAAAAAAACAAAACAGACCTGAGAGAAACAACCCTGCTAACACCAAGGTGAGAGCAGAAGGAGGGGAGGGATATGGTCCAGGTGGCAGAGCAGAGATTGCCCTGCAGCCCACAGAGGACCATGGTGGAGCACATACCCACACTGCAACCCACAGAAGACCACATACCAAAGCTGGTGGGTATTCCCTGAAATAACTGCAGCCTGTGGAGGACCCGCACAGGAGCGGTTTGTGAAGGACTATCCCATGGGAAGGACCCACACTGGAGCAAGGGAGAAGTGTGAGGAGGAAGGAGCAGCAGAGAGAAACTGCTATGGACTGGCCACAACTCCCATTCCTTGTCCCCCAGTGGAAAGAGTTTAAGGTTTTTTCCATTGCTTTTTCTCAGATCTGGGTTCAACACAGAACAAAGATTAGTTTCTACAAAGAATCCATTCTCCACATTTATAAGTTTAAAGCAAAGTTCATCTATTTGACTATAAGAAACTGAATAATTAGTCTGCCTGGGAAAGAATCTCAAATGCAGATGTTGCTTGTATCTTGTATTTGTAAACTGCACACCCAGTTGGTCAGTGGAAGAATTTATGTGTGTGGAACGTGTGATTGAAAAGCTATTAATCAACCAAGATGACATACTGTCACCTTTAATCACAGTAAGTAACCTCTTAATGGTTAATTGTAATCATAATTGTTGATAATTAGTCCCAACACAGCTGAAGATACAATTTAACATGGAGAAGGATGGCAGCATATGATCCATAATGTGTTAAAGAAACAAAAAACCCACTGTCTGGCAAAACATACCTAATCAAAGCTATGAAGAAGCATAATCAAGAAGGTAGAGAGATAACTACATAAGAATAAGGGAATTATCCAAGATCGTTGGTAATGTTAATGATCAATCCTGAACAGGTTGTATCAGGGTGACAGTTTAAAATCAGTTCCCTAGTCCCCCTTCTGTCTCAGCAGGATTTGAAGTAAAACTTTCAAAGAAAATGCTTGACTTACAAGTTTATCTATGGATGTAGATCTTAAAACATTATATAAATAAACTCCTTGATAACTGCCTGCCAGCTTGATAAAAAACTGCCTAGGGTTTCAGTGTTCCTGGTCACCCAAAGCTACTTTGTGATCCTGCTAGCTGGTTTCTTTTTCAGCAAAAATAATCATATATGAGCAAGAATAGGATTATGCCTACAACTTGACATGAATTTTCATCTTCATGCAACACAAGCAGGAAGCAATATGCCTCTAATTTGAGAAGTCCTGCATTGGTACAATGCTGATATAGTTTGGGTTTAAGCCTATTTCATGAATGTTGCTTATTTCTACTCAAGATTTATAGATATCAAGAGTAAACACATCATCTATGGAATTTTCTTCCTTCACTTTTAACATAGACTTTAGTGTTGTATTTTGTTACTTCAGTGCAATTTTTATTTCACCATGCTGCGGCATTAACTATTTTCTCTCAGCAAAATCTGCATCATTTCTTTAACAGAGAAAATGCAGGTTATTACACTACAAGAGTGAAAGCATTTCAGATTCAGTCATGAGCAATATGTTAATGATGTAATACAGAGCTCAGCAAAATAATGTCAACATTATCTGCAATCTGCACAGCAGAAATGAAATGTCAGCCAATTCCACCAAATGGCAAATGGTTTTACTGTTCAAGGAGCTGGTTTATAAATCTGTTAGTTCAGACAAGTTGACATAAAATAGGAAATCAGAGACTTGGGAGGGGGAGGAAAGAAAAGAGAATCAATAGAGCTACTACTTTAACACTTCCTGTATGGTAAATTGTAGGATTTTGTAGGTGCTATTTTTTCAACAGTAAATTTGATCAAACTAACGAGTACAAAGGTAGAAGAATCAATACAGTTTAAATGTTTAGAGAAAATTATTCTAAGAAAAACATTTGTTTAGTCTTTGCATAAATGCAGCCTATTTATATGCAAAATAGGCCCTGCAAGCATTTTTCAGGTCATGAGCCTTTTCCATAAAATCTTTTACGTTTAATACCAATAGGAAGCATAACCTGGACAGGCTTATGTCTCCTCCAGTCTACTTAGTGTAGGAATTGCATAGGATTTGCCTCCTATAGCACAACAGTAAATATGATGGAGTTGTTTGGATAGAAAGCAACATTTACATATACAAGTGAATTCTCTCTAACGGATATTGCCCTAAAAAATGACACAGGCAATCATCTGGTATAGTGACTCTCACCAGTTACTGCAGCATCAGTCACATTAGTTGCACTTTTTACTAGGAAGTATGGACAATTTCCTTCAAAATCCCTAATGCAGTTCAAAAACATCAGATATTCAAGCTAGGTCACTGAGACTCTTTTGCCAGTTTAGGTAAGAGGGCAGAAACCATCAGCTGTTACAGAAAACAGAATAGATGTCATTAGATAACATTCTTAATATTAATTTGAAGTAATGCACATTGGTTAGCTAAGCTGGCAAACATAGTTCAAGCTATAAATTCCAATAAGCAGCAGAACTATTTTTCACTGCACTATATACATTCTGTGACTGATGCAGTTCTGAAAACCTCACCTAATAACACCAAAGTTAATGAAATGTTTGGGTTGGGGTTTTTTTGTTGGGTTTGGGGGGGGGGGGGGTGTTTTGTTTTGTTTTTTAAAGGAATTGAGCCATTTTGCGAAACTGACAGAAAATACTTCCCTAAAACATCCAGTAGCATTTTCCTTATTCAGCCATGTCTCTTACTTAAAGCAAACAAAACCAGTTTCTAGTGTTGGTAATTTGTTAAAGTGTTTTGTTTTAGTGTTATTGCATCCTGAGAGATTGAATAAGCACAAACTCTACATGTTATGACCTCGCCAGTTTACCTCTTGGCAAAACTGAAGCGTCTTGTCTTTGAAGTCTTTTCACAGTGCTGTTGGATGGCTCACATGTTTTTCTATCTGAAGGTGGAAAAAGTGTCCCTATTCAGCAGCTGAAATAAGGTCTCAGTCAGAAGAGTATCTTCTTTAGAACTGACTTATGGTCAAAATACAGCATTTATAAAAACGAGTGAAAGATTGCCAAAAAATAAAATGGGGAGGTGGGGTGGTGGTGAACCCTTACCCTACAGCACAACTACCCTAGTATAGCTGCAGGTAAACCACTACCTTCCTTAACACATTTTCTGCCACTCAGTTGCTATACTAGCTGCTATGAATTAACTCAGAGCCATACCCATTTAGAACAGCTGAGAAACTGTCTCCACTTTCTCCAACGAGAAGTTGTCCATCTTCCACCAGATGTTCCTTCAAAAGGAGGAAGAATCTGGATCACGTTATGCCTCACTTGCCCAAGCCTAAAGTGTAGATTACCAGAAATTCTAATTTGTCTGCTAAATCTTCAGGCACTTGCTTTTTGAGGATAAACCTTTTCTTGTAACACCTGAGTACTTCTTGAGCTTGCCAGCCTGCCTCACACCTCTGGACTGTAAGGTTTCATGCAAAACATTACATAAAGGACACAAGAAGCCATTCTGAAAGAACAGCTTAAACCATTTGCCAAAGGAGGTGGATCAGTACTTGAATTTTTAACCACTAGCTTAATGTTGTGTAAGAGACATAGACTTCAGTCTCTTCCATCAGTGAAGACTGAAACTCCCATTTCCCTAATGTCAGCAGATTCTCTTTATTACCGAGGGACAGGCTTTATTAAAATGAGGTCCCTGGTACTTAGGTGCAGGAAATAGCCAAGTATTTTAGTTACTACCACTGCTGTCCTTCTGCCTCTTTCTCTGATATAAATAATGGTTGCCTGTCCACATATACTACATTTTCTACACCAAACACTTGTTATAAAACTCTCCCTGGGCATTGCAGCTTATGTATCTATTTCAGAACTGTGAATTCTTGTTATCAGCAGGTATCTGAAAATTAAGCACTATAATGTTCAGTACTGTGATGTTTCAATACTTTTATACTTAAGTCCTTTTATAGATCTACCCCTGAATCCGTTACTAGATACAACACAGAGCTCTGAATTCACAGGGTGAAAACTTAGGAAAGAAAAAATCTGACCAAAATCCCCCATTTCCCCAAGAATCCCAAAATACTCAGTGCAGAAGAAAACCACAGAAAAACCACAACAGATGTGAAGAAACTGAGGTGCTGTTGAAAGTTAGAAGACAAGTACAGCACTCATTGGCTGTTCAGAAAGCAATGATTAATCATCAATTTTAAAGTGAGCAGGGGTTCTGCTTCATGCTAATGTATTTCCCAAGATCACCATCCAGACCTTCACAGTCATTGAGTAAATAGCAGCAGATGTTGAGCTGTAAGACCACATCATTCAGCTAAGATTAGATATTTAATAAAAATAGACAAGCTTGACAGAATCTTGCCCTTAGTTTACTAAAGCTATACTGAAAGGGTAGGTGGAAGCTGTTCTCAGAATCACACTGTACATTGTCTCTTCAAACCTAAAAAAACAATGTTCCCTTGTGTGACTGCTACTGCAACTAGTATGTGTCAGATAGACTTCACGCCTCATCTCAAGTAGAAATTTTATCCAATAATGGATACAAAATTTGCCAGATAGAGTAAGTCCGTGAGAGCCACCTTCTGTTAGTGTTTGTATAGACATTATTTAAAAAGTAGTAGGAAAGAGTAAATATTTTTAAAGGGTGGTCAGAGTACCTTTGTTTATAAATCAGTTTGCTCTTATCATACCTTTTTTATTATTTCCTTGCATGTAGTAATTGTAAAAACATTGTTACCCTTTTCTTGGCATTTTGTGAATTGTGAGTCTGCAGCCAAATGAAGTGTGGAAGTGGAGTCACTATAGTTTGTCTGGAACTGGCAAGTGGACATGGAATAACATGAAGTGCATTTATTGGTCCCACTGGCAAAAAACAACAAACAAAAAACCCTGTTTCATTCCTCATCAGTAAAACTGTATTACTCTTTTAATTCATATTCTGACATCTTTAATGCACGAAATATCTTTCAGAATGTAAAATTCTGAAGAATTTTACAAAGGGGCCCCAAGTCCAGCTTGGGTCAATACAGCTTAACAGTGCAAATAAGCATGCTTAACTAGACAGAAAAATTAATTAAAAAGTAAATCAGGAAAAAATAGGACAGAATAAATGTATTTCTGTGTGTGTCCTCAAGAAATTTAAATTAGAGGTACAGACCAGTTCCTCGGGGATTCCATTTTAAAGCGTTCCATAGTCACCAGCCCTAAGAAAATGCAAAATCCATGACCTTAGCGTACACTTCAATTCAGGAGCATATGCAGTACTGGTAGATGGGCAAAGTGAAACTGCACAGATGCCAGGATAACACACACATGAAATGGAGACAAACAAATGTTGTTGCCTTTTATAGCTCCAACTAGACAGAGGAACCAAGCAATTTTTCATAATGAATAGGCTTCCTAGAGAGAAACCGGCATACAAGGGGAATTAGGATAAAATATTTGTAAAAAATCCTAAACTTAAAATATAAGATTTCACTGTGCTTCTGAAACTTAAAGTTTAAGCAATACCTAAAGTACAACAGACTGAACTTAGCTGATAAATATTGACTAACACACATCTACTTGTTGAAGCCATCTAGAACTTTGTGTCTTTAACCCCTAAGAACTGAAAAATAAAAATTGGCCACATGAATAAGCTTACCCTCTGAGTTCAGAGATTCATTCAAAATTGAAATTCATATTAGATAAGTAGTCTGTATCATAGCTTGTCTAGACAAGGACATAAGTAAATAACAATCATCTGCATAAAAAGGCATGTTCTGGAGCACTGATCTGTGCAAACATAGCTCCTAGAAAGCTCCTACCTCCCACTCCAGATTCTGTAGTCTATCCAATGGCTGCTTAGTACTGAATATATGAACAGTCTTTAAAGAAGAACTGGAATTCAGATGGGTGCTTTATCCAGTGTGAAATATCTCAATTGTTTAAAATTGTGTCATTCAAGAATGAAACTACTTCAGAAAATAAAAAGGAGCAAAAACCCTCCCCCTTTGCTTCCCCTTAAACAAATCAAGTGGCTATATGTCTACAATTTGGGTGCTGTCTGGGATTTCTGAGAATTTGGCTCCTCAGAAAAGAGGAGCACAAACATGCAGTCTATTACCAAGCTGCTAAATAAAATATTTAGTACAAACTACTAAATAGAAATGTCATTATGACAAAAACTCTCTTCTTATATCAGTACATTTGGTGTGATGACCATTCCTATAATTTCCATATTCTACTGACAACAGAGGAACTTAAACCCCAACCAGCCTTCAGCACCAAAAGTAAACTCACCTTGAGCTCTTGAGCCCTTACAGAATATAGCTGTATGCCAGAAATGAAATTACCTAATCTGCTCCATCATTCAGCAGCACTTAGAGAAAGGTCAACATAACAGTAAAATAGATAATTCCTGAGTGAATATATAAACCAATACTTATTACAGCATTATACAGTACATATACAGATGCTAGCTCGCATCTAGACACAATGCAGATTTTTCAGCAGAATGCCACAGTTACACTGCTATATTTTTTCAGCCTTAAATAGCTCAAACGCCACAGCAAAACTCATCTGGATTGGTTTAGAATTGGCCAAATCAGGCATCTCTGCATCCAAAATTATTTTATGCCCTAAACTTGAATCATCCTAAATTCTCCCCTTTATGTCCTTAAGGTTTCTTTGGAAAGGAAAAGATTTTGATATATCAAGTAAAGTAGGAAAATTATGACTTTATTCAGATACATCAGAAAGTTCAAACTCAACTCAATTGTCCTAAAAGAAGGAATCCCTAACCATTAATCACTCCCTTCAAAGGATGTAAAATTAGATCACAGGCAAAGGAAAAATCTAGCATGATATGATTCATATCCAAAACCATCTGAGTTGTAATGGAATTAATATTCAAAAACATCTCCACTGTATGTTTTTATCATAGTGTAAGACTAGATAGGAGTTATTTAAATAACTAATTAATCAGATTCACCACTTGCACCACTATTTGAACGGCATTTACTTTGCTAAATTATTCTCTTAGAATATTTAGTGACTGTCAGATTTTCCAAACAATGAAAGATAAATCTATCAGCCAACAAATCCCCATAAAGCAATTAGAGAAGCAATTAATGAATGTTTGATCTTAGCGAACAAAACAATTGCCTTCGTGGCGTGTAAGAAAGGGACTTTTTTTTTTTTTAACATTCCTCGGTATCATCCAAAAACCAAGCAAAATTGGGTTTTGTGGCTGTACCTCATCTGCGAGGTACGTCTAGGATTGCTGAAGTTATTCTTACATTCATTGAATGGAATTACTGCATTATTGTCAAATATTTAAACTTTTTAATCACATAAGTAGTTCAAGAGGCTTCTCAACAATTTTTGTAGCTTAAGTAAAAAAAGTACACATTTTGACAGAAGTACTGTTGTACCCTTTTATAATAAGCACAACTGTCTTATAAACCTATAGCTAGAGCTATTTAAATCGAACTTCTTTTTCTTAATGTTATTTGGTGATATTTATTCTTTTATCTCCAAGCTGTATTTCAATATTAAATAGGTCATTTACAATCTAGTTTTTCAAGAGACTTTAAACTAGTTCGTTTTTATAAGAGTGTGTGCAAATTATGATTTTCCCATGAAACTACCTAATTTTCTAGATGAAATGGGAAGTAGAATATCTAAATTATATCTTTATTACTAGTAATTTTATAGATATTAAACATTTGATGAATATACTTTTTCTGTTTCATATCACTAATTGTTTTCACTACTTTAAGAAAGTGATTAATAAGCTTTTCTACTTGAAAAGTAGAAAAAAAGAGAACAATAAGTAGAACCAGGAGATTGATACACAGAGCACAAGAAAATCTCAACAAAAATTTTCATTGAGAATACATAGATCTTCAATCCTCTCAAAAACTCCAGTTATGGTTGATATTTTGTTCTGTTTTCCATAAAGTACAATATTTTCTGTCAGAGAAACCTCAAAGTATTTGTAAGATGGTAACAACAACTGATATTTTCCAAAAAAACTTGGGACACCACTTGGGTCTGTCTTTCTACGACCTTGTTCTCAAAATGTTTAGTACTTTCATTCTAGAATCAGGTCAGTCTTTGAAAATTGAGATATATAAAATATCTAGTCACTTTTCAACATTTCAAGTGTCATTTTAAAATGTGCACATATATTGACTCTTTAAATTCCCATATTTTTTCCATGACCTCCAATCGTTTCCCCCTTAATGGAGAAAATTCAATGGGCAAGGAAAATATTTTGCTGAAGTATTTACTGTTATTAAAATGATTGCTTCAGTAATAAAGACTCAGGAACCTTAGCTCTCAGTTATCAGCTTTATCTTATCTTTTTAGAAGAGGACAAGATGACACCATTTCAACAGAGAATCCCGTGAGTAAGTAAAAAGCAAATCCACATGAAAACCTCAGGCTGCTACTTCTGCTTTGCTGCTTGCATGGGTAACATGTGGCATAAGAGAGTTTTAATTAGTTAGGCAATCAGTTATAAAGCTTTATTCTGAAAATGATAAACATGCTGAAGTATCAGATGCAAGACAGAAGGACACAAATTAATTTGTCCATGACTTTGTATGATTCACTATGGAGATGTACATAGTGTGGACATGTAGGGTTTGGTTTGGGTTTTTTCTACTTTAAGAAGGTTGTGTGGATCTTTTTGGCTGATTTGAGTAATGAAAAACAAATCCCAGTAAGTGACAAACTAAAAGCATCCGTCAAGTACTCGAATTCCTAGGCCAAATTGTTATCACTTCTGAGATTCTATGACATAGAATCTTCACTTTTAATTGTGGTTGGAAAGTGATTTTCAGTCAAGAGTCATGTAATTTATGTTTTATTTGAATGATCACTCAAAAACCAGACATTTTGCCAAACTAGCAAAAGCAGACTTCATTGAGCCATGATTTTTAGGAATTATTTCTATATTTTCTGTATTTTGAAAATACATATATGTTAAGAGCTAATTCTGAAAACCTTGCTTCAGCTATATAGCATTTTTTCTCTTCAGTTGTAGAGACAAAATAGGGGCTGATTTAATATCCAGATGTATCTGATCTTCAGCAAATATTATTTTTAACCTTGTAGTAAGCATACTGTGTAAAGCCAAATGATTACGTGATATTCTCAGAGACTAACATTCATATCAGGAGTTTAAACTCCCAGTGTTCCTCCATGAACAATGAAGAAAAAGGTTTTCTAAAGGGTTATTCAGAACAGGATTCTTTGGCCCAAATGAGGAACATATCCTTTGCTACCTTGGTGGGCTAAAAAAAAAAAAAAAATTTAAAAAAAAAAAATCACAGGAAGTTTAGCCTCAGCATCAGTCCCAGCAAATAAAACATACCAGAAAATATGATTATAAATAAAGATCTACCTTTGGATGTTTCTATATATCTCTCAGCTTAATTGTAGATGTCAGTGTGACAAACTATGCTCAGTATTTGATATAACTTATCCTTCATTGCTTCTAATACATATTCTTTTTGTCAAACCCTTATTTTCAAAATTAATATAGCAAAGGAAAACCCATGGTTTTGAAAAACTATCCATTTAAACAAATACTAATACAACTACAAATAGGCTTTAATTCAAATCAGTTACCTACACAGATGAAGACATTGCTCAAAAGAACATTTTTATTTAGACTACCATGTACAAAATATGATTATACTATAAAGAAAATCCATAACAATTATTATATGTTTGACTGGCCACTATGTATAAAAAAGTTGAAACCATATTGTATAAGCCTGTTCAAATCCAAGAAAAGGAAAACATATCAGTAATTGTTTTCTTTGATTTTGTACAACAATGATTTGCTTGGGAACAATTCTTTCATTGTTATTGTGAGAGAACATTAGTAGACAGAAACCTAGCAATGGTGATGAAGGCCTCAAAAGAACAAGCGAGTCAAGCATATAATTTAACAAATGATAATACAGTAGAACTGATGCCCCACAAGTGCATATCAAATTCTATGTTGATATAATTAGTTTTTGTTAAAAATACTCTAGATGACTGTAGAAACATTTAATATCACGTCTCACAATATACACAAAATCAGAGATAACAATTTTAACACATGCAAGCTTTAAATAGTTCTCAGATGCTAATTGTGTGCCATTATTTATAAGGCACAGATTTGTATACCTTAATTATATAACAAATATATATATACACACACATACCTTTTATATAACAAATGGTCTGATGGGACTTAGTGTTCTTGGGATCTCTGTCACTACCACAATCTAAATATTAATTCTGCCTTTCATTTTATGGTTTATCATACTAACAATAAGGCACAGGTTTGTATAAACTGAGTGCTGATAAATTTTATTTCCATTTTACTTGCCTCACTCCAAGCAAAGATGCCCCCCACCAAGATGAAAGCATAAAAGTCTATGTTTGCCCTTTTTACCTCTGTTGTCACAAAACTTATTTTACTTTTTTTATTTCTGTCATCCTGGAAGATAATTATTCTGTCCCTAGAGAGATTATATTATACAATATGAAAAACATTTCTACCAATGTTCTTAATAAAATTGATATATTTTACTATCAGTTCCTCATAACATTTTAGTGATGAAGAATTACCAAAATTTTTGTCCTACATTGGCTTGCAGTTAGGCTTCAAGCCACCCTATAGATAAAATATATATGGGTGCTTCAGTGCTTCAAGATTTAAATATGAACTTAGCTCTTTATATCAAACAGCACATTGTAGAGTTCACCAATATATTTTTTGTTGCAAGTGGAAATAGAATAGACACAAAAAATCTGAAAGACAAAAAGAGCATGTTTCTAAGACAGCACAGACCACTTATCAGCATTTCTACTATCCACAGCTAATCATCTTTCCAGAGTAATTTTATGAGGCACATTAATTGTGCATTATTGCTGTTAGGTGTAGGTACAGAAAGAACATGCAACAAATTTTAGTCCTTTTAGTAGGCACAGAAGAGATACTAGTAGCTAAATTTTGCATCCAACCAGAGTATGTTGGCTTAAAATTAACCCACTTCAGGGATGGAGGGCACGTGTTGTGGATGATTTGGGGTGGGTTTTTTTTTTTGTTGCTGCATTTTAGGAGGACGGGAGTTTTGTTTAAGTAGTCTCTGCTCTGCTTTTCAGGTACACCCAAATTTCCAGGTTCCATTCATAACTAAGCTTTAATACAGTATGGTTTTAAGTACTTTCACTCAAAAAAGTGTATATTTATGAGGTGCTATAATGTGGAAGTAAAATATGCTATTTCATCAGTTCAATGTAAGTGAAATAATGGAATGTCTGATCAGTGTTTGCTATGTTTGAATTGGGAAGTGTATCACTTTGAGCCATTGCTGAACTGCTGTTATGGAAATCCAACAGTGATCTTTGCAAAATGAAATAATCTCCAAGCATAACTTCCATGTTCACCTGAACGTGTTTTCACAAACTTGAATACCACTATGAACCAGCTGTCAGTACTTAAATTCTACTGGTTACTTGGAAATAAGAGAGGTCTTGAGAAGTGGCACAATGAATTTTGGTTAAGAGATACAAGGCATGACAAATTAAAAGAAATACAGTCAAGCATTTTCAAGCAAAGGTTGAGGGAAAGAGAAAATTCATGAAAGAATGAGGTCAACAGACTAAGGAAGAAAAGTCTGCAGAGAAGTAGGCATTACAGCTGCAGCTGAACAGGGAAAGAACAAAGCTGTGTTTATAAAGTTTCAGTGTAAAGTGTGATCTGCTACCTGTGATCATTTTGATTCAAACAGTAACAACCACTATGTCATATACAAAAATTACCACGAAGTAACAAGTATTTAGGAACTACAGATATATGGAAATGCTTAAAAATCACCTGTAGTTGTTGGCTGATTAGAGATGTTTCTAACAGTCACAACATGGAGCCAAAACAATAGCTGTTTTCAAAAAAATACGCTCATACACCGTAGATATAATGTAATTACAATTATCAACCAAAATTGAAGAGACAGGTATAACTGCAAGCTCTTGCAGAGGTACTTAAGCTAGTTTTAAATTAATTTGGATTCCATTAGCATAGTACTCATGGAGTTCAGAGAACTCCCTAGAAAACTGAATAACTTAGATGACTAGTCCACACTGATATTTGCATCCAAGTTTACAAGCTTAAAGTTGTTGTCGCTGTTTTGACTGTGCTTACACATGGCGTGACAGCAGCGTAGTCAGAAGAAAACCAGGCAAAATGTGATGGCATCTATTGGATATGGAGCTCTCTCTTCACCAAATTAGAACTTAATTGTAAATAAAGATACCACTGTTTTCAACTAAGAAAAATCACTGTTCTTCTGGGCCTTTGCCTAACAAAGCAATAAGCCAAGAAACTTAACAAATCATTTTCAGGAGAGAGATTTTTGTTTGTGATTTTGCTCCAATTTTCCCCATCATGATCAAAGAGCTTTTGGAAAACACAATCTATTTCTCTCATGCAATTCAACTGGCAACTCTTCACAACCAAGCCACATAAAATAGGTACAGCTTGCAAATGAAGGGCACTGTCACTTACATTATACATTGAAAAAAAAAAAACAAACTAAAAGCTCCCCCCACCCCAAGTTAAATATGTTGTATTTTCCAGCTGTATACAAATTAACAGTAAATTTCTTCATAACAATACTGAACTGAATGTTGTTGCTGTTGCAAACATAAAATAATTAAAACACAGCAACGTAACAATTCGTATTTCTTTTTTTAAAAATATCAATAGAGAAAATTATTATAATAAAAAATGTCAAGATATGTCACTTCAGAACAAAATTTTATTTCTGCATTTGGGAAAATGAAATGTAACTTTAACATGGTATATACAGAAAATCTATTAAAATTTATGTATGTCTTTGAAAACAATAACACTATTTCAAAACAAGATTGAAATAATTTGAGAAAGTAAAACCAGCAAAACCTCAAAAACTAATGCATAATAATGACAAAGATTTTGATATGTACAAGAATTTGCTCAGTTAAGACTTAAAACTGATTCCATCACTTATTTTTTCCTTATTGTTAAATTTTTTTAAAAAATACATATATTAGACTGTAATCACAGGTAAGGGTTGGTTTTTTTTTTTCATTTTGGGTTTTTCTTGAGCATTTGTGCCATTTGAGAAGGCAATACATTCATTTTTAAAACAATGCTAAAAAATAAGGTCTTTCTGAACATTGCCATAAACCAGACCAATTAGGAACTACAAGCTTATCAATTTACAACATTCATATCCATACTAATCACTATGAATTTTATAAGTGCAAAGCCTCAAAACCCAAACTAACCCTCAGTACACTACTTGGTTTTGTTCCTATCTTGATTTCATAAAAAGAGAGAAAGATTATGCACAAGAAGTGGCAAGATACTAACCCAGAATTACTGTTCAGTTCAACTCTATTCAAATCACACACAATCTCTTTTGGTACATCCATGAGAAGGTTGAAGCTGGTCTTGTCAAGATTTTAGTTCCATTGCAAACATTCTCTTTTCCTTATATAGGAACCCCAAAATTATGAAATTCATGTCTAATCTAAGATCAACAGTCATATAAGATCTAATCAACAATCTCTTTCCTTACCACCCCTACATACCACCATGGAATTTGTAAAGAATAGATATCTATATCAACGTCTATGTAGAAGCAAATGTTTCTCAGGCTAAATAACTGAAAACATTTCCAGAGGAAACACATCAAGCAGCAGTTGCTCCCATCAACATGGCATTCAGTTAATAGACTGACAGCCATTGAAAACAATCAAGGAAGACTTCAAAACTGCCCTTTGCAACAATCACATGGTGAGCAAAGGTGAATTTTACTGCCCCAACTAAGATTTTGACCTAGATCTGCCACAGATAACACTTTGCATTCATATAGTACCTGTCACCTTCCATCCCTAAAGATTTGGAGCACTTTTCAATAGGGCAATACTGCTGGAATAAGTAATCAGGAAGACAATTTAAGAAGTATTCCCCAAGTGGAACCTTTGACTCTAACCAGACTAATTTTATTTTCAAAACTACTGGATAAGAGTTGGAAAAAAAGCCTCCAAGGAAAATTCTAAAAATAAAACAGCCACAGAAGTTCAATAAATCCATAATTACTCCTTCAAATAGTCAGCCTGCAGCCCTGTAAAATATTGCAGTAAGAACTCTGTATTTAATATGAGGATATTTACTTTTAAAGGCTAATATTTTAAAATCCCACTTTATTCCTTACAAAAGGTATAAAAGCATACCTGTGATGAGTTTGTCTTTCACCTCTGAGTAAAAACTATGCTTTTCAGAGATGTATTCTTAGAATAACACTGTTCTTACTTTATATAAACCATCTTTGAATTTTATAGGTTAGATCAGAGGTGTCTCATCCACATATCAGTACATATGTCATGTCTGCAGACGCTGGCAAACATTGTGCATTCCAGCTTTGGACAGCTTGGTTCTTCCAAGGTAAAGAACATAACAGATCTTGCACTCATTTGGAGATGAAGTCCATAGTAACCCATGTAGAGGCTGAAAATGCTCCCCTGTCCTTCCACACCACTAAAGACATGCTATTTCAGAGCCTAGAACTCCTAGAGACATGTGGACTCATTTAAAACATGTCCATGGCAAAGGTTATTTTTCTCCTTAGAGACAGATTACAGGGTAGACCTAGTGTCAACAGTGTTCAGCAGCGTCCAGAGGCAGCGGAGGTCAAAGGCAAGTTGAGGGGAGAAACTCCTCCATGGTATGCAGTAAAGCATATTTTTTTATCTTCCAAAAGTAAGTAAAAATTTGTATTAAAATTCTGAAATCAGGCACAGGTCAGGAAGTGACATGAAGACCAAGGGCAGGTGTCCTTGCCCTTCAGTGTTAACAATAACCACATGGACTTTAGCCTCATGAGAAGATTTGAGTTAATTTTGTCCCTGTACCAGCAGCTTACAGAACGCTCAACTTCAACTACATCAACACCCTGTCCTTTCAGTTTGACCTCCACATAAAGACCTATGGCTGCCTGGTGTTCAGACAGCTTATTTGTCCCAAGCAACAAAAAAGCTCTTTGATAAAACAGCCACTTCTCAAAACACAACTCATCCAAGATAGTTGCTTTCCAGCATTTCAGCTCTTGGACCTTAAAGGCTGGGTTTCTTCTGGGGTTGCTTCAGAACAGCTGTCTCTCAGACACAGCTATGCAGAGTGCAATGGAAACCTTCCCTAGACTGATTAATAATTATATCCAATGCAGTTGATCCTAGACCTATTCTTGGGTTCAAAGCATCTGCCTCCACAGAGCAAAAGAACTGTTTTGACTGTTCCTGTTACATTTCTGTTTGCATGCTTGTACTCCTCATGCAGGAGGAGACAGGCCCAGAATATAGATAAGGCCACATGCAAAAACTTCCTATGCTGACAGTCTTGCATAAGTTTTTTTTGTAGGGCAATGGGTATATTTTACTAGCACGGCAGTGAGTTCAGTCCAGGAAAAGCAGGGCAGGCTTTCTGACATGTACTTAAAAATATCTGAAGAGGAATCCCATGCAGAAGAATCTCAATTGTGTGACTTAAGGCAGGGTAGTGCAGACTGTGCTGCGTTGCCTTATGCAGTGTAAGTTAACAGGTTCCAATGTTCCAGATAAATACATAAAAGATTATCCCATCTGCCCAGCTGACAGCATTGCTTTGGTTTTTATAGCTGTTGAAATTGTACCATATTCAGAAAATGTTTAGTAAAATCCTTAACGTGCTACTTTAAAAACAAACAAACAATAGTGTCAACTGCAGCAATGTTCCATAGCCTCATCCCAATCAGCGTGACAAATTCTTTGCCTGTATAAACATATGCACAGAATACAAATTAATTCAGAAGACCTTCCACTTCACTGTCCTGAAATGAGCAATTAGCACTGATCACAAAAATGAGACAGTCGGGCAACTATTGCCATTCCTGCACTGCTACTGTTAATTTTGGATAGAGAGTGTTCAGCAGCACTTAATATAATAATGCTTTACTTTTGAGGTTGCGGTCCCCCCCAGGGCGTTCATCTTCTAAAACTTCTGAATCACTGAAGTTACTTCAGTTACTATGACTGAGGGACAGTTGTGGCCTCTAGATATTTCTTTCACTTAGAGAGCTTTAAGTCAGACCTTTTGATATAAAAAGGGTCAATAAACATGACAAATCTTAAGAACTGCCTTCCGTGGAAATGAGTAGGAGTAGCAGGTGTCCATCAGCTGTCAGGAGCTGACATTGCCTGCAGGGCAAAAGGTATTCAATAGAAAAACAGTCTTTGAAATGGAATTAAAGTCCATGAAGCACTTTACAATATCATTTCAAAATCATTGTTTGTACTGAAATACACTTGCAACCAGAACTACAGCTTAAATCTCAAGCAATATTCTTGTACCTTGCTGAATCAAAACTGATATTTTATTGTTATTATATAAGCTACACCTGAGATGGGAAGGGGGGAGGAAGTGTGGTTTGGGGTTTTTTAGTTTGTTTTTTTAATATTTTGGTTTTAGTAATTGGATCCTGTAGTAGACTTGCAGCTTGCCGATACAGTGAGCACGAAATAGTACAACTTAACGAAAAATATGCTCTGAGCTTAATTTTAATGTTATGGTTTAGATAGCATTTTTTCTAAATGAATCTTTCACACAGTGTGTTTGCTGACATTGCCTAAATATCCAGCTGAACTGACAAAGCATAAGACAGGAATCAGTATCAAGTAGTTTATTCTTAATGGATCTGGCATGCCATTCTATGGGAAGATACTGTTAGTGTCTGCTGGCATTGATTTAATTAATTACGAATCAGGAGCCACGCCAACTGCTTGACACAAGTTAGGGTCAGAGCCAATTGTTTGTGGGCACATGCTTAATCATCTGCCTGTCAACATTTTTTTTGCCCTCAGGTAGATGAGCAGAATGTCAGCTCCTTCATAGCTTATGAGTGAAGAGCTAGATGGGTGAATAAAATGGCAAAGAAAGGATTTGGTTGCCAAATTATTTTCCAATATTTTGAAATAATGGCTACTATAGTAATCTCTCAAAATTTCATCAAGATCACAACTTCACTGGTTAGAGGATGCACACATATAAATAAATATTTCCTTTCAGTCTTTGGAGAGTGCATTACTTTTAAGGGGAATCCAGCAGTTTAAAATTTCTGCAGAGTTGCTTTGTTTCTGCCACTTATGCTACAAACAGGTACAAGTTTCTTTTATTTTGAACTCAGCATGCCAATTGCAGCTGGTTTCCCCTCCTACAGTGCCAGAACTTTGGCTTCCACATATTTATTCCTCTGGTCTGCTCTACAGAAGAAAAAAAAAAATAAAAATAGATGTTGCCTTTGCAAATTGTATCAGTTTCTTTGCTGTCACTATAATGGTCAAGTTAATCAAATGTGTGGGCTGTTGGGTTTTTTTTTTTTCCCTTGTTTTGCCTCTTTGATTGATTTTGTTAAGTGTCCAGAGAGGAATGTGAAGATAGAAAGTTACATTTAATAAAGACTTCAAACAATATAGAAAAGGTAGAGATATGAAATGAGCACAAAAGCAAGAGATACAAGCCAATTTCCATCTCTAATGGAGATGCTTCCTGGTTTTAGTGAAGAGCAGTATAACTATTTTTTCACATTATATTTGATGGACAAACATAGTTTAATATTAACTAATACTTCCTGTCTGACTAATTAAATGCTTTCAAAATGGCCTGGAGCTGAAAATGCACATATACACACATTGACATGAAAGACAGTTTGCTTAGACAATAGTCATTGAATATTGTATGCAAATTTTGAATTTGCAAGGAAAAAAAAAAAGAAAATCAAAAACAACCAGAAAAGTCAATATCTGTTTCTATATAAATTAGGTTTAAAATATGAATTAAATGTAATTTTTACCACAAAGTGTGTTAAATTAATAGTGTTGTTTCTGGTCAACTTTCATTTCTCCCTTATGAACTGACTATATTTAAGTTCAGGAGCTCATGATTTCTTTTTAAAGCAATACAGAAATGAAATCACAAGCTGATAGATTTCCTCTTAAAAGTACTTTGTAAAAATTAATCTTTTATACTTGATATAATTCTGCATAGATTTATGGCTATGGATAGTAGTAGAGAGAAACATTGTTTGTGATCTATTATAGCAAAGACTGGGTGTAAGTAGAATTATTCTTTTTTCAGTACTATACCCTGCAGTGTCTTCCAAACCAGTTTTTCAAGTGTAACAGTTTTTACTAGAATATTACACATAAGACTATAACATGGATGGAAATAGTTCATACTAAAGTGACAATCTGCAACTAAAGCCCTGACAAAACAAACTGTATGCTTTAAATCAGGACTGCTCTAATATGAACCAGCTATTTAAGGACTTATTGATAATTTTCTTCTTCAGCTTTGAATTTTAAAGTTTGAATTTCCTACCTCTTTCCCTTTCTAATGTTTACCTGACACATTACCTTTCTGAAATTTGTCTTGCATGGATGTTGGTAGGGTAAGAGAATGAACATGATCATTATACTAAGTTGCATACATGTTCTGCTATAGCTGAAATTATTTAGCTTGTCATCTGCTATATTGGACTTGGAGGAAAAAAAGTCTGACCTGAGGAATATTCAAAGGTAAATAAACAGTATTCTGAGCAAAGAGGAGATATTCAGCTAAAGACAGTTTTAATACCCTGTTATTTCTTTTGGACTTATTACAAATCCAGATGTAAAACTTTCCATACCTACTTTTGTTTGTTAGTATTGCAGAGACTAATACAGCCTCAAAGCAAGGATACTTTTTAGTTCTTGTTATAAAATAACTGCCTCTTTTCAACAGGAAATCAAAATTTATAACACAATTATAACTAGACATATGATTGCAAAGCTATTGTTACAGCCCAGCAATATGATTTTTAATAGTAGGTAATAGCATTGTACATACATCAGCTACTACTGGGTATAGCTTCCTGTGAGTAAGTGTCAAGTTAAATAGCTTTGTTCTGAAATAAAGCGGTGAGTGAAATGCTCATAATTCTTCCACTGACAGAGATAGAAATAGGGTTCCCATTCTTTTCTTGAATGCTTGGATGAATGTTGAATGGTGGCAGATAGCTTTTCATACGTATTTATGTGCAGCAGTGACATCCAGTGAAAAGGTAATTTCAGCAAAGCAGTTTTCTACCAGTGGGTTTCCATAGAAAAAGATTACACATTTCATCAACGTACAGGTATTGGAATGATGTAGATATGGAATTAGCGGTCTCAGAAAAGCATCTCACTAATTCACTACTTTGAATTCATATTTAGTTGATATGCTAAATATTTGGCTTCTGGCTAGCCTTGTGAAAGGCAACCACTAGCTTATTCCATAAAGATGCTACAATATTTAACATTTTTTATTTTGTACATGTTTCTAAATAATAGCAGAGCTTATCCTAGCCTACTGGTGAGTTGTAAGAACTAACAAGTAGATTTCTTGAGTCCAGTTAGTTTCCTAGTCACTTGCTTCCTAGGTCTACAGCCATTTGAAGTATCTTACATTCATCAAACAATCACCAAGGGAAAAAGTCTGCCCTTGAGTAGCTAAGGAATAACCTTTTCTGGCTGGTTGAATGGGACATGACCAGTGAGATTGCATATTGTCCCCACCTGTCAAAAGATTTGAATGAGATTTGGAACTCCAAAGAGAGAACTATTCAGCATTCCATCTGGGAAGGGAGGAATCTCCCAGGAAACAAAAGAAATTAAGTTATTTGAATGAAGTGAATATATATATTTGTGTTCCTGCTACACTACTGCCAAATTAAGGAGAAACTTAAGGCATCATTTTACAAGCTACTACTTACAGAAATAGTTTTCATATCTGAGGGTAGTTTAACTGAAGTCAAGGTGGTTTTGCCTCCAGCTAACATATGCATTGAAGAACAATGGAAAAGGTTTCTGATAAAGAAAGAACATAAGAAAAACCTCGTAACATTTTCTGTATATATGCATTTAGCTCAGCAATGGGTTTTTTTGAGCCACAAATACAAAAGATAGCAGCTGACACATTCTCCACTGTAAACTACCAAAACCAGTTGTTTTTTCTCCACAAAAGTATGTTAGATATGCATGTCTAAGTGCCTGTCCACAAAAGTTATGAGAAATATGCTTTAACTAAAAGTGGATGATTTGTCTCCCATTCACCAGCTATTTCACATCTTCTGCCTGAAACTACAGCACATCAGGAGATATTTTTTGACTGCAATACGTATACTTGCTTTAGTTCCTAGAGTAAAAAAAAATGCACATAAACTGCCTTAGATGAGTACTCCACAGAAAGCTGTCTACTTTCATGTAGTTTTACATATTTTTCATCTTACTCAAAGACCCAACTGCCATAATCAGCACTAGCAGAAAGCATACAGATGTATTGGTATTACAAAAACTTGAAATTTATACAACTACGGTATTCATTTCCTTGATCTTGTGTACTTTTATCTAATTTGTTTAATAAATACTAACGTAATGTTCCTTATAAGTAAAGTAAAAAAGTTACTTCATATACAGAAAACCATCTACTGAAATACATAGCAATGAAAATAATTTACATAAAATGCTGTGATATTTCAAATTTTACCAGTAGATTGGAAAGCATCTTTCCTTCTCATTTAAGTTAAATCATATAACAAGGGCCATACTACTCTGAAATAATAAAGAAAAAAAAAAATATCTTTTTTTTTTTTTCCTTCCCCTGCTTCTTCATTTCAACATGCATCTCTTCAGTGGGATTCAGTTACTCATCACAAAGTGTGGCAACATTAAAAGCAGGAAAAATATCACAGTCTAGACATCTGGAATATATTTCTTTCTAGACTATTTAAACTCATGATTTACACCTGGCACAAATAGAATCTGAAATACTAAAGGGAAAAAATTCCTTGTCACAGACTCATATGCCTATCTTTTCTTACCTCCATCTGCAGTTTGGGTTTGTTTGGTTTTTGGGGGGTGGTTGACATACAAGTATCTCACTGGAGATTTCCAATTTAAACAGTTGTGCAACAAAAAGTTTTAAAAAAATCTATAATTTACCACATATTTTGGTTATCTTCGATTATTGACACTATCTAGAACAGTATTCAGATGGACAAGACTCCCACTAAGTAAAATGAGTTTCATATCACAGAAAAAGGTGAGATCAATGTTTGTTAAGGTATTTAAAAATGCATATCCATATCATATTAACATTTGTGCAACTTGGTGACATCTATGTGCAATTTGATCATTAGACTATTACCACAATAACACTGTAAGGAGTCAGAACTTCACTGTTGACTTATTGCTGCTCAGCTTTTAGAATGAGGAGGCAAAAGGAATACTCAGAACGTCATCTAGAGTTTTGTTAGTATTTTATACTCTCACAAAATCTTCCTTCAAAAGTATTCCTGAAGTGATTTGGTCCCCAACTCACTCAAAGTGAATGGCTGTAAATGAATAATAATAAATACCAGTGTATTGACTAGGAGTTTCTGAAATGCCACAATGATTTTTATTATGGATCATTATTTTGTATCATGAGAGAGAAAGCATGTTAGTAAAAGTCATTGATGCCTAATGGTAGATTCCACCCCACTCGCTATACTATAACGCAGCATCAGCAATGGTGCCAAAATGAGATCCTAAATTATGATGTCAAATAATCCTACAAGGGCTATGAGGAATGTGAAAAGATACAAAAAATAAATTTTAATATAGCAGAAAAGCAGTAAGAAAGTGTAGAGAAGATTAGAATCACATTTGTGCAAAGAGCTGCTAACCTAGACATTACTGGTACTAATTGAAACTTGCCTGCACAACCTCATATGAAAAGGGGTAGAGTTTGGTATATATGGAATACATAAAATCAGACTTCACACATTTTATGAAATGTGCAGAGAGAATAATTCCAACCTTGCTGGAAGCTAGACTGGATGACTGTCCTTCTCATGTTGCTTGGTTCTATTCATGCCCATTAATTGAAACTTTTCCCTGAGTGGTGAGGTTTTGATTCAAAGCTGGCTCAGGTGTATAACAGCATACCCACTAAGTAAAGACTGTTAGAATTTCCTAGTTTTAACCTACTTTCCGTATCAGAAAGATTCTTGTAACAAAGTTTTGTCAAAATAGCTAATCATTATATATCCAGCCTTTTTTCCCAGTTTGCTATAGCAGTTTGTTTTTCCATCTTGTCTTATCAACTTCTGTTGTTCCACACTAACAAAACCCAACTCCTTTAAAAGCAAAATTCAGCATGCTATAACGAGGAATTAAGCTACAATCTTCAGTGTACCTGTAAGACATAATCTACCTCAACAAAATATTAGCTCCAACTGAAATTCCATAATTTAATAAAACCATCTTGAATTACCATAAAAATAAGTAATAAAGGATTTTTACTATTGCTCTAAGATACAAACATGCATTCCAGTGGTAATGTCATACAGTCACTCTACAAGTAAAGTAAAAGTTTTAGGGTTTGGTTTAGGTTTGGTTTTTGGTTTTGGGGTTTTTGTTTCTTTGTTTGTTTTACCCTTTTGAAATTCCTTATAATTTTATAATCATTTTTCAGACAAAAGAAACTTTTTTGTGGAGGAAAATTAAATCATACAAAAGCCCATGTTTTTAATGCTTGACCCCTTTAAAAAAAGGGTAGAACATATCCATATCAGTTTATTTGCTACAAAAGTGAGGAGACGTAAACAGAGTTGCAATTTTCATATAATCATAGCTCAGAAAACAACTTGCTCCTTTCAATGCTTGTGTTTTCCCACTTATTAAATGACAAATTGGTCTACTGAAAAAAAAAAACCCCTCTCCAAAAACAACAACAAAAATGAATTTTATTCTCCTGAAGAAAAAAATTTCTAATTCAGTATTCCTTGTTATATCCTTTTAAGATATTTTACACATTTAAGATATTTTTTAAAGTGTTGCAGCTTAAATGAAATTGTACCTATTGTTTGACAATACTAGGACTTCTTCATCTCTCATTGTTCTTCATGCAAAATCAGAATGCAGAGTATTTTGAAAGCTGACCTAACATCTTTATGATCAGGGTTTCTCATCCAACTTTAGCCACTAGAAGTCTGACATCAAATCTTAACTAGATATTTACATTTTTTTCTACAAGTCAGAAAACTACTTCCCCTGCTTCCTATTTTAGAGAGGAGTCTCAAGATGAGCATATCTCTTCAACAGCTTCTGAGGAAGCCTAGAAGTTTGTTGGAGTGGATGGCAAGCTTTACAGTGGTGAGAGCTAAGTAAATCTCCTCCTGTGTTTCTGAATACCTGATAAATAACAACTGGTCGCACACCTGCCGTACCTAGCCATTCACTGTATTCCTTCTAATACACGCACATTTTGAGTAAGCATAGCTCAGGAATGTCATAACCAGCAATAATTAAAAATCAAGGCAAGTTCTACTATAGCCGTTTTTTTTCATCTTCCTGTATAATTAATTTGGGCAGGATTAGAAGACAGCATATTAAAAGCCAAGATCATTGGCTCATTGTGAAAGCTGTACTGATGTTACTGGTGATTTTTCTATCAAGAATTAAAGATCAAAAGTATAAAGTACAACTTGAGACTGGAAATGCTTTCATGTATAAAACCAATTTAGACAAAAAAACCAAATCAGTGGTTGTTTCCTATTTAGCATGCGAATTGGAAACCAAACTACTTTCACCTGGCAGGTAGAGAAAAGGATGCAGAAAAGCTGGTCTTATCCCTGAAGTAAGGGCCATCCACATTTCTATGATGTGGTTCTATGCTGCTGACACACTGAATGGTTTTGATGCATTTAAAAGAACACTTAATGCAACTCCTGCAGCAATAAGGAAAAAGGACTCAACAGGGAAGCCTTCTCTGAAAGAGAAAAGTCAATATGATTTTTATAAAAGAACAAAGAAGGCAATTTGAAAGGAAATGTGTTGCTACCAATTCGATAATGTATCACATTGCTGAATTATGTACTGTGCTTAAAAATTAATAAATCAGAGTAAGTTTTACTTGCTTACTGCAACTAAATAGGTTACACAGTTGTGTCCATTTTATGAGCTAAATGAGTAGAATGAAACCTATTTTAAATCATAACCTAAGGGACTGACAAATGTCACTGGACTAACAGAGATGGTCTTTAACTGCAAGTCAAATGAAGCTTGTACTAAAGACCTTAGAGGTTCTTCAAAATGTACTTGTCAGTTGTAGTCACGTAAGTAGTCCTCAGTGATTTTTTTCTTTTATATTGTATTTACATACTTTGTATTTAAGCAGTGACATGCTGGATAATATGAAGGTTGCTTCATAATAGTGGTTGCAGCATCTTCTGCTCCCACTTTGTGAAGATAAATATCTCCTATGTGTAAAAGCCTCCCATTACATTTTCTTTTACTGTCATCTGAATATTTCAGTTTTCAACAGTGGGTACAAACATGATATACACATTTAGCCCATCTAGCTTCTCTAATATATTACTTATACAATGATTGTTCTTATTAATAAAATGCGACTTAACCTCAAATACACTATATAGGCAAGTTTATCTGCTGAATACTTGATATAGTAATCGTCTAATTAGCTCTCCTACACATCCTCTGAGGACACTGTTAATATACCAACCTTACAGAGGGTAGGAACATAGCAGGGAAGATCACTGACATGGCCAGGGTCATTGGAAACATCTTTGCCAGACATTAAAAATTAGCTGGCTTATGTCCTGTGCTTAGACCATGTCACTAACTAATGAAAATCTGTCAAAAAAAAATAATTATGTCCAGAGCATATGGTGCATCATAACAATTGTCCGCACCAGTTCCTGAAACCTATTTGGAATAACAGCTGTTGCACAGGGTAGAGGCAGAAGGGGAGGAACACAACAGACTTAATGATAACGAATGAAAGCAACCCATTTTGCTTAAAGTTATTAATATTATCATCCTAGGTTTACATAATGCCCTTAGCATGAAGGATACTAAAGCGTTTTACAAACAAAAGGCCTGGCAGAAGGCAAGGGACAGTAAAGTAATACTATGGAGTAGCAGGGTGGTTGCAGCTAACAAAATTACATAGCATGTTGCTTCTGGTCATATGTGCTGTCAGGCCAAACCATACCCAAACAAACACTTAGGCAGTTTGAACAGTTTTGGCAGAAGTGGTCACCTGAAAATCTTGCACATAGGCAGACAGACGCAAGATAGATGCATTTTCCATGTCTGTCAATTATTACATTTTGAACTCATGTGGATAGAAAGATCTAATTTGTCCTGTTACCATGGCTGCACTGGTAGGACTGAAAACCCACCAGTGACCCAGCTGGTTCTGCTGCCTGTGCAAATTTATTCTCCAGATCTTGCCAAGTTCCCTACAGGATTTTTCTAGGAACTGGGGCTTTCCCTGAACTTTAAGTCCCAATGGAACTGTAGTGACAGTAAGAAGAGGCTGAGACTTAGTACTTGGCTACATAACCCTAACAATACACAAAGCTAGTCGCTTTTGTTTCTCAGTTCTTCTTTAGAGAACTGTATTTGTTTTACCTATATAGACTTAAATGTGTATTAGTCTCACATATTTTTAAATTTTTCAGTAGATGTTTTACAGGCTTTATAAAGTAGAAAAATCAGTGCACAATATTAAAGGCAAGTGGTGAAGAACACTATATCCATTAGAGCATAACATCCAAAACCTGCTGGTACTTAAGCTAGACGTTAGCCACACTACTGTACTCAACCCTTCAACTGTCATAGCCCCCTTCCTCTAAAAGGTGGTGTTTCTTATCCTATGCTAGAGCACAGACTACACGCTAACCAAGTGGGAAATGACAGTAGGTGAGAATGACTGAAATACTGTTTTCTAAATCTTTCATCTGAAATAATAACGAGGTCCAAGTAATTGCTGTTCTCATGATTTCATCATAAGCTTTCAATATCTGATTTTCTTCTTCCAAATAAGGTCCTGGATTCATGTGACTATAAGAAAAATGTGTTTTTATCGTTAACAATGAGAAGTTCCCAATTCTCTTGATGGTAAAGTAAAGCTTGCAGATGTGGTTACAGGTTACTCGCCTAATACCAGCGAGCAGCAACATACAGACAGACCTGTTTTTCCCTGTTTGAGGCTGTTGAAACCACCTGCTTGACAAGAGATCAGATTCATTGCAGCTCAGAACTATCCACTTATCTCATTCTTCCTTCATTCATCATGTGTATATATATATATATATACACATATGCACAATGTGGATCCCTCCAGCAGCTGGGGTCAGACATTCAGTCTACATGTAGCTGCCCCTAGATCCCAGTTTCCCCAGTTACTGGCACCTGGACATATGAGCCCCTGAGGCTGCAGCCCCACTCCAGTTGCTGGTAGAATGCCTTCATTCACACACATCCTAACACTAACACTGTGCATCTCTCCAGGAACTGGGCTTAGAAATACAATCCATCCAGCAGTTAGCCTTGGACGCCCGCTCACATACACACACACACCCCCATTTGCTTCCAGGCACTTCACTTGCAGGCTAGTCCAGCTTGATCTTTGCTAACAATTGCACACTCACACACCTGCACAAACACACACACAAGGTAGCCTCTCGCCTGGGAAAAGAGTTAAAGAGTTTCAGAAACAGACGGGACAGACTGTACTGATCAGGCACAGGGCAGAGCCAGAGAAGGGTACTGCCCAGCCTTTGTTCACACAACTGGCCCCCTTTGTCCCATTATCCCTTTCATTTTCCCCATGCATGTTCCTCCCCAAACCACCTCAATCCCTCCCCTTCCCTACCTTCAGTTCATCCTCGAAACATCCCGTAAGTCTCACACAATCCCCAAATTCTCTTTCCCTGTACCCCATCACAAGTCCCAAAGCCCTAGGCAGTGACCTCCTCAGCCCGTACGGTGACCCAGAGAACTGCTTCCACTGACTGACAGGAGGGGGTCTCACCCAGCCCATAGGGCTGATGCCCTTCTGGGATGCCCAGGGAGGGGGCTTGGTCCCCTGACTAGGATACTGCGGTTCCCCCACCTGCCATCGTGCCTCTGTGCATCCCTGTGCTTGGGGGAGTGTGAACTTTTCACGGGCTGACCACATTCCTGTTGTGGTCCAGAAAGTAGCCGGAGCAGGGTATTACTCAGGTTCCCCCATCTGCCCTAAACTCCTTTGTGTGTGTGCAGAGGACAGCTTTTTTTATTACGTAGCCTAACAACATGTAGCTTTCCACATTACAAACACCAACCCTTTAAGATGAAAAACATATCTAAAAACACTTAAATCTTTTACAGGATCTGTTTTATTACAAGCAAGAAAAAAAGTCCTTCGCATCTATTGCTTAAATTAAAGGGTGCCACATGAGCTTGCAGGTCTGCTCAGACAGAACATCTTGCAGATTTGGTATTCAAATGGACTTATGTAATTAATTAAAAATTACTCATTTCTACACAAATGTAGTGCCATGGAAAGTAGAATACAAAATTTGTGGGCCATTAGAAGTTAGAGATATCAGTATCTTATTCTGTACTGCAAAGCTGCCAAACCTTTTGGTTGATTGTGCTCTTCTTCATCACCAATTCACTCTATTAGAGCATTATAGTGTCTATGAATATTTACAACTGTAAGTGAAGAGACTTTGTTTCTTAAAGAGTATTTTTCTGAATGTCACTACTCTTGCAATACTCATGCATACCAGCAAATGAATTGTTTACTAATACAAAATGTATTAATTAGAAAACTTAATTACAAGCATCAGTAAGGAAAATTATCTGTTTCACCTATGCAAAATCCATTATTAGTTATCTAAATTCATCCTGAGTAAGCTAATTCATAGGGGTCTATCTAGTCTTCAGAAAGACAATTCTCCATGAGGTTAGTGGAAGTTTTATTTGTTCAGTACTTATGAAATCAAGGCCTCTTTTCTCATTATTATTTAAGTGTCTACTTTAGATAACTACATTTAAAATGTATTTATTCCAAATAGCAATATTTATATAACTTTTTAGAGGATATTTAGATTATCTAACAACTGCATGTATTTACTCCAATTACATTTATTAAAAATCAAATTAATGAGATATAGAATTCAAGGTATCCAAGACTAGTAAGGGCCCTCTGTGAACAAACAACTGAAATTTAACACCTTTCTGTTAGGAACCTGAATATTAATTAGACATTGAGAATCTCTGAGGCTATAACATCCAAGGGGAAATTCTGCATGTTTCATATTTCCTTAAAGGTTTCATTCTGCTCTTAGCTTCATATATCCACCCCAGAATAAAGGGCTTCTGCTGGTAAAAAATAAGTTAAAGAAAACATGTTGGTGGAAAATAAATTAGAAAAAATATCCCATTGACATAATCCCTACTTTTATCTATATTTGCCATTTTTATCCAGCAGTGTTCATATTTTCTTTTCGTACTTTCATTTTATCAGAAATAACAATTTTAGCCAAATTACTTTTCCAAGACAGAAAACCTGTAGTGAATCACATTTTAAAAATCTATTTATTCTCCTCAAAGCTATTCCAATAATATTTTTTGCCAATTAGCAGAGCAATGAACTGGATATCAGATACCCCAGGTTCCATTTCCATCTCTGCCCCTGACCTGTTTGAATTGCACCATTTCGTCTGTACTTTGATTCCTATCCCAGGCTTCATTTTCCTGTATACTACAAAGCGGACATAGCTTCTAATTGCATGACTGCCTAGCATAATGCTACAAAGGCCTTAGCTGGGTCTGTAGGTCTAACTATATTAAAAAAAAAAATTGAATAATCTTGTCCTACACACCAGATTCTAACATCAGAAACTTGATATAATTTATATATTTTATTATTTATGCTGTGCTTTATTAGGTTTAAGTGAAGTTACCACATTCTCCTGGATCATCAGGTTACAGATCTGTACAGGAAACTCCTTCTCCCTCTTTATATACATAAAGCATTGGGGCACGTTTCCTCATTACAGAGCTTACAACTAAGATTAGTAGGCTGTTGCCTATAATACACTAAGTTATAGAACCACATGCTTTGTGAAATGCTTTCATTGCAAAAGATTTTACTGTGTTCAGCAGAATACATTAGAAACTATTTCTCCAAATATTAATGCATTTGGTTTTTATTAGGCAACTCTGAAAAGCTCTGAATTAAACAGCAAACACGCATGTGTTTCTAAAATTTAGCACAGAAACAATTATAACATCTGAAGATTAGGTGCTGTCCTTGTAGTATAAGGTAAGAACAGTAATCCAACAAAATTAAAGTGTGGAATGTTGAAAAGTCATGGACAGTGAACACATTGACATCACTCTACAAAAGAAACAAGTATATTTCTCATCCAAGTTAGCCAACACGATCCCATGAAAAGTTTGTACACATGGTAGGGTCTTCTTCTTATGTAATTGCAACCTAAACTATTCCCCTCTGAATGCTGGCCATGTAATCCAGACTATAACCTAAATTATATCATAGACTGCCAAGTGTTATGTATGGCGAGAGAATAATACATTAAGGAGCATCTCTTAATGACAGAAGCTTACAAAAAAAAAAACAACTCAGGCAAAAATAAACAGAAGGAATACCCAACTAATTTTTCTCTTAGTAAGTCATAACCTCTCAGTGACGGATCTTATTTAGGTACTTGGACACCATTGCAGCCGCTTAGCCACTGGACGGCATTCTGAAACCTTTGGCACCCAAGCATGCTATAAATTGTTTGGGAGATAGAGGGCACAAACGCATGAGGTGGGCTGAGTCAATAACGGGCTGCTGCCAAAGGCAGCTGGAGTCCTGCTCCTCCCTATGTGTCTAAACCAGTCTTTTCATCCAGGTTCCCATTGCTTCCAATGTATTGTTTCTGACACTTAAATGAGCTCACTGAAGAATCAAACAATTCACTAATTAGCAGAAAATCAACTAGATAAAACCCCTAAAACTGCTGGCTCGGCAAGCTGCATTGCCTCCCTGGAAGCAGGGACAGACAAGGGCCAGGAGTAGCACAAGGGAGAGAACAGGTCCACAGTGCTGGGAACAGGAGGCAGAAGTCAGCCAACAGCATCACGCTATTAAGCTACCAGAAAGGATAGTCTCATATCACCTACTTGTGGCAAGTAAGTATTAAGCGGCTGCCTTCCCTCAAAATACAGAGCGCCAGCTGCCCGCTGTGCCAAACTCTTCCTACCTCAATAGCACACTACAAAGCAGCCACAACATTGAGCAATTTCCTTGTATTTGTATAGTTGTCTGACATAACAGGAAAATACAGAAAAGAAGAATATCTTTTGAGATGTAACCCAGATGGGGGTGACAGCAGCAACAGGAACAATGATAGCAGTATGTCTTCTATAAAACACTCACTGGGTACAAGGCATAGAAATTCTAAGAGGAGAGTACTCGGATTTTTTTCTTTTCCCTATATTTTGCTATTTTGTCTAAGAACCTTTCCTTAGCCCTGTTCATCTCTTTAATTAAGGCTGCACACTGGGGCAATTGCTTGGGTTACAAGTCTTTTTCTTAAACAGCTGCAGTCTATCTTTTCTAGTCAATAAATAGTCTTCTCAGCTCTTTGCAGTTTTATTACAATACTGGTTTGCATTCTTCCTACATTTACCAAGCCAAACTAGAAGAAATTAGAGTTATATCAGTAACAGTAAAATTGAATATGGTTAAGTGACTTTAAGGTCAACATTCTATGTACTTACACATGTGACCTTTGAAATTGAGACTGCTGTTTTAAAGTTACTTTGGTTTCAAAATCCTTCACTGATTCCAAAAGCAGCATAGTCTACTGATTAATTTACTGATCAAAGCAGCCTATTTGACTCTTTCTAAAGTGAGACAGCTAGATTTAGAACATGTTCCATTTTCTCATTTGACTGACCATTCAGTTCTCTACTTGATAAACTGCTTTATACCAATTACCATAGACTCACACTTCCATCAAAAGATTCCAGTTTGAAACTTCAGCAAAACCTAAATATGATCTCCAGGAAAAAATGCTCACCTTCTATTCTTGCAAAACCTTTGTTGAATTCCACTCAGAGATAGAGCTGTGCTGTTAAAGAAATTACATGGAAAAAAAAAATTATCAAAGCAACAGAAAAAGCACATCCCTTTACCTTACATATTAAAAGAAAAGAACTATGTTTATAGGCCAGGCCACATAAGCATAGTTGATCTAAATCTTAGCAGGTGGACTGGATTTAGCTGATTTTAATGATTCTGTGCCAATTGATATCATGTGAAGCTCATTAGGGTTATCAGCAGTCAAAATAGTGTGAGAAAGGTGAAGCCACTTTGAATTTGAAATTTCTTGACCCAGTTGATTTACAGCTCTTAGAAGACTATAGGAAGGTGTACCTTCTCTAATGAAAAAAAAAGGTGTCACACAGAGTTTCTCAGATATAAACTATGTGCTGAAAGGAGGTGAAATTATGCTAAGTTCCCTCCATAGATATATGCATAAACATTTTTTTCATTCCACAGAGAAAAACTTCCACCATCAAATATTAATTAAAGAATGATTTAACCTCTGATATCAGTTTCCAGATTTATCCTAAAAGGGAATAACCTGAATCCATCTCTTATCCTTTGAGAATTAAAAGAATTCTACTATATTACAATTTTTCCCCAAAGGTTGTCTTTATTTTCATTTTAGGCAGATGTAAACAATAGAAATTGTTTTAAAATTCAGAACAAGATTTGTCTGTTCCCAGAATCCTCATCCTTCTGCTTTGGTCAAGTCTCAGGAAGGTGTGTTTTGGCACATAGAGTTAACATCACAATCCCCTAGAATAACAAAAACGTTCAGTCCTTTTGCTCTTTCTCTGTTACATCTGTCAGACTAATATCTTAACATTGCCAAATCATGTATGAGCTAACAAAAGTGAAAAAAAATAGTTTAGTTAATGTATTAGACTATAATAAGTATGAAACCAGATTAATAAATGCCAGCATAGTAACTCTTCTGTGCAATCCGAAGATCAATAGGATGGCATGGACTGGCACTTTGAAACAGTCTTTAACCTTCCTCCTTAAAAGTACCCCTACAGACCTATATTCTGAAATGTAAAATTAATTGACTATCATGTACTAAAGTAATAGAAATGCAGAACACCATTCTCAGCCTTTAGAGACTGATTCTAACTTTAGGTTACATTTAATTAAAATACAAACAAACTATAGAGCTCTCACTATTAAATACTGCACTGAATAATTTATCTGTCATGGACAGCATGATATCTTAGAACTAAATGTAAATTGCTAAAATCAAGATTGTGGCTATTGCTATTCTTCATTTCAATTGCTGCAGTAAATCGGAAAGAAATTAGAGGAAGTCAGCAGCAAGCAAAGATATAAAACTGCCCTACTAAAACAGAGGCTAAAAGCCAGCGCTGGTGATTTTTGTGGTGTAAAACTAGCAAGACAACAGAGATGGACCTCGACTATGTATCACAAATAATTGAAAGTGATATATTTTTAGATCAAAGCTGTATTTTTTTTCATGAACTACAGCTGTGGTTGGGCTTCACTAGACACTCTGTCATATTCTTATACTTTTAGGACCCTTTTTTTCCTTTACACTAGAGCCTTGTTCAACCACTCCAGAAATACAGAGAAAATATTAAAGTGGAGAAAAGTGCTGTTTTATCTGTTTTAAGGTCCCTTTGCAGAGCAACAACAACATGAAGAGAATTTAGTGTAAATAAGACTCCTTAAAATCTTCACTTAGTTGCCAGAGAAGAAGGATTAGAAAGTATAGTTCTATTCAATTTCTAAAAGTAAACACCTTGACCTATCTGAAATTAGGTTCCCTTTCAGGGAACAAGCCTATTTAATGTCTGATTATATGCTGTGTTTTAACCCTATGTTGTGTAATTTCAATTGCTTGTAAACATGTATCTTTTACATTTAAGAAAATCATTTCACTTAACAGTGAAATTTTTATTATCATTAATATTTCTTTTTCTTTTAACTATTTTACATCAAGGTCAGAAACTGAGGTCACAGAGAGTAGGGCCATACTTGAAGAAGGTATTTTCTTAGCCTTTAATTTTAATCAGTTTCAGAATAATGCTGTGCTTTTCTAAATCATAAATTGCTTTTTCAAAAAATATAGAAAATCTTTCAGAGTAATATATTTACACTTATGACTATTTTCTTTAGCATCATCTCTCTAGCACTGAATAAATAACCCGTGATGATTTTTAACTTGTAGCATTCAAGTTTGAACTCTTTTTTACTTCCAGGCACAGTGGTGTTGAAGAACTGAACATTAGTGTGATTCAGACCTGTTTAGAAGAATTATACAGATTAAAACTGCCTTCAAGAGTTCATAATATTTCCTTAGAATATAGTATTGAATTTATACTAGCATTTTCTACTACATTATTTCACACAAAATTGTAAAGAGAGAAGAATACTGTAACTGCATATATGCACGTTTGAGTATCATATGCTTTTGACAGGAACAGGTAAATATGTGGATTTTAAAGACAAGCAAACAGTAGTACATCTTCCTGTCAAGTGAGGATTTTAAGAAGTTCAAAGTTAGAAGAAAGGAAAAATACAGATATATTCCATTTAAGCCTAGCGGCTATGAAAGCAGATCTCTGAAAGTAAAAATATTGTTCATAAGTGGCTCAGGCTTGATCCCTTTAAACTATTGCTGCTTTCTAGGTCCCTGTCAGAAATTCATAAACGTGGCTCATATGGTCATGTCCAAATACCAGATCCATAAATTGGTGTACTAACATTAAAGTAATAGATCATTGCATATTTTCCCAGCAAATAAAAACCTACATTGATTTATAATGAGTCTCATGGAAGACATACTCCCATTACAAGAGGCAAAATACATTCCTTTGGCTTTTGCTTGAAGGATCCAGGATTCTCAACTCAATCCAAGAGCTAAGAAGAAAGAAAGTACCAGGACAAAGAACCCATAGGACAGGTGTTTGCTTCAGGGAAGCCCGTCTCTTAATACTTTTAATGACTGTGAAGTGTATGGAGGAGGGTCTTAGCTATGAAAAGAATTCCTGTTTTAAATGGACTTTGGAAGGAAAATCACTGTGAAGAAAGGATGTTGTTAAAGTAATTTTAATGGATTGTCTGGCCAGAACACTGTAGGCCAAAGCTGAGCTGTAAGTATGATCACCATAACTGCATATTCTCCAGTTACACAGATACATTTTCTCTGTAATAGATTACTGTCCCCTTTATGTCTTTTGTTCTTTACTGTACCCCTTTTAAGAAACTGAGAAACAGACACAGTTTTTGTTTTTATTGGAAGAGCTACAATAATGTTACCTCATTTTGCTAATTAGAGGACAGTTATACTTTAAAAAATTAATTGTATAAAATTGATTGTTTCTTACTTTCTAAATCAGTCCCTTTCTTGTTTTTCTGAAATCTCTGTTCATTTAACTGGCAAAAAAAATGAAGAAAAAAAAAGAATCTTCTGCTAGCCCCACACAAACCTAAAAAGGAAAAGATTCAAGATGATAGGCAGCAACTACACTTACATAAATGTATTGTAGACAGGAGAGCTTTAAGTGTTACTGAGGCCACTGAGGATACAACCGAAAGCTTAATTTGACATGCACAACTTTTTTCACTGATGACAGCACAAGGGAAAACCCCAGCTTCTCAGACCATAAATTGTATGGGTAGGATTAGCAGTTAATATATTTATTTATAAAATTCATGCATTTGTTATGGAAGTGAGAGGCACTAAATATAGAACCATACCATTTTTAGAGTCTTTTTTTTATAGCAGAACCACAAGCAGTGCTGTACAAATGTTAATATCTCTTTTTTTAGGATGAAACTCTGCTCTAGTTTATTTCAGAGTATATGCATGTGGGGTCAGGGAAGATGGGCTGAAAAGGGCTTGCCCTTAATAGTGTTACCCATACTCCTGGGTGAAAAATACATTGTAGGTCCCTCTTAAATGCACAACCAGGCAGCTGAAGCAAACCCGTTTCTTCCCCAAACGGAAATTGGTTCAAGCTGTGATCTTTATTTATTTATTTATTTATTTATTAATGAGAGAAGAAGTTGCTGTTTTGAAGTGTTGTTGAACTTGAACTAAACTGGAATGACTTCAGCCACAGCTGAACAAAATGAAACAATATACTAGTTCATCTCCTAGCACATAACACTGTCATTCAGATATGGCTATGGCCACCCTTGGCACAGTTGGAAGAAATGTGAATAGGAGCAGAAACTAAATTGAGTCTGCAGCCTGCTACTGGAATCGTGCTAAACCGGGGAAGAATTTCATTGCATTGTAGGAGGGTATTTTGTTGCTCCTGTGAGCAGCAGGATTGTGTGCCCCCAGGCTAGTGGTTGTTGCTGCCTATAGCATACACTCAAGCCAGGTAGAAAGTTTGATTTACCATGCTTGCTTAGAGCATGATGCTGGGCTTCACTATTAGCCCACTCTGCTGACAAATTTTGCTAGACTGACATCTATACACTCATAAAAATGTGGCCCCCATTAGCTGCTGCTGCTACTGCAGAAGACTGAATCTAGTTTCCATGGGTGACTGAAATGTCAGTCTAATAGCTCTAAAATGTCACAAAATTGTTATAAGGGGGAAATGAGAGAAATGTTAACAATATAAACATGCATATTAGTGTCCCTAACTTTCTAATTACCAAGTCTTCGAGGCTTGCTTTTTCACTATTTTATTACATTGCTATGCCATAATATAACTGCTTTCATTTAGGTGTTGCTCATTAAGAAGTAACTTTCTATGGTAGTTTCATGCCATAGCTTTCCTTTCTGTCTTAAGAGCAAGGACCAGGAGTATCCCTATACATGGTGTGGTGTATCTCTTGACACAGCTCAGTTTATCTACATTTTATGGTGCTGCAGTATACCCATACTGGTATAAAAAAAGCTAGAGTACGAGATATCTAAAAATCCCATCTGTCCTTTTTGCACACAACCCGTCACCAGGTACATGACATTGCCACAGGAACAGATTGTATGTGCATGATTAATTTCATACCTCACCCAGCTATATGCTAGGTAGGGCACGCAGAGTCAGAGCTAAGGAAAGAACAGTAGGCATCCATGCTCCTCTTTCTTAACTAGGTCATGCCACAGAGTTTAAAGTCCTCTCCTAAAAATGAAGAAATCTGGAAATGGCTTTAAAAAATATGACAGAGGAAAACGAATGCATGTTTTTCCCTTTATTGTCTCTGCTGGGATTTATATTCCCCATATAATTAAAGGAGGAAGGGAACAGTATGAAAATAGAACCACAACACCTATAAAAGCATCTCAGTAAAGAAAGAGGAAGGACAAGGAAAAAAAAATGTTACAAGGTTAAGAAATGCTGTCTAAGAGTCAAGACCACAGCTGACAAAGGAGGCTATTTAGTTAGTCATGAACAGACTAAAAAGAGTGACTGAAGCACACTTGCTTGGAGACTGATCGTTATTTTAATCTGGGCAGGTGTAAGGCAGTTACATTTTTATTAATTTTCTTTCACTTGTTGGAATTGATTCTAAAGCAGTAAACTTTATTTTTCAAAAAATTAGCACCTTGAAGTAAACCATGAGGTCATCTGGAATATTTTGCTGAATATAGAGCTGGAGCAAATGAAGTTGGCTTTACAGCAGCTGCAACATTAGGGCCATCAATAAAGAAATTAGCTACTCACATTTGAGATAAAGGGCAACTTAAGCTTACAGTCACCCGATCCAAAAACTGCTGTGAGAGCAAAGCAAACATCCAGCTCATAAACCTATCTGTATAATTTTTTGGAAATGGTTAGAGGTCAACACTGAAATTCTGAGTAGAGCCAAAACCACCAGTGACTGAGGGAAGCAATTTAAGAAGTGGTATCAGTTCTCATTGGCCAATTAGAAAATCACCCAGTATTTTTGTGTTCATATTGGGATACATGACATCACCAAAGACAAATCTAGAATTTTCTAACAAGTGGGGTGCAAACAATCTGTCACAACTTTCTTCTGTCCACAATGTGTTTCTGCCAGTATTATAAGTAACTTTTATCCCTTCTGCTATCCCCAGGCTGCTAATCTTCAGCCTAACTCTGTCCTCAGACTGTAGCTTTGTGATTGTTGTGCTTTGAGAAAGTAGAAACCAGTCATGATTAGGTTTTTTATTACTTTTAATTCCTGGATTACTTAATTTTCCAAAGCATGAAAAGATAACTACATGATTTTTAAAAAATCAATATATAACAAATGACTATAGAACTAGTAATTTAATATACTATGTGGTATATTCAATTCAAGCAACCTTATCATGACCAGACAGTTTGTAAACTAAGGAGATTTAAGAATATAATCAAATGTAAATTTTGTTTTGCTGTTCTGAAAGACTACACAACTTTGATTATAATTTTGAAAAACAGATGTTTCCAAATTTAAGTGAGTAAGAGAGCTCTTCAACTACTCAGATGCAGATGCATTTCTTAATCTCTTTTATTATAGTATGAACACTCTGGTCATGAAAAGGCCATATTCATTGATTCTACAGTCATTAATTATGTGTTTTATTTAGCACATGCACTCTGAATAAATAAGTGTAAATGTTCTTTAACTCATGGAAGGTGTAGGTTTCTTTGTAATCTATTTTGGGAGAAAAATGTCATGATGTGTATATATATACACTTTATTTTGCTATAATTAAAAGGTTTTGATAGAGACTGCAAATTTGTAAAAGACCTTTTTATCAAAATATTTCAGCACATACTGGTACAGATCAGATAGTTTAAAATAACTGATAAAAATCAAAGCTGGTATGAGTGCTGAATCACTGAACTTAGGTATGAATTTGATCTATTGCTTTCATGCTTAGGGAAGGGTTTCCAAATGCATACTATATATAGTCAGATGTTCCTAAATGTGAACAAAGCCGAAAATAGAAATGTACTCCGTGAAACACTCATAACACTATAAGAAAAAAATACACATCTGCAAATCTGAAAATCTGATATCTTAACATTATTCTGTGGTCTGATAGGTGTCAGAATCAGTTAAGATTTCTCCTATTAAGTTACTTCTGAAAGCATCTAAAAATGAAAGACACTCTTTTTTGACTGCTGCTCATTTGAAATTGGCATTTTCATGTGGCAGATGGTGACCTTATCCCTGTGCTTTAGCAAAAATGATTTTTTATTAAGCCTAAACAAGTGTGAACAGTGCTAATTTCCTGCAGCAGGCAGAATTTGAATAAGAGCATGTAATGATTGGAAGAGTCCTGCTTCACCATATGGAAAAATGTGCATTATGCCAACACAAGGCAGCCCTTTACAATTATATCCAACTTTCCTTTTTATTGATAGTCATGAAGAGCATATTTATTTTAAGATTTCTAGGAGCTGCTGAGGGCTGTTTGTTGAACTAGCTCATATCCTAAAAGCTAAACACATAATAACAGAAGACATTGGAAGGACTACATGAATTCTAAATTGTAGTTAAAAAAATTATCAGATGAAGAGAACAACTGCTGATTTCTATCAAGACACAAGACTGAATCCTTTGCTAGTTAGGAACACCATTACTCTCAATAAAGACTATTTAAAAGTACAGACATTGTCTTGAAAGTGTAGGTTTGATATCTACACCACAAAGTTCTTAGTAATGATCTTATTTCTGTCTCCAACTAAACAGTAGGAAAGTATAGAGAAAACAATACCAGGCTCTTCTTGGAGGTGCACAGTGACAGGACAAGAAGCAATAGATTTTAAGTTGTAGCAAATGAAATTCTGAGAAGATTTTGGTAAAAAAAAATTCCCGGTGAGATTCACAAGCCCTGGAATAGTTTCCCAGAGAGGTTCTTAAATACCTGGAGATATTCAAAGCTCAAATGGACAAGGCCCCTATCCACCTGCTCAAAGTCGGCCCTGCTTTGAGTTGGAGGTTGGACCAAATGACCTCCAGAGATCCCTTCCAACCTAAATTATTCTGTGCATCTCTAAGGGCAGGCACTATCTTTTAAACATAGTCTAGAAGCAAAACTAGAAGCAGCATAACTTTCTATGAAATAACAGATTTCATTTTACAGTTGCTGGCTGAATCTACTTGGAACACCAATTAACCGATCCTAAGGAAGAAAGGCAAACATTAATGTTGTGAAAGTGTACTGTCTTCTGAAGGTCTTCTGAAAGGTTTCCTTACTGACACTGTCCAGGACTTGTTTAATATCTCAGAATATATGATGGAAATGTAAATAGGATTCTAAAAATTAGAAATCCCAACAGTAATGAATTGAATCTATTAGAAAAGGAGTCCTTTTCCTTACTTAGATAAAGATCAAAATTTCCAAAGCTTAAAACTGTTAATGCTAAAGCTAATGTTGCAAGCAAATCACGACAGTGTCTCCCACCCACTGACTGTGAGAATGTGAGCTTCTTAAAGAGGAAATATAATATGTCTATCTCTTAATATGATAGGGAGAACAGAAGGAATGGAAGTCACACTAGAAGCTTGAACTCTTTTGCCCATCCTGTTTACAATCAGATAGATTGCCAATGTTGTTTTCAGCTGTTTAGTAGTTTGTGAGAGAAAAATATTACAAACATACTGTTTATTTTTGCAGTAATTCCATCACGGCTGTGACCTCTAGGTAGGACTGAGGCATCTACTGTTTGATGAGGAAGTCCAGAGCACTCTTCAGGGCACTGAAGAAATTCTCAGGCTCAGTAGAAAACTAAAAGTCACCACCTGACTTTAAATGTCAGTGAAGATGAAATGAACCCTCCTTTAGGGAAAACAAAGAAAGCAGCAGAAGGGAAAGATAAAGAGCAAAGCTGGCCAAAGTCACCCAAGAGTCTTTCTGTATGATTCCCCCTATATGATAGTTGTTATTATTATTCTGATATACCAAGACAGCCACATTATATATGAACAGAAATGTTTCCTCTTCAAGAGTGAAAAATCTACTCCAGTCCTACATCAGTTTCATTGTTGTAGTCCTTAAATAACTCATTACAGATGCCTGAATGAAAAAAGATTTAGTGACACATTATTGTGCTATGTGTCTCAAATGACATTAATATCTTACTTCTTTTAGGGGAAAGCTTGTATGATAGTTTGTCATAGTTTGATTTATTTGTGATTTACACTTACTCAGAAGTGTAGATGTTTTCTGAATATTCCTGGATATTATACTATGTTGGGAAATATAAAATCCACGTTTTGCTTTAAAATGAGACAGACTGGATATATGTGGTAAGTGAAAAAGTTAGGAAATGTTCATATGGTCATTCTAGCACCTTGCCACACTACAAAGGATGAGGTTTCTTGTAACAGTCAGCTACTTCCCTTCTTTGGTCATTCCCCAGTTTGTACTGAAGCCAGTCCTATCCTCCTGGGACTCCTTTTCCAGTGTTTAAATGTCAGTCTCCAGTTTACCTCAAACCTTTGCTGCTGATTTTTACCAGTCTTATGCCTGTTGTGCAATTCATCTCTTCCTTGTATAAATATATAACTCCTTCTTCTCCACCTTGCTTGAAATATCTGTAAGTTTATACAAAAAGAGCAGGGGAAAGAACATTACTAAGAGTACAAGAGCCAGGCTTTGGTTGCTAACAGAAGTCAGTATTACAGCCAAAGTCAACCCTTTCCCTCTGAGTTTGCACCTTTGGCATCAGGACAGAACGTGTTTACTCTGTGAAAGAACTGCATATATTAGTCATCAACGATCTCAGAGAAACTTAATGATGCCCCAAAAGAGCAGCATTTTGGGAGATAACAGCTACTAAAACAAAGATGTTCCCACTGAATAGATTTGGGATGTGATTTTATATTTTTCCAAATTTTTCACTCTGTAATCAGGGTCTTATGCATTTTCATGGAAGCGATAAAAGCAATGCCTTATGATAATTTCAGATTCCTGTTCAAAAGCATTGGAACAGAAGATCCATGCAAGGAAGAGAGGTCAATATAAAGCAGGATCAGAATATTACCAGTGCTCTCAAGCCTCACTGGCTGAATTATCTAAACCACTCCTGGCCGAACTTTTCAGAAAATAGTCTTCCAGACACAGCTATTCAGCATAACAAATATCAACTCAAATGACAAGCAATTGAAATGCTTCTTTTTTTTTTTTTTCCTAATGTGAAACTGCAGGTAATGTTAAAATTAAGCAAAAATGCTATTTCTTTAGTTTGTGGTTTGATATTTTGGGTTTGTTTTTATAATGTGCACCAACTAGCCTCAGACTGATGTTTGTCAGGGGACAAGTTTGCATGATGAAAGAAGGGAAGGTCAGGAGTACACAGGAAAAAACAGAACACTGAAAGACACACTTCTAAGGGTTGTTTTTAGCAGTAAGTGAGTAAATAAATATATAAAGGAGGAACAACCAGAAAGAGAAGAAAATAAAAGACTTGACACCTAACAGAAAATTTTAAAATGTTACTTGTAGTTAAGAAAAAATTAAGAGACACAAAAGAAAATAGGATTGAATAATAAAATATCCATTAAACTAACTTTTCAGCCAAAAATATTAATATTTCATATTTTAACTACTGGAATTCTTTATAGCCCCAATGAGATCCTTAAGCACTTTTTTCTTAGAATTTCTTTGTTTTTAAAGGAAATTACTCACTGTGAGGAGTCTTCCAAGTTTCCTTGACTGTGGAGAGTGCAGTAATTTAGTCTTTCAAAGGTAGTATTGGATCTCTTGGTTACAGTACTCCTAGCTTAAACACATCACCTTTCAGATGCTTTGTTATCAGTCATTAGAAATAATGAAGGCTGATAAAGCTTTATTTCCAAAAGTCTTTTTTCTTCTCAACACCTCAGAGAAAATCTTCTATTACAGAGCAATGTAAGGGTCACTCCTTTTAGTTGTCTGAAAAGAACCAACAGGCCACATAATAAATCAGTCAACTTTTTGTGTGAGCTGAAATAGAAGCGGCTATGTTCAAATTTAGCAGGACTACCTGCTAAATTTTATACAACCTGACAACTGCTTAGTTTTTCTAGCAAGAAATGAAGACAGGGGCTTTGTAAGTAGTGTGACTGCTGAAATGTTAATCAGTGCATACTTTTACAAGTTTAGGGTTTTTTTTAAGAAATCATAGTACCCTTTCTTAGATCATCTATATGCAATCATCTTACTGCTACCTCATTATGGTACAAAATCCTCAAAAATGGACCTCACCAGAGAAAGAAACATTTGTCCACTGATTATATATCACCGTTTTATTTCAATGTACAGTTTTAACTATTAACCACAGACTAAAAAATTTTGATCTTCCTTTACATGTTTATGCAGAAGTTTGCATGTATTATTGCACATAATACCATGGTGCTGTTGTACTGAAAGTGTTATTAAGAACACAAGAGTTAAAGAGAATTTACATTACAATTTTGTGGTAGGTTGACCCTGGCCAGCTGTCAGGTGCCCACCCAGCCACTCTCTCATTCCCCTTCCTCAACAGGGCAGGGGGAGAATATAAGATGTAAAGGCTCATGAATCGAGATAAAAACAGGGAGATAATTTACCAATTAACATCATCGACGAAACAGACTCAACTTGGGGGAAATTAATTTATTGCCAATTAAAATAGAGTCAGATGGTGAGAAACAAAGATAAATTTAAATGACATCTTCTCCACACACCCCTTTCTTCCTAGGCTCAGCTTCACTCCCTCTTTCCCAACTCTCCTTCCTCCAGCCCCCACACCAAGCAGCACAGGGGGATGGGCAATGGGGGGTTGTGGTCAGTGTGTAACAGCTCCTCTCTGCTGCTCCCTCTACCTCACACATTTCCCCTGCTCCAACATCGGTCCTCTCCACAGGCTGCAGTCCTTCAGGATAAACCCGCTCCAGTGGGGGCCCTCCACAGGCCGCATCTCCTTAAGGGACTATCACCCATTTCTGATACGGTCCCCTGCACGGGCTGCAGGGAATACCTGCTCCACAGACATCCTCTCCACAGGCTGCAGGGGAATCTCTGCTCCAGCACCTGGAGCACCTCCTCCTTTCCTCCTTCTCTGCCGTTGGTGTCATCGGGATTAAGTAGACACCACTAACCTTGCAGATGGGCTCAGCTGTGTCCTGTGGTGGGTCTGTTGCAGAACTGGCTGGAACCAGCTGTGTTCAGCAGTCGGCAAGCCCCTGGCCTCTTTTCACAGAGGCCATCCCTGCACACCTCCCGCTGCCATCACCTTGCCACAAGTTTGAACATGAGTTTCAAGACATGGGTCTTGTTTTGTTGAGTTACAGAACAAAGCCGAGTTAAACTGTTGGTCATCGAGCAAAAATAAGTAAGTCTCAATGTAAGACTGAAGGGCAAGAAAGGAGTTACGCTGAAAGGAAGTCAAACTAGTTTGGGGGAGAAATGACTTTGCCGTGGCTTACCTTGTGACTTTTCTATTGCATTACCCAACTGCATTACTTTCCTATGTACTGAGCCTTTGTATGTAGAGAGAGACAACTACTACTTTGTGTCCCGATAAAGCTTGCAAGAGAGTTTGCATACAAATAACTTCCTTTAGTTCAGCTTTCTTCTCTTCCAAATTCCCTAATATATAAATAAAAACATGTTCTGAGAAGTGTCCATTCTGCATGAGAAAATAGGTATAAAAATCATAACATTGCCTGCAACCAGAAGCTCTTCCATTCCTGTCCTTCAGTGTCAAAATTTGACAAGAAGCAATGAGGGAAAATGGAATGTAACCCTTTTCCTTTCAAAAGGATCATTCACTCAATTCTCAATATGAATAAGAAAGGAAAACAGGGCATAAACTGAAAGGAACTGTGCTTCAGCTGCCTGCGTCTTCACAGCTGTCTTGACCTAGTCTTCCTTCCCTTAATTTTTTATACCAGTGATATTCCATCTATTTTAGCAGAAATATTTTTATTTACATTATTGTCAATGATCATAAAATCCCTATACATTTAAAATTTCAGAAGCCTTACTTACATAGCATAAAAGAAGTTGGTTGGAACTGAATAACTTGATAACTTTTTTAAAAAAATTATCAGTCATTCAGTCAAGGATTCAAGGAAGTTCTCTCTTTAGATGGGATTCTTCTAGACCCTGAATATGAGATTATAATTTTCTCATTAAGCTCATTATCTGCATACTCAAGTGAAAAACAGGGATGACCTCTACATTCCTAGTATCTTCTTTATGCACATTGCCATGGTGGCGTCGGTACTAGCTCCCGTTCAGCAGTTTGTGAGATGCTACAGTTGGAGTTGCCTGAACGTAATGAAGAAATTCTAGAATGAAAGCACAGGTCAATGAGACAAAATGATGCTGGAAAGGCTTTGATTTCTCTGAAAGTAAGCCAGGCAAATCTCACTGCGATCAAAACAATTGGTTAACAGCAGAAATGTCATCTTAGGGAGTCTGTGTAATATATTTCTTACAGTAACCCTTACATAGGTCAGAGACCTAAAGACTGCTGTAAGCAAACAGTGCTATGTTAATACTCCAACAACTACAGAGAGAGATCATCAGATAACAATAAGAAGAGTCAAAATATCACGTTAGGGAGGGGACCTAAAGGTGAAACAATTGAATCATTTAAGGGCCTAAGGACTGGCATCTACAGTTTTAATTTAGACTTTGTAAGGCAAAGTGAAATAGTTGAATATGGTAGCAGTTGCACAGGTATTTCTCTGCAGTTTGGTGATTGATCACCAAACTTGCTTTCCTGAAGCCAAAGGACCTAAGTGCTTTTCTCTAGAACTAAGCTGATAAATATTATGTCTAACATACCTAAGGGCAGAAAAGGTCTTTTAAAAATGTCACTAGAACAAAGTGTATACTTAGAACTCATAATAGCAAAGAGAGGTTGAGCTGTTTTAGAAGTGCTGCAAGGGCAGTAAAAACAACCCACAAACAATCCACGTTACTTCATCTGTAGATGACAAACTAGGTTTTGAAATGTTACAAAATTTGGCATGAGATTTTTTACTTTGTCTCTTCATACAGAATTAAAAACAAACAACTGAAAACTACTGAAATACAAAGGAAGAAACCATGTTAATATAAAATTGAACCACTCAAGATCAATAAAAGGAGACAAAATCTCAGCAGCAGGAAATAAATAGGAGAAGCATTTATTAGACACCAAATTCTGATCTTTAACAGAGTGGAAAAAGTAGGCAGATAATCAGTTTTATGAAACATGAAGTTTGCACAAATAACACAATGTGAAGCATGCCATAAATTATATAGCCATCTTTTCTAAAACAGGATTTCCAAATTTTTGTTTTAATTGAATAAAATTGACTTTAATTGTTACATGTCAGTTCTTTTTTCTTCTGTCCTGTATAACAGGTAGAAGTCCACATGCTCTATAAGCAGACAAAAAGGTTGAACAGACCACAGATGTTTGCTTTCAGGATGAAAATCTATTTCTCAGTCAAACAAGTAAGAATTGCCTGGAAATAGTCTGCATGAGTATGTCCAGACCAGACCCCTTTTAGATATATTCTTTACATTATGTGTCAGAATTTTTGCATCACTCGCCATACTTAAGGGCTAACATTCAAGTTAAAATAGAAATGAATATGATTTTTAACTATTCAAGTCCCTAAAGTATAACATATCTCAAACTTTATCATTCTTTAAAATTAGCAGTCATGTAACTCTGAAAAGGGATTGCAGAACAAGTTGTATAACATTTTAAAATCACCATGCTGAAGGACTGCCAATCAACTAATTATAATTACATATTGTGCTTTTTAAAAAGAAATCCAAAATAGAACTCTGTCCTCATTCATACTCTAAAGTATGTCATTTTTTTAATCTGTAACTTCATGAATTTTGAACTGATGTACTGCCTTTTCTTCTATCTTGAATGTATGAGACCCAAGTTATATAAAGCAAAATAGAAAGACATGACATAAAATATACATTAATACATATTGTGCGCATGTGGATAGCCTTCCATGGTTCTCCCTACAAATAATCCTTGAATTCTCTTTAGTGCATACATTCAGTATAGCAAAGATAAAATTTTTCTGTTAAGGTGAGGAGTGAATATTTAAGTGTAAACAAATACCTTTGGAAGTTTTGAAAAATAACACAACAAACAGCTAGTCCTTACTATGTTTGTTTTTAAGCCACGGTCTCTTTCTGCATATGACACAGGAAAAAGACAACTTTGAGATAGTAAATCGTAAACACTATGAAAATCTCCAAAGAAAAATATCTTCCCAACAGGAAGAACGTCAGAGAAAAATAAGCACTTTTATTTTAGGTTTAACCAGGTGGAAGTTACCAAAGATAATCCATAAATATTTGTCATTTTTCTCTCTCCAAAGAACTCCAGTGCAACTTACTAAAAACTAAAGGGCTAAACCTGCTTAAAAGTGCCACATCCCAAATGGAAAACTGTTGGGGTTTTTGCAGGTTTAATTGTCAGGAGATGATTAGGATGAGGCACAAGGAATAACAAGTTTTTTAAATATGCCACTGAGCTCCAGGGGTATCGCAAAGAGAAAGTAATTGTCTTTAAACTGACCTTTGCCATTTATATTTTCAGTATTGCCAGATGTATACAATGTATATATGAGCCACTGGCCAGGTTTAGACATCCTGATAGTTATTTTCATTGTATTACTGAGGATACCACCATCCCCATCAAGTTGTATCTTGGTTTCTCTTAAATTCCCAAATTAACACAGAGAAATAGTAACACAGGTTACTGTGATGTTATGTCAGAACAGACTGTTAAAGCCCCTATTCAGGGGACAATCATACCTATCCAGAAGGGAGCTCTTCCCTCACAGAAACTGCTCAGAACCAGTAAGTTTTCTGCTTTGATAATCTCCAAAGGCTTCATCTAAGGTGAGAGGCCCAGATACCGTAAAGAACAAATGACTTTTCTATGTAAGTGGGCATCTGTAAGCGTATTGGCCTGTACACTGGAGAACACACTATTATTTTTTCTGGAGTTCTCCCTTCTGTGGAAAGAAGAAAAACCATGTGTCACTTATCCTAAATCATTAGGCTGCAGCAACAACTACAGGGTAACTCAGCTGCTACTCAACACAGGAAAGGAGGGAAATTTTCTGCAATGTTCCTTAGTGCCTAGTCAAATTAGTTGTGCTGGGCAGCATATTTGGACTGTGTGCAAAGAATATATGCTTTTACCCGAGGTGTAATTCATACTTTCTCAAAAACAGTTTGTAACACTTTAAACGACTGAGTGCTCTTACTCCTGATATGTGTAACACCAAAAAAATAAAAAAGCATCTTCATGTGCTATTTGTCATCTCTGCATATGGAGGAAGAGAATGAACTTCAATGAATATTACTGAAATCAAGATTCATTGCCAGGTCTCTGACTTTCTGACTTCTACTCAGCACTTGACAGTAAAAGTCACTTTGGTTGGGGCAGTAGTAACACAAACAGTAACTTGAGACCAATGTTATACAAAGGTCCTGACATTCAAATTCAGGCTTCATATCAGGATGACTTCACATCCACAGTTTTTGCCAGGAGGCTAGGAGGGGAAAAAAAGATACACTAATGAGCAGAAATTTCAGGGATATGAAAGTGGTATTTTCTGATACAATATCTGTACTATCAAGAACAAATCCATAAGTGTATGCCATCTGTGACAACAAATGAAAGGTTAGCACAGACTTGTGTTTGTTACTTATTTCAGCAAAACATTATTTCAATAGAGCCCTTCCAGACTCTGTGAGTCAATCCTCTTTTTCTGTAGGACTTCCCTTCCCAGTTCTCAATTGCTGCCTGACCATGCAGGAAATCAAAATAAGAACGCTATCAATTTTGCAGGTCCCTGAGTCTGCAACGTTCATTTTATTGACGTCCTGCCTTTATATACCTTTTTGTGTTATGCTTCCTTTTTAGCAAAGGGAAAAATGACATCCAGAAGTAAAATCAAATATCTTGATTCTTCTTTTCCTTAGTTGTCTGTTATTGCCTTTTCATTATCCATCCATCATCAGCCATTACAGGTTATGTTTCCATACCCCTTTCATTCATTTATTTTAAAATTTACTGTAGGAATAGTTTTTTTACTCAGCAGCCTAGTATTCATTATTTGTATTTATGAACATCCCTACAGAACACCTGCCAGGAAATAGTAAATTCATAATATTCACAGGGTGCTATCAGCAATTAGTGAACTGGGATTTTTTTCCTAGGGTTGCAATGAAAAATGTCAAGTTGATTTAGGGAGTTTCACAGTTTTGTAGAACTTGTTCTGCTACTCTACAGAGATTAAGAATAAATAAATGAGCATTCATTCTATAGGTAATATAGACTTAGTTGGTCTGATTGCTCTGTGTAACTTCAAACCATTAAAATATCAGTACAAGGTACAAAGCTGTGGAGAATCACACCTCAGTTTTCAAAGGATGTGCACCCAAATGAATTAAAATTATAATAACTGTTGGTTAAATTTCTCCATGGGAACAAATATCATTACCTTCTTGTTAAGTTGAATACCTCCTTTTATGATATGTACCTTTTTTATACTTATAAATCAATCACCATAATCTAAAGACTAATATTCATAATTGCTTGGTTGATGGCTAACAGCAGAACTCTTTAAGATTTACTTTTTCTTTGTGTATATCAGAAATTGAAATGGATTTTGGATTTACAGATTCAATTTCCCAAATAGATACCCACATATTTTATCAAGATTAATTACAAAATATCAGTGATTTCTATACAGAAAACAAAACTGTCATTCTGGGGAACAAAAGGCTCTTTAAAGAATTCAGTAAAATTCTCACAATTCATGACTTCAAAAGGCAACGAAACACCTGATAGTGACTTCAGATGGAATTTACAAAGAAATAATTGATCCCCTTGTCTTTAAGGGACATACATGTCATATTGGGATTTCTGTTGGATATTTAACAGAAGTACACCACCATGTTGTCACTTCCTCCTTTTATAGTTTGCAGTGCCTACTGTACCTGTTGCCTACTTGAGGATGTAGAAACATGAGAATGTTTCCTTAACAGAGTTTTCATTCATTTTCTCATTAATTTAAATATACATATAGTACTTTTTCATCATTACCTACATTTAGAACAGTAATCCTTACTCTTTACAGTCACTAATTTTAGGCTTGCAAGCAAGCATTAAATTCTGGAACAGGATTTTTTGTAGAGCAGAATACATTTCAGCTACTTCATGTTAAGGAAAATCAGAGGAAAATATGGTTTCCTAAAGATGGCTTCAAAGTTCTGGTTAGATTCTCATGCTGGATGTAAGGTAATGTGCACTGCTTATTTGGACCAGACTTACCAAGTATGTAATTTTCTCCTTTTTATATTCAAGCACTGTCATGTTTTAGTTATCCTTAAGTCAATTCATTGCACACAAAAAATCCACTGAAGTCCAAAATTTATTTTCATGTCAGCAATGTCAAGGCTAGATTGTGTATTTGAAAATGGCTCTGCCTGCTTAGCTTTTTTTAGTTTAGTTTAGTTTAGCTTAGCTTAGTTAGGGCTGCTTCTTAAGCCTGGTGGTCCAAGTGATAAATTTTCTTTGATCTCACTGAAGAAAAATTAGGGCTCCCATTTCCCTAATATGTGCTAAACCATAAATCTGTCCATGTCTTGAATCAACTGGATTTACTGTGCATGGATAAACCACAGTTACAACACAGAGGCAGCTGTTTGGAAGTATCCAAAGGGCCATTTCTCTGGATATGTGGAAATCTGACAGGTGTCAAAGTCCTCAAATTTTGCCTAGACAAGATTCTCAAAAGAGAGTGTAGCTGGTAAAATGAAGATACATTGTACCTCAAAGAAGGAAAGTACATTCCAGGGAACTGATTTAGTTACTCTGTTCTGATGCATAAACTGTCTTGGTTTCAATGAAATAAAACCTTAATTTGATCGGCCCATTGTCTAGATATACTATATATCTTCAGGACTGATGTAGTGATTTTTTAAAATCCATTATATTTCATGTTATTGTAACTACTTGAGAGAAGAGACAAGCTCTTTCAACTAGTTTATGAGACAAAGTTCAAACCTGTAGCAAACACATTTTACCAGCTACAACATGGATACAACAGATTGGGTTTAGCAGTGCACTGAAAGATAAATATAGGCAATTCAAAAAGTTGTGAGGATTCAGGTCTCAAAGGGAATCCTCATGAAGGTATAACGAACTACATATGTGTGACCTGAGGCTAAAAGTATCATCTTTTCATACCCAAAGCAGAGAGCGAGATAAGAACTTGAGTGCAAGGAAAGAATGTGAATGCATCTACTGCAGATGCTCAAATTCTAGTCTACCTTACACCCTCAAAACAGTATTAAAAGAAGTGGAACTACATGCAACAAAAACAATGGGCAAATTTGTCAAGGTGAATTTTCTTCCGTCAAGTTGCATAGAGAATAGATGTTTAAGAAAATTAAAGAAAAACACACTAGGCCCACTGAAATTTATTTTTTTATGTCTAATCTCCCATATTATGATGATGTTCTAGCGAGTGATTTCATAAGAACACAATGTATGTCAAAATATTTTGGTTGGCACAACAGAGAACCAGTTATTCTTCCTGGTACATTAGGATTAGTAGCCTCTCTAAAAGCTAAAATAAGATCTTGCATCTCAGATAGCGTTATCAAAGACATGGGTATTGCTGGGAGCTGTTTTCCACAGCGGATTTCACAGATCCAGGATTCAAATCAGAATTCAACCTGCAGAAACTTCAACTCCACATTGATAGCTGTTATGATATTATACACAAATAAATAACAATTATTATTACAATTTGTAACATTGTGGCCAGAAGGCCACAAAGTGCAGAACTGCACAAAAGTAATAAAGTTATGATTTGTTTTCTTTAGACTAAAAAGTTTGTGGAATAAATAGAATGGTACAAGGACCAAACATTGAAGAATCGGGAAGTAGTGATAGTAATGTTCTGAAAACAAAACAGAATAGAAAAAAAAATGAAGAAGCACAAGGACTAGACAGAAATTTAAAAGTGTGTGTATATTAAGATATGTACAGAAGGCATTGGATATAAGACTAAACAAGTATTGAGAAGTGCAATTGACTGAGAAGTCAGTTTACTGAACTTCTGTATACTTAATTTAAATAAACATTTTCTAATGAAGCAGTAATATATTGGAAAAAAAATCAAAATTGAAAGTGAACTTAAAATACATTATTTGCAGAATGGAGTCAACTGGTTAAGCAGGGAACATACCATCCAAAACTCACTGTGTATACCTGCCATTTTATCCTTGTTTAAAGACCCACATGAATAATAGTTAGGCCAGGATGACTGCATCTTGTAACAGTTTCCTCTTAATTGCTGAATAATTTATGTGAAAGTATTGTAGCTGTCTTAATTAATCAAGAAAAATCCCCCTGTGAAATGCCTAATTCAAAGCAAGAGAAATTCCTATTCCAACATCTCGCTACAACCAAGTTAAACTTAAACATGCTTTTTTTTTCTTGACATCACACTGTGCTTGTAAAATGAGAATACCGTGTTATGAACAGCCCTGAACACTGCATTCTGAGTTTGGGGGTTTTTTTGAAGGACTGTTATACACAGACAGCACAGGTTGTAGGCTAAAAAAATGTTTAGAAACTACAGGACTAAAACCAGAAAACATTTCTTCCCCACCACACTCCTACAGAGATATTACAGAACTGCAGAAAGCAGACCAGAGCGCTGGAAATTCCAGCAGACTCTTATAAACTTTCATCAGCTCACTGATGGTTTATAGTGACATAAAGAAACATTAAAAAAACTAGGAAATACAGCTGTGTCTACACCAGTGTGTTAAATTACCCTCTCGGTCTGTTCAGTGAGGGAGTCTAAGGCTGGAGCACTCACTCCATTGAATCAATACAGCAAGGTTTCAACAACATTTTAAGTCACATATATCTGATTTGTGACCAGCTTGAGGTACACTTGGACACACTTATTTTACCAGTCATATAATACACCCAGCAAAGACTCTTCTAGAATTTGACCTGCCCTCAATGCATCTTGCATCATGAACACCTAATAAACCCACTTTTTTTGTTCTCTGCAGAAGATCTGCCTAACTCTTCCTATCATTCACAATAACGTCTAGCAAAAAAATAGTATACCAAGCACCTGAAAGAGAGGCCAGGATTTAAACTAAACCAAGACTATCAATCTCCCTTGCTCCTCACCAGACTTTTCAGCACTCTTTGCTCATTGTCCTGTTGCCTTCTTGGCCCAACTCAGAATATTGTAGGAAATCTAGTCAAGAAACATCTTGAAGCTGCCTGGGGTCTCAAGTGAAAGTTCTATGAAAGAAATGTCTTTATCATACTAGAGAAGTCACTGATTTATCCATGCCTCTGACCAACAGCTTCTAGCCTTACGCAGTCAAAAGCCACAAATCCACACTCTCCTTCCAGAACAGTTTCCAAATCAAGACAGAAAATCTGTCTGTCAGTGAGACTTTATGCAGCACGGATCACCCTGTGAACACAGTGATAACATGAGACACTTCCCCCTCAATGCAGCAGCAACAGATTTGGCAGATGTTTGCAGGAGACAGAATCCTCAATATTTTTCCCCTACCACAGTAATAAAGATGCCCACACACAGGAGAAAAAGAATTCTGGTCAATCAATAACTGCTATATTTTACCAGTACTCATGTAACAACAAAGTTCATCTCAAGTTTTCAGTGGCAGTTATGAAGGACTTGAGATACATTTCACAGGAACCCTGTATGCTACCTTCTGTCTACCCCTACCTTCTATCTACTTCTGCCTTCCACATCTCCTGGGATAATGCATCTGCCCTCTAGAAGTCCACACAAAAATAAAACAGAGCCCATCTTACAGCCACAACCTTCTCAGGAAACACACACTGCTCTTTAAAATTCTTATTTGCTTAACTCTGTTCTGCAGTAAAGATAATACTTCATGTGTGATTGCTGAGTCTGAAGTTCCAAATGTGGTGAATGTGGTAAAAATCAAACAATCTGTGTTCTTTTTGTCCCCTGTGTGAGGGGAGTGAGGTCTAGTGGCTTTTACCAGTGCAGCATCCTCAAGCAGGGAAGACATTACTAGAGAAATTATCTTCCTGTTCTTTCTTTTTCCTTTTCTTGTAGGGACTATGTTGGCCTTCCACACCTGTTTGTCATCACCTTTGTGTCGTTACCATATATGGAATATTTTACATACATTGGATATGTATTCCTCGTTCTCTCTATCATTCCCACGATAATCATCTTTCTCAGCTCCTAGAACTTTCTCTTGAAAACATAATGGAGGTCTCACAATGGAGAACTCACAAATTAATTTTATGCAGTTTATCCTCTCCAGCGCAGAGAAAAATCTTGAAGATTTCTCTATGAAAATTATTAACTCGATGAAGTGGAGTACTACATGTGAAGAATGCTTAAAATATCAGAAAATGACTAGTGACATTAAGTGCCTTAGAGATCACTCACAGAGCATAGTCCAATTCAAGATCATTGAATGAAGGCAGCCCATGAAAAACAATAAAATCAAATCACATTTCATGAATTTCCCAGATGGGAAAAACATCCATTTGTCTTTTTCTATCAAAACATAGAGAGCGCTTCTAAATAAAAAAGTACAGAAGAGGTGAATACATTGCTGTGTATCTGCAAAAGTAGAAACTGGGATCAGAGGAAGAGACAATAAAAAGCTGTGCCTGAAGAAGAGATTAGGCTTCACAGGAAGTAAAAAGGCAGCATTTCCAAACATTAGAATAATTATATTCAACCCAAATAACTTATAATTATTAAAAATTTTGGTAATGATCATTTGCTATCTGAAAACACTCCCCATCCCTACTTCAGATTATATAAAGCATATTTTGTGCTTCTCACAAAAGGAGATCCAAGCAGGCGCTGCCACAAAGAACTTAAAATTACCTGTATTGCTATCTGAAAGAAATCCAATACACCAAAAAATCTGAAACCTTTTTCAAGATCCACTATGTTAGTAACTTACATACATACATTCATTGAGCTAGGTCTCTGCTTTGTGAGATGCAAAGGCTGTTTTTAACTAGGCCCACTAAAAATACATTTTAAATGCCTTTGGATACAGACTTTTTCACCCTCTAACCTAATCCTTTTACCTACACCTAATAAAATGAAACCTTGTTCTTTAACACGGCTTTTGTGTACTACCACTATACAGTCTTAAATAGTATCCATTCACTCATTTTTATGTCAGTGTCACAGTAAGTGAAAGCCAAATCTTTAACTCATTTTAAGCTGCTGCCTTTAATTTCTGTGCACTTGTTTGCTGTCCTGCCTCAACTCTTTTTCTTCTCTCTTCATTTCTCAAAAAGCAAAGTAAAATAGAAAACTGAGAACAGCTCTCTGTCAACCATATAATAATTATATTTTAGTAAGGGACATCAACTGAGAAAGTCTTTTAATGACTTAGCTGGCCCCAAACAAAATTACATTCTTATACGTTTATTTTGTCTGGGGTGCCCAGCAATTCTAATGAGTGGATGGGAGTTGCCTTTCCTTGCTTAGCAGAAAATAAAAAGTATACCGACAACAAACTCTCCCTCACCTATCAGCTAGCTCTTTTTGTCAGAGGGCTGGACAGGGTTATACTAAAAGATAATATTTGTTACTTTTACTGAAATGAAGAAAAAAAAAAGACCCAAAACCTTAACCAGTATCCAAAATAATTTCTCTCTTTTTTGGGGACAGGCCATCATATATTTCATGACCATGATCACCATCTACTGTGTTCTCATTCATCTGAAGTTTCTCTTTCATCATTCTCATCTCTATTCTCGCTTAATATAAATGTGTAATCTTAGCTGTGGACTGCAAAAAATATAGCCTAAAAATATGACCAGTCATGGAGCTCACTCCCTTTTAAATACTTGAAGTTTGAAGAAGTGTTTTATTACCTGAAAGGTTTACCAAATTTCTTCTCTAGCAAATAAACAGATCTAACCAGACTCATGCTGAAACCAGTGGGGCACAGTCTACATAAAAATACCTGCCTGTGAGGGTCAAATGGCTGTTTCCTAAACCAGGATATAATCTCATGTGCTCCTTCTTCCTTAACATACTCTTCAACCAGAGAAAAGTAATAATAAAGATTTAATTAAAGCCATTTCACCTACATCTTCAGCAAATACGAGCCAACAGGAGAGAGAGAGATGTTTAAGGTTTTTCCACAGAGTGCAGTATCGTAAGCATTAACTAACAGCTGACCACCATCCTTTAGTTCCTTTGTATAGCAAACCATAGGAAATATTCTATGCTGGGTTTAGTTACCATGGGACACCTGTGTTGTTAATATCATGTATTTTGTAATTTCTTCTGAAGATGGAAGACCTACAGACTGTATTAGCTAAGGTAAAATGACCTAAAATTTACTGCCCTTTGATCTTCAGACTTCTTTGGTTTCAAGCAGAATTGCATCTTGATTAACCCCTGGTTGTTATTAAATATCTTCAGTCGCTACTGACACCACAAGAATTAAGTAAAATCTATACTTTGGGGAAAAAGAAAAACAAACAAACAAAAAAGACAAGACAATTTTCTGGGGAGAAATACACTTAGGATTTCTTACTTGTCCTCAATTCTTATGGTCATAAATGGAAAGAAATTAGAATAAATTTTTCAGAACAATCAAGAACTTTAATACAAATCATGATTTGCCCTTCTCTTCAGGCCTCAGGTTTGTTGGTTGGTTTTCCTTTTTCTGGATATTTCTCATTACTTTGATATCAGATATGAAAGACTTTCTGCAGTTCTACTAAATACAGTGGTTTTTAATTACTCTACAGAGTCTAAAGTGCAAAATAGAGGATATATTTGGTTTTTTATGTTTTGGGTTTTTTTAGGATAATTTTATTTCTAAGTCCTATAGCTTCCTAGCTCTTTGATACCTAAATATGAAGTACTCCTATAATATCAATAATGACAAACCAAAAGCTTAATTAAATTACATATTAACATTCAGGCCACAAAAGAATTAAAATCTGTGAACAGAAATTACATATTTTAATTATTTCCTTTCTAAAAATAAATATTTATTAATTAAACTTTGGTAATAAAAAAAAAAATCCACTTATTCTAAGCTCCGTTGTCTTTCTTCTTGTTGTTTTTCTCCTTTGTCACCTCTCTGTCTTCACAGCTCAAGGAACAGCTTGTGTATGGCAAGTTTTCCCTATGGCCTTGAAAGCCTCAGGCAAGAATGGGTAGTCCCAGTCTGCTCAGTTCTTCTCTGTTCATTGTGCGCTGTGACTATTTGAATTTTGCATTGAAAATGTTTTTTCCTCTGAACCAGTTATCTTAAAAACCCTACTGTCTAGGTGACTTTGGGGGCATCTGATTTTGCTTCTTTTTATGACACAGATTCTACTGCTGCACTTTCTTACTAACCTGTGCAGTTTACTTCAACTTCTGGTAGGTTTACAGGCAAGACTAAAAATACGTGCTTAAGGCCTGAAATTAATAAATAAATAAGTTTTACTATACTAAAAACCCCAAGTGTTTTCTTGACTTTCATCTTGTGCAAACTTCAATAATTTATACAGTGCTGTTCTTCGTTCACATTCTCTTTCTCACTACTCAAGGAACAATTCTATTTAGACATGCTGTTTAACTCAATTTTTTAAAAGGATGTTGATTCCTAGATGACAGTACTAATGGTTTAAAAAGAAAATTGTAAATGGGAAATAGCTGGTTATTGTAGCAACTAATACACATACGCCATAATTTACAGTTGTGTAAGAAAGTTTTCTCAGCATACATTTGTTGGTTTGTGAAAGTCAACTTCACCATTAGCAAAATGTCTGTACAACTGACTCTAGTGCCAGTGCCACTTCTCCCTCTATACAGGTCTTCCAGCTGAAGCCACAGTAGTCTGCAGGTAAGTATGTCACTTTTATCTCTTGTGCCATCTTCCTGAGTGGAAAGACATGTCATTAGCAAATGAACATTTTTGTGGTATATTGTGAAGGGCCATCCCAAATAATAGGCAAATACATGATGGTCAAAATACTGTGGTCAATATCCACACCTCTCTTTTCTTAACTACATTTTTTTCTTCAGGGTAAAACTATCCTGTCATCTAGAAATCTCATATTTCTTCTGGTTTTCTAACTCATCATCAATATGAATCAGAACAGGTCACTGGAACACTCCTGTGTTTACCGGGCAACTGAATGATTTGCATAACTTAAATATCACAACAAGGACTATTTGGAGATATGATCAAGATTATTTATGCAGACAATTATGCATTTTTCTGCATAAAAGTTGTCAGCTGGTACAGATCCTTACTAGACAGTTGCATATGACTGATAAATAGGCATCATGGGGTAACATGGTTAAGTAGCCATACAGTAGCTGCAGAAATACCAGAGGAAGGCCACCTTTCTGGAGATACATGTTGATCTGGATTCAACCCAACATTGCAGAATCAAAATAAGAGCTACTTTGATCAGAAAAAAACAACCCTGCAATCATCTTTTTTTAGTACTAGGTTGCTTTTTGGCTAAGGACAATAAATTGGGGTTTGTCAAACAGGGATGCAAGGAGCATAAGTACATCTTACTCCATCAGGCTGTGCATCTCAGCAGTATTTGAGAAATAGTCAAAAATCCAATTGCTTCCAATTCTTTTAATTTTGATGGGTTGATAGTACACATATTGTAGTCCTGTCTTGCTCTTCTTGCAAAAAGACAGTAACCTTTTGCTTCAGAATTTATTTCTATGGTTATGCAAACACTGGTAGATACATAGAGATGTTAAATTGATATTAATTATGATTGATCAGGAATGGAATTCAGTATACACAGTTTCACATAGGACTTTCCCAGAGAGGCACATAGGGCTATTATTCTACAACTGCCATATTCACATTAGTAGTGTTAAAAGGACAATAGTAATTCTGGGGACTGATTTAACTTACAAAGCTATGACCCGGTTAGATGAACACCAATGAGGAAAGATTCAAATACTGTCTAAGCTGGCGTTCTGAGTGCCTGCTGAATGTGCATTTTCCAAAGATATTATTGGCAATGCTGAATAGCTAAGCTTGATTTCCAGGTTAATATTTTTATTAATTTTAAAATAAATATTTTTATTTTATAAAATATTTATGTTATACAGTATTAACTAAGCAAAAGAAAACTAGGTGAAGCCAGATTATCTATTGATTTTTCAATTCTAGACAAAATGTAAGGTTGTAAAAGCCATACAAAAAACTGTTGGACTGAGGAATACTTAAGCAATCATCTCATAGAAATGCATTGTATTTTCTGCAGTTTTCCATGTGTTTTAAACACTCTAAATTTATACAAAATTGCTTTAAATTGATTATGTTTTGCATGCTATTTTCCAATAAACAGAGTAAATTAAAAACACAGGAATAAGGCTGAACTGTTCAGTGAAAACAAAGAGAGAACAGTGGTTTTACAGTTAACTTTTAAAAAAGCAACAACAAAATGTAATTACAATATTAAGGAAGACGCAAGCTGATGTAGACCTTGCATTGCTCAAAGATTTATAGATGTGTGATTCTGATTCTAGTTTTTCTCATCTTTGGGATTGAGCAGATAAAACTTCTGGCTATAATTTAGGGAAATAAAGCTCTACAAAAGTGGAACTCTTTAGTGAATGCAAAAATTGTGCAGTGATTTTGGTCTAAGTTCATCCTACCAATTTGAATGAAATCATCTCTGAAGGTGTCCTAGATATCCCATTTAAATGCATAAGACAACATGGGATAAATCTTTGTTCCCTCTCTGGGCGGACTAAGCAGCTGATTGATGTGCTGATACATCTACCTAACCTTCTTACACCTCCTTATCTTGAAGCATACATTTTTCCTTAGCATACAATCCCTCCAGTCCCTATTCTTTTGGCCAACAGCCTCTAAAGAGCAGAAAAACCCTGCAGCTATTTCTTTCTTTTGTGTTGTTTCATTTCCTAAAATAAGTCAGTCTTTAAGCAGATATGGACAGAAGGTTTAACACAGGTTATCTTGCAATTAATTGTATTCTAAAGCAGTCGCTGGAGTGTTTGTGGTACTTAAGTAAAATAGGTGTTTGATGAAAAGACTTCATTTCTACAAGCATTTTGAAGGTAAGAAATTAATTAGAAGAACTTACCTCAAAGCTTCTTTTACCTACATGCTACTTCCTTAATGAATATAAAGCAGGAAAACATACTACACTACAAAGACTCTCTCTTCCCTTTCATATAGACTCAATTTACACATTTGAGAGTTCACATGTATGAAATTGTAGTAAAAACATCTGGTCTCATTCAATGCTGCAGAAATATGTAAGTAAAAAGTAAGAATGAACACTTATCTAGTCCTTCTCTTCTAGGAGAAGGAATTCTGGATTCAAAGTGTACTATAGATTTCTCCAGCTTTCTGAATAAAAACCAATTGTTTCTGCACATAATTAAACAATAGTCTTCCAGATAATAAAAAAATGTCTGTAACTCTTCCAAAGACTAGAAAGTTTTGGAGAAACCTCACTTTGTCAGACAAACTACTGGCACTGCAATTCTTCTGCCAAAAGCAAAAATACATATGGTAGGATTTTCTTAGCCCATAGAGTATTTTTTCCCCACAGAGTATTTTTCCCCACATTCACCCTGTTCGTTCTTCCTTTTTCATAAATTCCTAGAACACAGTAAAAATGAGTCACTATCCAACCAATGGTAACATTTTCAAAAATTATATGAAAATTATTCAGAAATTAATCAGAAAGTATATTTCTATTTTCAATAGAAATTTTCTGTTTTAAAATAGAAATATTAGTCTTCTGTATCACAATCCAGCTTTTTTTCATACAAGTTAATAAAAAGCAGGGTTTCTTCATTATCTAAATAGAGTAAAAATACAGTCAAACTTGGGCAGTCTCACTAAGCAATTGGAGCAGACAAAGAAAAGGAAAGAAGAGATTTTCTGTCTTGGTTTTTTTGTTGTTTTTTTTGTTTGTTTTTTTTTAAGTCAGTCTGCTCACTGCTTAGAATTACATAATAGTCATGTCAATACAGTTAATCCCAGCTCCTGAGAAAAGGTATGTCTGGCCTTCCTTCAAACCTCAGAGAACAAGAATTGTCCCAATGGTTTAAAATGGGATTATTTGCCTAGGACCTGAGCCTCCACAGACTTTCACCTGCAACTTGTTAACCATATTCTCTGTTTTGCAATTGCTCTTTTTTACCTGTTCCTACTAACTGTACTCAAGCAAATGTGCACTTTCTGTGAATAACAGCATGGAACTGGACTCTTTAAGAACTTTCCTCTTATGTATCAGATCCCAGTCATATACATTTGCCAGTAAGAAATGTCAATTTGTTTCACACAAGTGATATACTTCAAATTAGCATCTTTCTAAGCTTACGATATTACTGTATGCTGAATAGTGCAGTACATTTATATTTTTTTCCTACTAGACTTCTCAAGAGAAATGCAGTATATACATTTATTTACATACAGTTTTGGTTTTCAATGTGTGATTACAGCTAAGTCTATGAACATGGACTCAGACAGACATAAAAGCACTCTGACAAAAAAAAAAAAAAAAAGACAGACACAAGTCATTATTTGAAGGGATCTGTGCAACTACTATCCATAATATCAGCTGCCTGCTGGAGAAAAAGAAATACAGTGTCTAACATATCTCAATATTCCATTGCCATACTATTCAGCATATTTTTTAATATTCTTTTTCTCTGTTCAGGTTTTGCTGTAACATAAATTAAATTCAACAAGATAACATTTCATTCTGGACAAAACACTAAATAACAGAGAAAAATATCGATTTTTATATTTTGGGGTACAACATATGTGTATGTATTAACTAGGTTTCTACTGCAGATATTATTATATATTCAATTTTCTTTATTTTTAACACTGTATATTCACTGTGTCTGCAGTTTCTCCTTATTCTTAAAATAAATGATACTCCAGTGCTGTAAAGATTTATGAAGCTATTTATGACATCAGTGGAATACAATTTTTGTCAACACAGTCCCTGAACACCATGTATTGGGATACCATCTTATTTCCCGGAGTTTAAAAAGAGACATATTTATATCCAGCTAAAGATTCCATTATTAGTTCATTTCTTAGAAAAAAATAAGAAATGAACATAAAACCTGAAGATTCACTGAAGGGGGATAACACTCTGCTGTTCACAGACCAAAGACAAATTCAGACCACAGGTACTCATCTTATTTTTTTCATCACCAAATATAAAATAATCATGAGACACTTATATGACATAGTAACATAATAATACAATATTAGGGGTAGAATGCTAAAATCTCTCTTTTAATGGTATTGTACCTTTTTTGCAATATTTATTCTAATTCTGAAAATACATGTTGCTATTGCTACACATGCTTCCAGAGCTAGAAAACCACATGAAATACTGTGGACTTTTGTTTTCAGTTTGAATACCTGATATTCATTGATCTCCATAAAATTCATACATTGATAGATCTTGTAGCAAGTTGTCTTCTCTTTTGATCTACAAATAACATAAGTGGCTCAAAAATCAAAGCTATTGATTAAACACAAGCACCCAAAAAGGTTAAGTCAATTTAATATGTCAGATAATTAATCAGCCATATACATTTATACAGTACAAATCCACAGCATTTCCAACTAACTTTCAAAGTGCTACTCAGGGTTGAGAAAAAATTAACAAAGAGAAATTAATTCCTTTACTGTCCATGCTAGCTAGGCCGCATCTAGGAATAACAAAGAAATTCCGTTTCCACGTCTGTTACTATGGTAACAGTAAATTCCCTTCAAATATAGAAACAGAGGACTGGAGGTGAACTCTAAAACCTTTTTTATCAAACATAAGAAACTTGTCACAGAATTTTTGTCTATTTTTAACTGACTCTGCCTTAAATACAATTTCGTGTTTTACTCCACTGTTCCTGTGGAAGGTGAATCAAGAAACCCTGAGATGGACTCCTGACATTCTGAGATCAATTGTGCTCATTTGCTATCATTCTCCTTTAAGTTAGGTAACTTAGCCTCCCATAAACTTAATTTTGTGAGTTATTTAGAGATCATAGTCTTATCTTTCTTCAGGAACATTTTCCATGGCTAAGACTATCCTAGTTTCCTCTTTTAAGGCTGGTTTTAGTTTACCGACCATCCCACTTCCTTTTGTTTGCACTGCTTTTTCAGTTTCTGTCCATCTCTATTGAATACGGGTGACCATAATAGCCTATCTCTTTCCAAGTACATTCCTTATATTCTGGCATTCCTTTCCTACATCTCATTATTTCTTTTTCATATATATACATGCCCTGGTGCATCTTAAGGTATGCACAAACTGCACCTTTTAAATTTCGTCCCATTTCTACTATCCTGTCTTCAGGATAGTCCTTGCTGTCTGTGGATTTCTCCTTCACAATTTTCTTTTTCTTGATTACATTAGTAATTAAAAAGTGTAAAAGTCAGAATCAAAGTGTAACTTGAGAAACATCACTTCTAACTTTACTCTTGCCCATCTGCATAGTCTGTGTCACCTCCTCTTCCATCAGTTTCTTCACATCATCCCATGATAATGGTCACCATTTCTAGTCTAACTATAACATCTCTCATGTGGAATCTTGTCAAATAACCTACTGGAATTTAGAAAGATTAGATATACTTCACCTACTTTTTCTAACAAAAGTAATAATTTCTCAAATAGATTCAGAAATAAAATCTACAATTCATAAAACATATTTTAATAATTCCCATTTTATTTTTAAATCTATTTCTTGAGCTTTTCCTTCCTTCAAAATATGGTCAAAAACTTAGTCAGCAGTTCAGCAAGGGCTACCAGAGAGTGTACATTTGGTAATACCCTATCATTTGCTAACACCCATATATATTAAAATCTTGTCCTTTTTTTCAGTACATAGAAAGAGAGATTACCTAAATCCTTACTATGAAATTACTGAAGTGTTTCAAATTAGTTTTCAATTTGTGGTAATTTTTGTTGTCAAACTTTCAGTACAAGTTATTATTCTGCTTTTGCCTCACGTTCTACCTTGTACTATGATCATCATTAACCTTACTGAACACTGAAGAAAGCATTTAGGTTTTAGGTCATCCCAGATTATATACTGTTTAGCTCTTCTTCTCTAGAAAACAGCTCACATCACCTTTTTTTTGTTTGTTTCGTTGGGTGTTTTTAACTTTATATTTTATTATTATTATTTATGTATAAAGCTAAGAAAACTTTTTGTATTCATTTTCTTTGCAAGCTCTAATTCATCTTGACTTTGGACAACTTTCATTTTATACTTATCCTTCCTCATTCCAGGAATGTTCTTATTCCAGCTGACCACCCCAACCCAATTCTCTTACTTTACCAAAGGTTGCCCTTTAAAATGGAGAGCATTAGTACTCTTGTCTAATCTTCAGCTTAAATGTCAGTCCTCTGTGAAGTTCCTGCCACTTCCAAAAGAAAGTCTAGAGTAAAATCTTGTCCTGCTGGTTAAATGACTGGTAAAGAAACCTGCCAGCCTGGTTTTTTTCATTGTTGGTAATATATTTCTACTAATTATTACTAATTATTTTCTACGAGAAAATAATAATTTCTATAATTGGAATTCCTGGCAATTCTTTTCTCTGTTTTATAACACAAGCCTCTTACCACATCCATATATAATAGGGAGAATCTCAACCAAAATCGTGATACCACTGCAGTATATCCTGCATAATCTAACTTGCTTCCTATTTTTCCTTATCCTTAGAAAATTTTTAATATCAGTATCACAATATTGCACAGGCTTTTTACCAAGGAGAAATTCAAACAATGAACTTTGCCGTATTTCTTTTATTTGACTGTACAGTTACAATAGAGAAGACAATGTTTTCCTCAAAATCATGCCACATTTTCAACTGTTGATCTCTGTTTCAGCCAGGTTTTAGAAAAAGAAAGGAAGAATGAGGCAAAAATTAATTGCAACTTCTGGCAATTGGGATGGGAACAAAGATGTGGGAGAAGGTAAAGAACCCATTCAATTACACAAAGTACAAGCCCCTAGAGGGAGTTTCATAATTGTAGAAATTCAACTAAAATAAGCAGAGCATACTTTGAAATATCTGCTAATAAAATTACTTTCTCTGCTGGACTTTGATGGATATTGTACCATCCTTACTAGCATTTTTGCAAAATATCGGAGTACAAAGGCATCTGTTACATTGCTTTAAGACAGCAGGACATCTATATATCTATTTTCACATGAGTTCTGTTCTTGCAGTCCCTGTATGACAATTAAGAAAAATTAGTATATGTTCCAGAGACCGAAAAATCAAAACACGTCTGCTTTGTCTCTCTGTAACAGAGTTATGGCAAGGAAGGAAAGTTATGTTAGTTTGCAGTGACATCACTTTGATGCTTCCATTTTTAGGTTCAAGTATGTAATAATGTAAAGGAGCTTACAAAGTTCAATACCTCATCCTTTTCTTCTACATGGATTTTCTTACAGTTTGACACTTAAAATCACATCACTTTTAAAAATATAGAGTGGACATATGTATAAGAAAACACACACAAATGCGTCCTTATTGACATGCACTACACCAACGAATCAAAGAAAAAACCCTCAGAAAAGTCAAATCAAAATAGTCATCTCTAAAACAAACTACAGTAATTTTCTTTAAACCTGAGAACATAAATTTATGTTTTATCACTAATTCTAAAACCAGGATTTTAATTTGTTTATACCTAACTGCATTTTTATTTGTATTGAAAATTTTAAATCCCTATGTGTGAATTTGATAATGGCGCTGGACCTCAATGTAGCCTTTCTGGTCATTCAGCTTCTGTGGCACCTCTGGCACCCAGAGCATCTCCCTAGCAGGTGCACCCACTATCCCAAGAGGCCCAAGAGACTAGGTGTTCCAAGACTAGATGTTTTCAATCTAGCCTGACCCAAGAAGATAACTCAATTGAAATGAATGAGGAATCCACAATATTTCCAAAGGACTGTTAGGTTTAGCAACATATGTACTCAACAGAGTTTCTCATAAGTTTATGGTCTACAAAACAGAAGAGTGTAACTCTGGTTCTCTCTTATGGTATTCAGGCCAAGTCACAGATACATGAAAATGAGCATTAGTAAAATAATACAGTGATAGCAAGCTATAAGAGTTACTATTTCAGTGAAAATAATTGCAGTTCTTGTTTGATATACAGTCCAAGTGGAATTAACATTTTTAAGGGGTTAGAAAATATTTTTGACAATTTGGCAATGCCAGGGGATGTTACCTAAAACCAAGCAAAAGTTTGCAGCACTATCACCTTCCTGCAGCTACTGGTCTCAAAGTTAATATTCTTATTCAATGACACTTGTTTGTTTGTTTTAGCAACAGCTGCTTTATAATGCATGAAATATTTCAGCATCAAACTTTTCTCATAATCTAGGAATGTGTGATTAAATTTTCTAAAAATGACCTGTATTTCATTTTCATGTAAGAAAACATAACAAGCCAGCAACAAAAAAAGTCCTAATCATTAGAGCATACCTTCTCATTAGAGCAAAGTTGATGCTTAAATCTTTTCATTGTAGCAGTTTATATTCTGTAGAAGTAAATACCATTTTCTATGTCCTTCATAAAGATCAAATGCCATTTTGTTGTTATATCTATGATTGTTAAGGCAAAATCTCAACAGAAGATTCATTTGCCTCGCACAGGAAGTTAATTTAGCTGACAGCAGATTTATTCCTGACTTATGAATGTAAGTAAAGAAATTTATATTGTGTTATATGTTGAGTGTTGTATAGATACAGCATGCTATAAACTACTTTTGCTGTTATTCTGCTAGTCACCTCAATGAAATCACTCAGTCTCACATACGTCTATTATTTAACTAGTTCTGAGATCCTTTCCCAGAAGAGGTAACCCTGGGGTTTTGTTTGTTTGTTTTTTCCAGAGAAAGGAGTTTTTTAACTTACTGTCAGTATTATTTTGTATTCATATTTTACTACATACCTGGAATGAGATACATGCTTTCCTAAAACAATTTTCAGAACATCACATACATAGGCAATATGATAACTTGGGTTCTGTCTAGACATACAATATAGAATTTCAGAGAAGCTGTTGTGCATTGCACTCATCCCTATAATCTCAATTCGAACATCTATTCAGGCTGTTTGAAACTGATCTATTATTTTGACAATCTTCAGTGCAACAAATACCTTAAATAATAACATAGGACGCTTTATGTTACACAGAAATTTTTTTAGACATTAACATAAGAAAAAATAATTATGCCTTGATTGCTTTGTGCTTTTATGAGTGATTTCCTTATCAAAGGTAATTATACTTGTCACCTGTAACTTTGGTTTGGGGGCTTTTTCCCTTCTGTTTTTTCAGTAGCTAATTCTTATATGGTTTATTCCTATAATACTTCTTCGTAAATCAGGTTCATACCAGCAGCTGAAAACCTGCTAGCAAGTAACCAGAGCTCCCAGTCACTCAAAAGAACAGGCAGATACATTGACTGAAAGCCATGGGGTTTTGAGACAGAATGAGAAAGAAAATGAAAGAAATATGACAAATACAATAAAAATAAGTCTTTTCAGTGTTTTCCATGAAAAAAGAACTGTATCAATCCCAAAATAGCCAATAATCTCAGGGTTTGTCTTTGCTTTGGATGTCAAAGATGTTTGATATTCTGAATCTGCCTAAAGACTACTCCACATGCACCCTCAAATTATCAGTCTGTTCTAGAGTAATAAATTTATTGATCAAGAACAATTTCCATTAACACAATATGATTTTGACACACATGTAAGTTTTATATCTATAACATTTTTCCTATCTAGTGGCAAATGACTTATATACATCTTACAACCAGTCTTCCTTTTGTAAGTACCTCTCACCCATGCTTTGCTACTGATAAACTTCTGCATGGAAGAGAGGGTGCACAGTTACCTGTTCTAGCATAGGAAGAGTGTGCAGCCTCCAGTGCTTCTGACCAATCTTGGCAAGATTTACCTTGTCTGCACACATGTGCACCTTGTCCTCCTATCGTAATTGCATCTGTAAGTATTTGCACAAAATGAAGAGGCTTAATACTGACAACAAAGTAGATAAGAATGACTGTGACAACAAAACTTAACATACTGTGATTTGTCAAGATGTTTTTATGCTGTATATTACATATACCTCAGCCATATTGGTTTGGTAAACAATATTTCCATGTATTTCAATATATATTGGTGGGTACAGTTGTTGCTAATATTAACATATTAAACACCTTGTGGGAACATTGCATACGTAATGCTTCATGGTTCTCATTGACTTTGCCGATTACAGCAGTGTCAATGCGTTTATCAAAGTAGCATGCAAAAACTGCTAAACCATTGTTATTAGAAGAAAGAAATTATAAAGTATCTTACTGTAAAAGCACCTGACATTAACATTACTTTTATGTTGCTTTCTTTAGTTCAATACAAACAATGCCCTCACTTTTATTTTTCCTTCTAATATACAGATCTAGTAATTATCATACCCCAATTCCAAATGCCTAAATTCTGGTCTTCATCCCACTCAGTTGCCATCTAATTCTTTAACACCTAAAGCCAGTAATGCCTGTTTCTTATTTTAACCTTTCCAACCTGCCAAAGGTTCTGCTTTTGTGCATGCCTGAAAGCACTTCAGGCTCAACAGCAGTAAGAGAGCTCAGTACTCAAGTCAGGCTTAGACCTACCGGGGTGCATAAAGAGATGAGCAATTCCTTCATCTGTTTTGCCTGTAGTGCTTCATCTGATAGGTGGTGTTAGAGCACACCTATGGGATTTGGCTTCACACAAAATAGCACAACAACCAGAGGAAGAGATGGCTTCCCTAACTTCTTCCAGTGCCAATACACTCACCTGCCTCAACCTTGCAAGAATTGAAATCCGTGCTTTAACCCTGAAGCTGATTGTCTTAACCATCAAATTATTGAAAATTCAAAGGTAATAGGATCGGGGAATGTCTTTAATCCCTTCTGTTGAAGCATTTCTGGTTTACATAAGAGTGTTCAAGATTTAAAAAGACCAGCTGAGGAAGAAAGAGGAGTATAAAACTCAACAGATTAGGAGGAGTCATGGGGCTCAGTCTTTTGCCTCAAGGATTATTATCCCTTTAACAGTCAAGGGATAAAAAAGTTATTTTATGTCCAGGACTCTTCCAAGAAAGTCTGTTAACCACTAAGCTAGAAAGTCATTTTCCCTCTTACAGTCTCTGCCTCAATAAATAATTAAATATAGTACAAAAGCTAAGACAGTATCAGCAGTAGGTTTGCAACAGATGTGTGTTTAATTCCCCCTCATACATAAGCAAAAATTGACCTCAGAACTATGATATCCTGTATGAATACATTAACCACTAGATAATTATATAAAAACTGGGCATCTTCTCTACTATTCTTTCAAATAAAATGTGATAAAAATGTTTGTGATTTGGTTTTGTTTTTTTTAAAGGAAGTTGGTAGACTACTGTAAAAATAGTTCTTGAGACATGAAGCCACTTCCTCATAGCTATGAGGAATGTCTAATCCCAGGACATAAGACATTCCCCACTTTTCTGCTTATTTTTGACAGCTCAGCGTTCCACATGCTGGGTTTTGCAGCTTCCTCTTTCTCCCCATATACCCAACACAGAGCCTGAGTACCTAATTCAGGCTGTGGGCTCTCCTTTTCAGGATACAGTTCCTTAAATTTAGGTACTGAAATAAACAGTTGAATATTAATATGACACTGATTAGTATAACCTGTCACAAAATCTGGACATGCTGGAAAGAACTGGTCAGTATATCTTTTTTTCTCAGAAATGTTCGAAATAAAAATATTTGTATGCAGTTCAAATGTCTTGCATGTGTATTCAGGATCTTATATTTTCTGTTTAATTGAAAATATTTACTAGTTTAGTTTGCATCTCACATCTATTTTGTTGGTCAAAAAAACCCTTTGCTGCAGTGCTTAAGTTATTAAATGACAGCAAATTCTCCCGACACAAAACATGACTCAATTTCTTACCATCAATTATGCTGGAAGAAGATGACATGGATTCAAGATATAAACTTATATAAAATAATGGAAGGAAATTATGAGGAAATAAGAAACTCACCTTTTAAATTCTGTTAGAAATCCTCACAGGGCTATTCAAATACAAACAGAGCTCGGGGCAGGTATTTAACTGAGAGGTACCATTGTCTTTGTAGTAGGTTTATGTTTCAAAGCATCTCCAGGCAAGTTGGTTCCAATCATCAGTATTGGAAATCCTGCCAATTGCTTCAGCAGGCATCTTACAACCATGTGAATTTTGGTTTGTTTCTGGACGTGTCATATGTCTATCTGGCTGCTCAAACTGATTATCAAAACCTAAAAGGCCCAGACCCGTTTGCAAAGATGTGACTGAAACTACATATTAAATCTGAGCATGCTATTGGGAGAGGAGAAGAATAAAAATGAACTACCAATACAGACACATTTTCATTCACACCTTGTAAGTATATGGGTGTAAAACTGTGAATCAAATTGAGCTAAAAGATTTTCACATGCTTCTTTGTCATACCTATCAGAATCAGGAAGCTCACATCTCAGTTTTGCATTTGATCAGGAAGCAGTGGCTGCTCACTGTTGTGCAAGCAGACTTTCAGCCACTGAACTTTCACTGAAGTCAGTAGAAGTCCTATTTCCTTATGTGAAAGCAGAATTAGTGAGAACTGAGTAGTGGCCATCATGCAGTTTTGCTATGTCTTATGTCAAATCCATTACCTTCAGCAGAAATATTTTATAAGGAGATTAACTTCCTCTTGTTATCTGATGTTTGCTGCAAAACTCTTTTTCTCTTTGGAAGAATTCTTCCTTTTCCTGGCAGAAAAATAAGAACTACGGTGGAACGTGGAAATTACATGGTTTTATTCCAAGAAGAGGAAACAGAATGCAGAAATATTCACCAGAAGGACTTTCTGACTCCCTCTGTTCCATTGGTTTATTTTTGAGGACAATGCTTTGAATGCATATACCGAAAGAAGAGTATTGACAGCACAATGGCAGCAAAAGCACTTAACTCAAGTAGCATGTATCCTATCCTCCAAGAATGCTGCTTCTTCACAAATAAAAGTAGTGGCTGTGCATGTCTGCACAGTGTATCTATTCCAGAAAGCCAGAGTGAACAACCGGATCCTTTTCACACTATCAGTGTTACCGTGTTTACTAGAAATTAGCTGAACAAGAGAGAAAGGCAAGGCTTGAGCATTAAATACATATATACACATAAATATACACACGCCTCATCTATTAAAAGTAATCACTTCACTAGTTTAGCAGTGTGTGCTACTCCAGCCTTACGTGCTGTTCAGAATTTCTATGTAGTTACCCAGAGAGGAAATTAAAGATTATATCTAAAAGTAGTTTAAAAGATGAACATAATGTGAATGAAATGAAACACCCATTAAAGATTCTGGGCAAGTTTTACTCTGATTTACAGCAGTGCTGCTGTCATGCCTACAATGACATTACACTGTTATAATGAGGAGAGAAATATGACCCAGTGAAACAGTGCATTCATTTTGGAAGTAAGATACAACTAAGGGTTAGATCCACGCAGGGATTTCAGAGCCTAGCCTCAGGGTAAAGTCCACATCTAAATTCCCCAAGTAATTTAAAGAGCCCACTAGGTGACCAGGATTAGTACCCTAATGATTCCTAACAGGTAGCTGATAGGATGACACAGGATAAGGAAGGCCATGTCTAAAATAAATAATAGACTGGGATATACCTGAAATTCTGCCCCTTCCTGAAGCACAGACACATTCCTTCAGCCATCTGTTACAAAACCCAGGAGAAAATGGCATCCATAAGTCTTATCCGTCTCCTAGATTTATTTGCATATTTTTCCCTCGTGATGGCTACCTTTTATATAGTAATCTTGCAGAGACATAATTTATCTGGGGAAGCAGACACACAGGTTCAATACCTTCCTTACAGTCAAGCGGTTCAAAGCTGCACCTTCTCAATGCCTTGGGAGCATATAAACATCAGGCTAATATAGAGACCAGTAATAATACAATGCAATACTTAGATTCTGTACAAGCAGAACAAAAGCATTTAGAATCTAGTAAAAAAAGAAAGCCAGTATATGAGCATGGACAGATAATGAACTAAAAAAAAAAAAAAAAAGAATACGAGTTAAATGATAGATAGCAAGTTCCGAACACAGGAAGTCAACCACTGGAAAGAGTTATGTCACTGGCAAGTTTTAAGGAAGTCTCAAAGGAGAGCAATAAAGGAATTTTGCTGAAAATGAAGGGCAGGAGAGAGTGAAATCAAAATGCTCCACAGCTGGGTGATGGAAGCTAGCATGAGGTGTTAGCTAGAAACTGAAGTCTCCATATATGTATATGTAATGGGCATGTATGTATGTCTGTGTATATCTATGCACAGACAGAGCTGAAAGTACAGAATCAAAATTTTATCAAAAATCTAAAATAAGAGAACAAGATGTTGGAGAAACAAAAATAAAGTCTTATGCCTATATGTGAACACGTCCCTGTTTGCAAATACACACACTTCAACTGTAGGCTCAAGATGTCCATGTCACACCTCCCTTCCTCAGAGCAGGCAATCAACCCTGAGGTGGTTGTCACTTAAAAGATACATCCACAAGGTAATGCTGGAACTGGACAGGACTTGGGTTTTAGCCCTCTCTCCCCTCACACTCCTGCCCCCTATTATTTGCTTTAGCTTTTCCACTGTCTTTTCCTGTATAAGATGGACAGACAGACCGGTAGACAGACACCTACACTGTAGAATAAATCCAGAGTTTTATAACTCTCAAAACAAATTTGTTTTCTGTTGGATTCTGTAGCAATATATTCCTTTATACAGTAAGACAATAAGGCCTGTAATTGCTTTTGATGAGTAGTTGGAAGACAAACAATACATTTTGTCTCATAATTTCAGAGTCCAACAGGCCCTGACTAACTCTGTTCCCAAAACAAGTCTTTCACCTGATCAGTTGCTCACATTAAGCCTCATCGTAACAGAATTAAGGCAAAATTTAAGAATTAATATTCTGCAGTAATAAAATTTATTTAGCTAATACTCAAACTACAGAAATATTTGGGATCCAGTTTAGATTATAGAGGATTTAGGATGAAACTGAAAGTATGAATCTAGACTGTTATTTTTACGTAACCTGATATGATTATATAAAAATGTATTATTCATCTTTGGATGGGTAGGCCCCTGTAGTTTCCAGCCAATACTTTTGGTGTATTGATTGATTAATAGTAGATCAAACACTGATAGCTTGCATTGTATTTAAATTTTTGAGACTTTATAACATTGTTTTACAACTTGTTTCTCTAAAGTGAATATGCACATTAAAAAAAAAAAAGATAGCACTCTATTCAATACCTAGCTTTTAGTTAACTTCTGCCTTAGTAGATATTCATTGCTAATCTTCCACTAACCTTAACAGCAACTGTTAGTCATGTCACTGTAGGACAGAACTGAAGAAAACCCAGATTTCTGCAAGATTATCATAGGCTAGCTTGTGAGCAGCCACATTATTTTACTGAAAAAGAAAAAAAATGCACAAATTAGTACCTGGCTTAAACATGTTGTTTCAAAGCTTCTTCTTCAAAACCTTTTAAAACTCCTGGGTTTGCTTCTCTTACAGGATGTATATCTACCCAGAATACAATATATATTCATAGATTTTTTTGTTTTGTTTTACTGTTTAAAAATACATTGACTTTTGAATTAGCGTATTATTGAATTTGATACTCAAAGTTCCCTGCAATGCATAAAAGTGCAACACATAAACCAAATGTGTTTAACTGTTCAAAACAAACATGTATTTTCCCTGCATGCATGATTTTATCTCTTCAGAATATTCCTCTCCCTGAAACTGTTTTCAGTTAAAAATGTTTTTCTTTACCTCTGTAAATAACATAGTTGCATTATGCCACAAATTTCAAATTAATTAGCCCCAGAATGTATCATTGCTAATAAAACAATGAAACTATTCCCTATTAAACAAAGTTAACAGTGACTATCAATTTACGCTATATGCCTGACAGTTCAAATACATTTTTGGCCATAAAACAGGTTTGCAAGTCTTAAATGGTTTCACATTTCTCTAAACCATACTAAGAGCATAACATGAATATTTTAAGCAGCTTAGCTTTGATTTAAATATATTTGCTCAGGATATGCTGGCAGCATCCCAAAATGCAGTGTAATACCCTTAAAGCCGGCAATCCCAAACTCAATTTAAGAGAGCAGATAATATGGACTAGCAGCATTAAAGCAAATAAAGTCAATTAACGGGGGGTGGGGAGGGTGGGGTTCTAATTTGTTTTCTCTAGCTTGAAATTGCAAAGGATGGATAAAGCTGTGGGATTAATGAAGAAAGAAATTAACAGAAATGGAATATAAAACAAAAAAGGGAACAGAGAAGTCCAGGAGCTATTATTCATTACTCAATTCTTAATGGTTGCAGTTGTACAGTAATATTCATTTATTTAAAGTAGCCCCAGTGCAGAAGGGAAACTCCACCACTGGTATCTTGTAGACATTCACCAGCATGTTATAAGAGAAGTAATATGCTAATTTGAAAGCATTTACTTCTTCTGGAAAAGAAATAATGGAAAAAATGTGTTTATTGTAAAAACCCTGCCAAAATATCTGTTCCTGAAATTTCCTTCATACATAGAGACTAATTCAATTCATTGTTAAATGAGTTATGCATGCTGCTGTATGTGCATATTGAGATGTTGGCACTTAGGTGTTCCAAGATCAAGATAAGAAGGAAACAGCCAAAAATAGTCACAGAATAGTAGCACATTTTGCAAATGAAAACAAATGCTTATATTACTTAGTTACTGCTTGAAGATATTTCATATTTTGCTGCCTACATTTCAGCCAGCTTAAGAGCAGAAAAAACAAGTTATTTTCATATGATGCTCTCTACACATACACTGGAAACATTCATTAAAAAGTACTGTTGAAAAATCTGCTAGTAAGTTCCCAGCACTCACTGATCTTATGTTTTAAAAGTAAAATTTTCTTTTTAGATATCTATTATATTTCCATCTAAAAAGTCAACAAAAGTAACTCTACCAGCAGAGCATGTTGTATTTCCCAACAATTATATATCAGGGTTTATAAGAGGTTCATTCTAAAGAACATTTTAGCATATGTATACCCATATGCTTTGTTTCTACATCCATCTGCTTTGATTTGATATATATATGCTTCAAAATAACATTTATTTTATGAAACAGATACTCTAAGTGAAATAGAGTCCACAATACTTGTGTTGAACAACACAGAGAGATTTTTTGAAAACCAATTTTATTAGCCAAATATACTCTCGTAAATTGGCATGGAAATTGCAGAATCTTTTCTGAAGTTGGAAATTGCATTAAGCTTCTAATCAATAATTGTATAGTTACAATGTAAGGCAAAATTTTTAATAATATTGCTGTGTATATTTAACTTTGATATTATTGAAGACATTCATTACAGTCTTTAAGTCATTGAATGCCGGAATGCCAAGTAGATAGGTATTTAACCATTCTCAAGTAACCAGATTTAAGCCTCCTTGCAGAATTGCTTTGCTTCACAGTTCATGTAGCCACGTAGGGTACACTTTTCTAAGACAAGCCTGTAAACACAGAGGATCATCCTAGATTCACGAAAGCCTTGAACTTGGGTAAAAATCAAATATATGATTTTCGGATTCTATTTGCCCGAAGAAGCATTATACCATTGTGTTGTAAAGCCATAATTGTTTTAGGAACAGTATGTGTCTATCCCGTACAAACACTTCCAGGGAAATTTTATGTATAAACATGACTGCAGGACTAAATTATGGAAACATACTAATGGCCATTTGTATTAAAGGTTCAGAACAAGGCATAGACAATTCAAAATTACCATCCCAAACATCTTTGCCCTAAATAATTGGATAAACAATTTCGAATTGGATGTGCTATTTTTTTCCATAGGCTAGACCACCTGTGAAAGAGATTTAACAGCAAAGTTGGTTTTCAAAACCATGTGAAATTATCCAGCCATTAATGAGAGCAGAGAAGCTTGTAAGCGAGCAGATCTTGCCACTTTAGCAGCAAGCAGAAATATGAATTACACCTTATTTAAGAAATGTAAAATCTTCATCTTTAAATTTTCTGTTGCAAAGTCCCATATACCTACTTAAGAGTCACTGCAAAGTGTTGCCACTTGCCATGGCTTCCTATGAATAGGAATAACAAGTGCTCAAGCCCCTTAAAAATCAGGTCACATCATGCCATCTTTCCAGACACAAAACATTCTTATTGACATCTCTGGAACTGTACAAAGGATTAACTGGTCTACGATGTGGCCTTTAGGGAGCCTTGATTAAAGAAGGGAAAACCTAGTGCAAATTTAGGATTCCAAGAGAGAATTAATTATACTGTATGAGAGGACAGTAACCCAAAGTCCCTTCATAAGATAACTAAAATCTTCTGGGTCAAGATTGTTGCACAAGTATACACTGGATATAAATGTTGTCACTTTAGTCAACAAGTTTTAATCTCTAAGTGTGTTTTAAACTTTATATAAAAATATGTATGTGCAATATATGTAAAAATGCTTAATACACTTGTGGTTTGATTAGTTACAAAATAATCTGAGATACAAAATACTACAAAATAATCAATTTTTCCTTTAAAAACTTAAATAGTCTATTACAGAAATAGAAGAGCATAAACAGGAATAAATACTGAAACTTCAGATTACCTAGCAAATTCATATTCCAACTTGTCATTAACATTTTCTGACTTTTTAATATAAGGTGAGCAATTAGTCCTTCAACAATCCTTAATTACATTCCTTAACAGATATAAATTTTTCTGCTTACTGCTCTTTATCCAGTTATAAAATCCCCTGTGAGAAGACTGCCTGCCTTTGAGGGTATTTCTGCAACAGAACACGCAAAAATGTGAGGGAAAACTGATCTCCCAGCAGTCCGAGATTCAACATGCCAAGTCTGAGAGAAGAATATCTTTGATAACAAAGCAGTAATAAAACCAACTACTGTCATATGTACCATTTTCCTTATCCAAATACCACATTGTTCATAAAACAAGGAAGGATTAATGTTAAATGTTAAATCCTATGTGTTCTGTCCTCTCAGAGTAACAGTAAGATGGAGTATGGTCCTTAGCATGGCTACACCCCCCAGTGCATGCTCAAGTGCAAACAGCAGCTGTGGAAGACACATTCATTGTTCTTGGATTATTCCATCAAGATCTGTCATGTTAAAACACCTTAGGATAATGGCCTCAGTTACACTGAGGTAACACCATCCCAACAACAATTATAAAAAAATAAAATTAGCATTCTCAGTTGGGCGGAGTGGTCCTTGTACCAAATCTCTGTGTGAACTCAGAGTATGGTCCCATTCTTCTTACATCTACGCAAAGATGGAAAATACTTCTTTCACTTTAAATTCACTACAATAACACAAACATAAAACCACTACCTTCTCTTATTTCAAACATAAATAAATACTATGTTAGTTCAATTCCCAAGCCTTTCATCTGTGAGATACTCTTGTATGGAATTCAAATAGGGAGGAAGTATTCATGAGCCATGTGTTAGCAAGTTGCCTATTTTGAAGCATGGTAGTGCTCTACCAAAAATCAGGTGATACCTGGTATATAATACGCATTTTTTCACTGATTCAAGGTCTTAATGTTTTATACATTAAATGCTCATGTCAAAACACTGACTTGATTTACAGGAAACCCATTTCTGCTATGATTCTGTATGAAAAAAAAAAAAATTTGACTAAATACAAAATACACTTAAAATGCATTCTAAAATAGCAAATTACTGTTTAAAGTTTTCATTATGAGGATTTTGACTTTTAGGATGACAAATTTAAATAACGGTCTTACAGGTTTTTATAAGAACAAAGTCTAATGAAGTGATAAGGTAACGGATATGTCAGTGAAAGATACACAATGTTATCCAGTTTCTCAAATATATTTATAAATGGAGTGACTTTTCAAAACATTCTAAGTGTAACCTTTCATTGCATTATACATCATTAATTGGAAAGAGCAAGCAAATGGGTAAAAAAGTGGGTGGGAATAGAGCCAAGATAGTTTATGACCACTTCAGAAAAAAAAAGTAATTTAATCTAGAAGCAGCATTCCAGTTTATCTGTAGCTACATTTTTCTTACCAATCATCTTCCTACTTGTCCTGGTTTCAGCTGGAATAGAGTTAATTTTCTTCCTAGTAACTGGTATAGTGTTATGTTTTGGGTTCAGTATGAGAAGAATGTTGATAACACACTGATGTTTTCAGTGGTTGCTAAGTAGTGTTTAGACTAAGTCAAGGATTTTTCAGCTTCTCATGCCCAGCCTGCACAAAGGCTGGAGGGACACAAGAAGTTGGGAGGGGACACAGCCAGGGCAGCTGACCCAAACTGGCCAAAGGGGTATTCCAGACCATGGGATGTCACATCTAGTATATAAACTGGGGGGAGTTGGCCTGGGAGGGATTGCTGCTCAGGAACTAACTGGGCATCGGTCGGTGAGTGGTGAGCAATTGCATTGTGCATCACTTGTGTATTCCAATCCTTTTATTATTACTATTGTCATTTTTATTGTTGTTATTATTATCACTATTAGTTTCTTCTTGTCTGTTCTATTAAATGGTTCTTATATCAACCCATGAGTTTCACTTTTTTTCCGATTCCCTCCCCCATCCCACTGGGTGGGGGGGAAGGGAGTGAGCGGCTATGTGGTACTTAGTTGCTGCCTGGGGTTAAAGCATGACAGTATTAAGTATAAAGAATCCTATTAAAATGATTCAATTAAAAATAGAAGTTTTCCTAAGAACCAAAACCATTTTTATCTATTTATATTATTTTAAAATAAAATAAGAAACTGCTGATACTACTTTTCCATATCTGTTTCACGGCAGGATCAATGATTTTACATATTCACCATATCTAAAAAATTGATGAATAATTCTTCAGCCAGTGATTTCTGCATTTTAGATAGCTCATCTGTCACATCTCAAATGATGCACATTTCATCACCAAATTACACATTTTTGGTTTTGCTAGAACTTTGCAACCTAGGTCTGGAAATTTCTGTCTCATAATTTTAAATTTGCTGAAACACTATTAATATAGATTAGGTATACAAACTAGTCTGTAGGATTTACTGAAAGCAGTGCTAAAAACCTTTGGCCCTCACATGTGGTGTTCTAACAGAACAACTCTGGAACAACCATTCTTGAACAGCTTCATATATACACAAAAGAATGCCTAATTCTACCTGATTATCCCTTTTAGTACATCCTTCTTCCACAGCAACATCTCCACAAGGAGTTCTTTAGCAACAGTTAATATGTTAATAATTTACTATTCTGCTTGATCTGAAGTACCTTTCAAATATTCCCTTACAGACTAAGAAAACTCTGCAAAGACATTTCTAAACACTTAGAATTATCAAAAATGAGGATTACAGTTTAGATTTCTATCATATTCAGCGACAGCATAATTTATGGTTTCCTGATAATGACAAATTACCATTCCTGTTCTAGAAGCATAAGAATTAAAGATTATTTGTACAGACACTGACGAAAAAGTTATTGTAACCAGATTGCAAAATGAAAGCAGCAATATTTGGTTTTATGAGAAAACAGACACTTCATTCATATTGACAGATCCTTCAGAATGCTGACTTAAAACAAAGCTCACAGAATTTCACTTAATAAAGGAAATATTATTACTTTACTATGGATCAAAACACCCCAAAACCAAACAAAAACAAAACAAAAAAAACCCAAAACAACAAAAAAACTCACAGATTCCAAGCTTACTCAAATTTGAAAGCCAAAAGTTTCAAAATTTTAAAATCCAAATGTGAAGTCATTAAACAAAAGCTATACAGTTACTGCACGGACTTTATTTTACAAAAATTGGTTTTATACACAGGCAAAAAATCTTGTTTATCCTTTTGACCAAATCTAAAAGGATGTATTGTGCACGCTAACATGTGCATACTAAGGGGGGGGGGGGGGGCAGACAATATGTTTCTACTATTTCCATAAGTAAAAGAGCACTTGGAATTTTTTTTTCTGTGTGGTGTTTTGTTGGGGGTTTTTTCTTATCTATCATATCATATGGAATCCTATGATTTGTCATGATTACTGTTAAAATGCAATTATAATGTTTTGCAAAGTACATGCGGGAATTTTATATTAGTACTGTTAGAAATTGAACATTGGGGTTTTTGTTAAGCAGGATTACAGTAGATTTAAGAAAGTTTAGGAAAGTAACACAAAAGTGAGACGTGCAGTTCTGAAACATAACATTCCCAGTAGCAATCCAACAAGATACATCTGTAAAAAGTAACATAAAATCCAATTGTAGTACATGATTTACTAGCATTCTTTTTAAATAAAAAAAAAAAATACAAAAAAAAAAACCAAAACATTTTTCAGCATTTATCAGCATCCTAAAAAAATAACTGCTCGTAACCATTTGCAGATTCCCGAGAACCACTGGCTGTCATTCAGGTACAGTACTCACTTGAATTGGTGGTATTTTTAAATGAATGTTTTATTTTAACATAACTGCAATTTCTCTCTTGTGTATTTTTCTGGTCATTGCCAACATTTATTCATTTTTTGGAGTAGTATCCAGTCAAACAAGCAAGCTGATGGAAGACCCATTTCAAGAATAGCTAGATCAGACAGATAACACAAGATTCTTGAGGAGGGCTTCTTGAGATTTATTTGTAACGAATCATTTCATAATTGCGTCATTAGCTTCATATACAACTATACTTGTAGTTCTTTTTATTTTGTCTGAAGGAAGTATTTCTAGAAAACTGGCACATGTAGAATACTGGCATATGGATGAAAACTCTAACTTCTTTGCACATGTAATGCTTAAAGTACACAAACACAGTGTCCTTAATAAGGCATCAACGTCTTCATTACTTTTTCCATGAAGATACTGAAAGATGAAATCATACTGCTTTATTTTGTGGAACCAGTGAGCCAATTGTCCTTCTGGGCTTTGGACTCTCAACAGCCACTGGGCAGCTGTAGGATTATTTTGAATAACAATTTTTCTCCCATAGAGGTAATGATGAAAGTGAACTATTGATCTAACAATGGCCAATAGTTCTTTTCTCATGACACAGTAATGTTTCTCAGCAGCAGAGTTTGATTATAGCATGAAACTATGCTCTCTAGTTTCTGTGCTCTTAAAATAGTACTTTTCCAGTCTCTAAATCAGTAATATCAGTGTTCAGAAGGAAAGAAATCTTTTTTGGTTGTTTGGGGTTTTTTTAAATAAGATAAATTTACTCTTACCTCCAAGTTTTCTAGAAACTTTTTCACATTTTTACCCTGGCTGAACACATTCTTCTTTTGAGAGAAGTCATACAAGAAACTGACAGGCTGGCTACAAGCTTGCGTAATTAGAAATACCATCATCCACATCTCTTCATTTCAATAGGCCATAGGCTCCACTGCTGGCACAAACCTCAGAGAAACTAAACAGAGTCTGGACAGTTTTGCATTTTACCTGGGGATCTCCAATGATAACTTCACATTTTTAAAGCAAGTCTTTATTCTACATAAATGCTGAAATAACACTCAACAAAGATTGTGATGTTTTCCTAGAGATGCTGCATTTCAAAAAGAAAGACATATTGGCCACTACACTTGCCAATATTCTCATTAACATCTTTCTGTTTTCAAGACCCTACTCCAGAACTACACTTCCATGACCCTACTCCAGAACTACATTTCCATGACATTTTCCGCTGCAGGGCTGAGTGTCCATCTTTGGCTGAGTACTGCTTTAGTCAGTGTTTATTTTTCTTTGTTCCATTTCTATTCCATATTCTTCCTTGCCATATACCATTTGTTATTGACATCACATTTAACTTTTATTTTAAAATTCTCTTCCTCTACAGTATCTAAAGGTTTCCCAGTACTTCACCCATATATGAAGGCTGTATTATTTGTTTCTTAACCTTCATTATCTTAATCTCCAGTAACAGCACAGGAGCTCACTGACATCACTTTCTATTTTTTCTCTGACTATGCATGTTATAGAGAATATAACATAAGAATGGCCATAAAGTAGCATGGAAAACAACCATTTTTCCAACACACACTACCTGTATCCAACACAGTTCAATAGCCAAAATCTAAGGGAAAGGAAAAGAAAACAAGAGAAACATGGAATAATTCTTACTCTGATTTCTCCTGCTTTTCATATTTACTTCGGGTCTCTCAGAGTCAGAAGTAGCAATAAGGTCCAGTGGAGACCTTTCTTCCTTAAACATATGTAATTGCTGAGGGGGCGGGAACCAGAGCACTCCTTGGCAATGAATTACATCATTTTCTTCTTTGTTATTCATACTTCCTTTCATTGTTTTTAACAACCTACCTGAAAATATATCAATTACAATATTCTTTTATAAAAAAATTAATAACCATTTGTTCGTCAACTTTCTCTGTTTTTCATCATTTTCTAGATTTCTAGAAAGAGTATCTTCAAATAACAATATATATATATAGTTTTATCAGTTCCTTTCCTAAGAATGTGTTGTATTAAAAAAAGGTGATGCTTAAACTAGCTCTAAAAGAGTCCTACCAACTGCCATGTGCATTTTCAAATTCTTAATAAAATCTCTTGTCATGAAAGATAGGTTTATACCTACATTAATTCTGATAAAGAAAAAGGTAAAATGAATGTCTTGAATCACATAAGCCCAGTGCAGGGAAACAGACACTGATATCATCATGTGAAGTTATAGTTATGCCTGACGCCCATTACTTCAGACATTTGCAGCACATTAATTTAAGACTTTTTTTTTTTAAATGGAACTTAAGTCCATTTGAAAAGTTTTGTCTCACTTACTGTTTGTATGACTGACCACAGTGTTTGCATAAGACAAAAAAAAAAAAAAAAAGTAAAATATTTGGTTGCTACTGAAAGATTATTTAAAAAAAAATTTATATATACTGCAAGCAAGATAATGCCATTAAAAAAAAAAAAAGGCTAGCACTTCTTTTATAGAAGTTGTTTTAATATTAGTCCTGGTTCTGAAATAACCTTTGTGTTCAAAACCTCTTGCCTGTGATGTAAATCAACCTAAATGAGTTTCTTAAAAATCTATCTGAAATTCTGTTGAAAGGTAACTAATTTCCAAGGAATATAAAAAATTTAATTAAGATAACTAATGATAAAACATGAGCTAAAGATATTTTAAAAAGCAAAAGCACTCTAATCCTCTGCACTTCCAGCTCACTATGACTGCAAACATAAAATATTGTACTTGGGGTGTTTCAGAACTCATAAGGCATCTGAAAATCTCAGTGTACTCATGTCCTTTGCCAGCCCTGGTGGAAAATCCTTTTGTATAACAGCACAATAATCTTCACCAACTGCAAAATATTTCATTAACACCTAGACTAGCCCCTTCCATTTTTCCTCTCAATTTGCTTAATATAAACAGCTCAACTATCTTTAGGATGACACCAAAGCCAATATTTTCTTTTGTCCAGTGGTTTTATTTTCTGCCAAAGTAGGCAAAATGAGCTTCCATGGATTACTTCAGCTTCAGAGCTAAATGAACTCTAAAACATAAGCTAATATTTAGTCACTTCCTTCAGTTTCTTGGTTTTTAAAATTATGGTTCAGCAGGAAGATTCATGGAAGTAAAATCCCTTCTGGCTTTCCACCTATTAACTGTATTTGTGAAGTTATCCACGTTGGTAAGCTTTTGTGGAAATTGTGCCTAATCAGGTGTGGAAGCAATGGAGACTCTTCTGTCTCCTCAGGAGTTCCCCTAATTGCTCAGCAAAGAACAACACGCTGATCCTCAGCATATCACAGCTCCTTACCATGAAGGCCCAGAAAATCTACCTAAAGGTTTGTTGCAGTGCTGTAGTTTTAGGCAACCCAGCTAAGAAGAAATTAAACTGCAGCAGAAATTGACTTTAATGCGATCTACTGATTTACAGTACTGCTAGTCGTACCCAGTAATACTGGCATAATTACCTCCTCTTAGAACAGTAGTGAAAGTAAGTTGTTACGGGTCTCGCACAGAGGCAGATCCACTCTCTAAATGAACATTTCCCTTATCCTAAGAATATTGCTCCATGGCAAATTGAGTTGACGTGTTAACAAGTACCATTTCCACGTTCTTAGCAGCTGGGGGAGGGGAGTGGGTGTTGAATGCGTAAGAGCATGTATATATCCATAGCTTCATTCACAGAATTTAGTTTTTCTTTCTTTGGGTAGCAAATCCTGAAGTGTTCTCTTTTTTCTCCCGTCATGACTATGCTTGACTTTGTGTGGGTTTTGCTGAATTTCATAGCTTTTCTTGAAAATTTTTTGTTTTCATGACCACTTTGAAAATATTCATGAAGATCACACTACATGAGAACAGATTCTGCCACCTTCACAGCTCTTTGCTATCCCATGCTCACACGACTTGTCAGGAAGCAGATGGATAGTCCTTATGAGTCCTTCCATCAAAGACCCCTGATGCACCCTCAGGCAATTTTCCTGGTTTATGTTAAAGACAACTCCAGCATAGGTGACATACTTCCACTTTTTTTTTCTTTTTCTTTTTATTCCCCCCCTGCATTTGGACCGCCACAGCAGGAAAACGTATGTACATGCACACATACACGCAGGGCTGTACTTGTAAGAGTATTGCTGCCTAGTTCCTTTGTTCAAGTCACAAAGACACTGTGTCACTCTGAAATCACTGACAAAAAAATAAGATAAGTAATAAAGGGACTTATCAAAAGTCCAATAATCTATTGTTAATATGAATTAGTGAAAATACTGCTGTTTACTTTTGTAAGTATATAACCAGAGCGGAGCAGATGACAAAGAGCTTTTAATTTTCTGTCCTTCTAACCATCAGATGGGTTCTGATGAGTAAGAAATGAGTACAGAGTACAACTCCAAAGTAGAAAGGATTTTTTTGAATGGTCTGTGGTAACAGGGGAAAAAAAGGCTTCCAAAAACATGTGTTGCAACTTCCTTACAAACTAGAAGATGACAGTCAGGAGAGTAAAGGAAATCAATGTGAACAGAGCTCCTGTGCCCACAAGACAGCTAGACACAACAGTTTTATCCAACTCAAGCATCTTCCCATGAATGAAGAGTGAAAAATGCTCTGAAAAGCAACGCACATTGTTTATATGAGAATATGGTACAGCCTTACCTTGAGTTCCAACAAATGCAATGTTTAAGGAATGTTAATGATCCCAAAATGATACAAGTGCATAGCTAAATTTGAAATCTGCAATGTCTAGACACAAAAGGTCACACAAATGGGTAACACTGAAGATACAGTGACTAGCTAATGTTGATTTGATCTTTAAATGTGATTTTTCATTGTTTAGGTAGGTTTGAAAAGACATTAGGAAATCTGATTTAATGCATTTTTGGACACATTTTTCTTAGCCATATCACAGTCACACAGTAAGTTTCTGCAGGCATATTGAATGTCGTGAATGATAGAGTCTGCCAAGATCTGAAGAGATAAGCCTTAATAACAGTCATATTTTATAGTCTTTCCTTCTCAAGGACATCCAGACAAATACATACAGCAGTACTGAAAGGAAGTCACATGTATCTTTCACAAATTTCCATTTTCTTCCCTCAGCTGCTTACAGATGAGGCCTGCACAGGGCTTACCACTTCCCCCGAACTGACCCTGCGTATGTTTCCTTCAAGGCTAAGAAAAGATCAAATCTGGGCATAAACAGATTATTTAACTATGTTTCTGTTCTTTATGTAAACATTATACTTGATATCCAATAACAAGCAAAGGGATATAACTGAGTACTTGTTTAGTTTACAAAAATAAAACTACACTTTATTTTTTGTGTTATTGCATCATTTTGCCAAGTATTGTCTTTATACTTGGGTTTGAGTGACCAAAAATCTTACTATTTGCATGGTTGTATATGGTCTTTGTAGGTAAGCAGTGCAGCTGGTTTTTTTTTTCATTAACCCCTCTCAATTCCTTTGTGTTGTTTGTTCATGACTGACGGCCTTTAATTCATCTGCATTGTTATTCTCAAACCACCTCCATCCTGCCTATCATTTTTGGTTTGTTGTTGTTTTTTTTTTCTCTCCACAAACAGCTAAAGAGAATAGTGTAGTCAGGGATACCTAGAAGTATGTCTACGTAGTTCAGTGTCTAAAATAGACCAGGACCTCAAGGTATGAAGGCGAGCACCAAAAAACTAGCCAAAAAACCTACACTGCTCTGAAAATGGACTGACTCAAAAGCATAGTTGTTAAAAATTAGCAAGACACACTCCCTCAGTACTTAATGTATCTTCTTTTAAATGGAAGAATTCCACATTTGCCATCAATTTAGCTATGACTAGTCACTGGCCTTACATTTCCATTTTGCACAGTAATCTTCTCAAATACCAGCTTCAGTGAGTGAAATACCAAAAGCTTATTGTTATATGGACTAGAAAGAAGCATATATGGGTGCCATATAACACCAGAAAGACCAGCTCTTTCCAAGAAATAATTATTTTTTTTTAATGCATAATTATTAACTGGAAAAGGTAGCTGGTTTAGGGTCCTTTTTCAATTTGAATAAAAATATTTTTTTAAGTATAGTAAGCCATGAAAACTGTAAACGTTGAGCAGTAAAAATCAGATAAGCAATAACGTTACAAATTAGGTTCCCTAAGGTTCAGTCCTGATATTGGTCCTTGTTAAGTGGCACAGTATGAAGCAAGAATAATGAATTTTAATGTAATACTTGAATGCATGCTGAGAATTTCTTAAAGGTTCTTTATGATTTTTTTTTTTAATTTCAGTTATTGAAATGCGTAAAATGCAAACATACGTGTTCCCATTAACAAATATAAAACCAAAAATTACTATGATGAAGCATTTTAAAAGAAAACTAATTTCCCTGATTTAGGGTACTCTGTATGATTTTAATTTCCCTAATGTATCTTTTTACCTAATTCCTTAATGAATCAGCAACATGCAATTTCTTTTAAAGATTTCCTGCCTTGTAGGATAAATGTTGCAGAATAACAATTAAGTTATTGCTTTAGAAAATACTTTCCTCTTACAGAATATGTAATCTTCATGTTCTTTACTGTTATTTACATATACTTCTACATAGCACAATGTTTCTGATTGTGTTGCAGTGTTTGATCAGTGAAACAAGTTGTATTGCTACTACTGAACTGCAGTATTTTTAACCAATGAGCATACCCTTTCCAACTTAGTACATTGCTAAATATCGTTAATGTCAGTAAGTGAATGACAAACTTAGGTGTAAAAAAATGTAGTGTGATTTTAAAAAATAATTGGGGAAAAATTGTCAAGGAAAGACAGGTCTGGAATGAGATCCTTAGCTAATGTAAACCAGCACAGATGGCTTGACTGGAAGAGCACTGTGTCATTCAATGTTGCTATGGACCTAATCATGCATCTTAGGAAGATTACTCTATCATCAACTCATCCAGGCAATGACTATACCTAGGATAAACAGATAAATTTCCATGGACTTTAACATAATTATTTAGTTTTAGCATTAGAAAGATCTAAAGCATTCTTTTTCTAAAGAGTATCCTACCATTTACAGCTCTGATTCTTCTTTCATTTTGTACTAACATAAGCCACCAACCTGAATGGAAAGTTAGAGAAGGATCAGACCTAAAGTATACTACAAGTTATCTTATTTCAATATTTAATCCATAAATTGTAGTTGTGAATAATTACATACAAGAAACTCTGAAGTACACACAGATTTCATATCATCTGTGGTATAAAAATAAAAACACACTAACACACATTAACTTAGAACTAAACTATCAAGGACTGTATTTCTCTGACAACCTAGGTAGTTGGTATTGACCGATGATCGAGCACCGATTCTGAAAATATAGGTAGGAATAGAAGGTTTAATTGGTCTCCCAGTAAAATAACTGCTTTCTTCAAGGTTTTACAATGTGAACTATTGAGGCAGGACTTAAAATATTTGCTTACATGCTTAAAAAAAAAAAGTGAAAGTCATAAATTTGACCATTGTGAGCTATGAGACTCAGGTTTTCTTGTAAATGTTTCATGCTTACTAGTGTAATTATTTTTATTATGGACTGTTCAGTAAGTCATGTCCTAACGTGCAACTTTTAAATAGCAGCATAAATATGACCTGATTGATGCAGCTGATGTATGTTTAGCTCCTGACCTGATTGAAATAACTGGTATATATTTAGCTCCTGGAGAGGGACAAAAGCCCAGGTGGATGGCAAGTTCAATTATAAAGTAATCCTTAATAAATTTACCCAGATTATTACCTATTAAGGGTGTATATGCACATGAATGAGCATTTTAATAAAAGCATTTTAAATTCAGTATCAGTTACCTTATGACAAAAACCACTTTAAAGTAATAGCTATTTTTATATTCAGAGAAACGTGACACTTAATTTGAAATATTTTACTGGAGATACAGAAAGAGCTAAATGTGAAGATGGCACGCTCTTCCAAAGCTGAATTAGTTCTGCATCTTTTGAAGCAAGCTTGATAAACTTCACTCAGACTTCTGTAGAGTAAGTAATCAGTTAAATATATATGTTCACAAACAAGTCCTTATTTACAGGACTGATTATGATTACCTATTGTGAAAACAAGCACTGCTCATTTGCTGGTGAGTTTTTAGAAGAATGAATGAGCAGTTTCTGTTTCAGGATTTTTTTTGTATTTTGGTATCAGGAACAAGCTGTTGATCCATTAATGTATTTATCTTTCCCTTTTAAATTTCTGAGAAATTGAGTTCAGTATGTGGTAATAAACCTCAAAACCTGGGAAGAAAACAAAAATCCCTACTCAATTCACTTTCTCTTCCTCCATATTGCTGATGCCATGAAAGTCATGGTTCATCTAGCCTAACTTTTGCCATGTAAGAGTTATCCAGCCTAAGCCAACCTTGTCTAATCCTTCTGCCTCATTCACTCTCCAAATACTGCAGAGGAGGCCTAAGACTGGGCTTGGACTAGAAGTTTAGTTTTTAGACAGAGATGAGGCCTTTCAGATTTTCTTAAATTTTTGTCCATTTTCCCCAGAAAGTTAGAAAAGCAAAGACTTTCCAAAAAGGATCAGAAAAATAACATTCAAACATACATTCCTCTTTTGGAGACGTAAGTAATCATTTTCTATTTCAGCTATTAAAAAAAAAAAACAAGGAAAAAGAGGAAGCGAGGGAAGGGATCAAATGATTCAAGGTGCAAAAGTATTTTTTTAAAAAAAAAAAGCATTGTTCCTTCAAAAGTATTTTGCCCACCCATGAAGCAACATTACTTTTTCCATTCATCCGTAAAAATACACCACAGATCATTTAGTACTTTAAGATTCAGGTACACACATTGAAATCAGATGACTGTTTATATAATTAAGAAACATCAGAGACACCCAGTAAAATATTAAGATAGAAGAAGATAAATAAAACCCCATCATACACTGAATTAAAAAAAACTCATCAAGTCTCCTGAACAACAGTTCTTGACAGCATAGTAAGTAAGCTTTCCCTGGACTGTTCTTCTGTCAGAGTGTTACTGAGCCTAATACAAAAATTAGTGACTCTAACGATCAGGGGGGGTTCCATGCTGAAATATTGACATTTTCAGCATTCCTCGTTCAACTGACTTTTAAATCCCAGAAACCATCTTCTTGAAAAAATGAGTTTTTAAAGAGTTTGGGAATGGAAATACAAATGTAATAAATAGACATTCAACTAATGTGAATGAATGTATTTCCCCAAATATAAAGACGAAATTCTGTGAGACCCATAAATGAATTAACCTTCTGATGCGATGATAACAAAACATTGTTATCTAAGGACAAACATTGTTATCTAAGCACTACAGCGTAGCTGTGCTTTAAACTACCCCTACTGTAGCCACCAGTCACAATACTATCAAGGAAACTGTTTTTCTATACCCCAGGCAGAAACACCTAGAAATTGAAACACTTTTAAAATATATTATCTAAAAATGTGTATTTCATTTGAAAGATACATCAAACAAAGCTACTGAACACATTCCTAGTTGAGTTATTGTATTTCAGCAGCATTTTGGAAAGACTACACAAGAAAAATATTCAAGGAAATCTGAATCCAGGCTGATCCAAATCACTTGCAAATTCTGATCCAAGTATATCTTTGCAGGAAATGTAAAAAGAGCAGTCTTGAGCACCACACCCATAGGTCACTTCTAATTTTTGCCCAAAGGAAAAAATGCTTTGTGGGTTTAATTCATTAAGAATTACTTTTTAATGAAATTAAGGATACATTTTTTGAGCTTCTCTTTAGTGTTTTACATAGTATTCCAATACCATCTAGTTTATCCAGAGCTGGCTGAGCTCCAGTAATGGAATAATGATCTTTACATGTTTGTTCTGTACTCTTTGCTTTACTGAAAGCTTTGGCTGTTTAAGTTGAAGGCACTATATAAACCTAAGACAATTATTACTGTATAATAAAGGAGCCGAAAGACTGGGGGGGAGGGGGCCAAAATTGTAAGTATTAATATGACAGTGGTCTTTGATTCCCTATATTCCAATTCAGATGTGACAGCATAAGGACATTATGTTATCTTATTGTTTAATCTAATCTTCCAACAAACATTACAGCATAACATTATAAAAAGCCTATTTGGGAAACATTAATTTGCCTTGCAGATTGAGGAGTATGGAAATAAGGCACCTTCTAGTTTCTCTTTTGCATTATTGACAGAACTTCTAGTAATTGTTCCTCTGGAAGAGATTAAAGAGGGTGAAGGTTAAAACTCAGAAACAGACAAGGTAAATATATTTAAGTAGGGGGAAAAGACCTGGTATTGTTTGCAATGACTACGAAATATTTGGTTTATTTTTTTCTAAATCGAGGGGATTTTCTCTTGTATAAAATACATTTTTAAAAAAAATCTCTAATATTTCAGTTTAGAAAAATCTCTTTTTCTCTGGTTTCTTATCTCCGGTGACAGAAACCATTTCATTCAGCAACCACATTTAAATAGGAGGTATTACTTGAACTTCACATCACTTCAAAAGACAAGTAGCAGTCAGTAAGAAGCGAGTTATACTTCTCAGCATCCAATCTATCGGACAATTGTGTGAAAATCATTTTACAAGGCTATTGGTGTTCCAAACACGGGGTGAAAGGATCTGGGGATATTCCAGAAAGCCCATACGGATGAAAGCTTTCTTAACCTACGTTAAATCTTGATAATGCAATAATGAGTCTTTTAAAAGGATAATTCTAATTCCCCTATCTAGTGCAATAAAGACTGTATACAGCTAATCTGCTTTGCCCTTTCAATTAAACTCGTCCAGGACGTTCTATGTAGTCAGCACCCTGAATGAGTCATTAAAATTCTCGTTCTGTAAGAGTTGTGTGCAGCGCACCGTTGTTTCTAAATTCCATTAAATCCAAATGGTCTTTATCGCCCCATGACCACTGTGACTTCAATCAGCCAATTTAATTACCTTACAAAATTGTCAGCAGAAGCAGCAAAGAAAAACAGGAAGGGCTGTGACGTTATCAAATTGAAATCTTCCTCTGTGCTGTTTCATCTAGACCAGTCAATAACAATGCTTCTCACCTCCTTGCTGCCTTCCCGAGGCTCTTAACCTTACTCTGCTTTCAAAGATTTCTGTTGTTGTTTATAAGAGTGATTTTGAACTCCTCTCCGCGAGGACGTTAACACATATTGAAAGCTCGTCCTTGGCAGTAAAATTTTCATTGGCTCTAAATACTGGAATTACCAAGCCACGGACCTCTAGGGGCTGCCACAACAAGTGTTTATTTTGCAGATTTTCATGGCACTCTAGATCTGAAGGCAGACTGCCTTCCCCACTAAAGCCAGATACGTACATTTTCTGATTTCTCTCTTAAATACAGGCAGAAAGGTTACCTCCTTCCACTAAAAGGGTGTCAGTGCAAAATCCAAAGGAGAGAAAGCGCCCATCCAGGAGAGCTAATGCAGGTCTAGTCCAGGAAAACTCTCCTTGATTGCCCAGCAGGTAGTTTTCACTTGAACTCTTTATCTCATACCCTTTTGCACAGAGCTGACTCTCACTGCTGTCCATGACATTGCTGGTTCAAAATGCTACTATGTTAAAATGGTCACCTGAATCCCAGAAACGTGTTGTTTCACACCCGCTGGCACAAGCAGTGGACGCAATGAGCCAACCTCTTCTCTGGTTTTGCCATGCTCGCTGTCATAAAAACAATTATATAGAGGCAAATTCAATCTGTTTGAGCCAAAGGAGCTCAGCTAAGAAGTATGTCAGATGAAAACCGTGCTAAATCTTCACAGAGGATGACTCCAGAGTATAGTAATTCCCCTCCCCAGGTTCCCACAATGGAGCTGAAAAATCAGGTGTTTTTTGTCTTAAGTCCCAAAGATTACATTATCACATACAGCTTTGGTTTGCTATTATTATTATTATTATTTTATGGAGGGCAATGGGAAAGTGCTAGGCTTTGTAAGAGTTTGGTGTGGGGGTTTCGTTGGGGAGGGATGGGGGGAAGTCAGTAGCAGGAAATGTTTCTAGTAAGGGTTCAACACTCTCCCTTCATTCCTTGAAAAGCGTTCTCCTCTCTCTCTTGGCTTTCTTTTGCTTTTAAGCTGGAAGAAGACACCCAGCCACCCACCATTCCCTTATAGTTCATTGTAACTCACACCATTTGGCTCCCTTCCTCGTCTGCTTGAAGTTAGGCAACTGCAAAGCAACAAAAAGTCGAGACTGCAGACACGGGCCTTTGCTTTTCATTACTCTTCTTTTTGAATGTGCTGAAGAAAACAAACTATCTCACAAAGTGGGGAAACAGTTATCAGGCCAGTGGCCCCCCTGCGGTGAAGGTCTTTAGCCTTTCACCACACTTTCACGAATAATGAGACACCTGGGAGAGAGTGAGAAAACGCAAAGGCCAAGGCTTTCCCCTTCCAGCCACCGGTCCCTCTTCACACCTTTGCTGTGGGAAAGACGAATTGCTCTCGGCGGCAGAGACAAGGCCCGAAACAGGCGAATTAAATAAAGGAGGGTATTTGAGAGTGCTCTAAATTTTAAAGAGCTGACATTTGTGCCCCGTGGAGGAATAGGTAAGGAAAGAGAGGTTCGAAACAGCCCGGGCTCTTGCTGCCTTGGGCAAGGGAAGGGGCGGGTTTCAGAAAACACAGGTGAGCAGTTACTGGTGATTAACAGCTCTTAATGGCTTGTTAATTCAGCCTTCCGAGGCAAAGTGCTGGGCTGTCCCGGGGGAGGTAAAGGCAAAAAAGCGAGGGGCTGGGGCCGTGCCCAGCGGTCGGGAGCGGAGAGGCGGCTCGGCTGGGCTGTGGCTCTGCCGGGCTACCTGGTGTTTCTGGGGGGCCGCTGCCCGGGGTCTGCTCTTTACACCGGAGCAGTGAATCGGAGAGCCACGAACCGTGACCCCCCCAACCCGGAACGGTTCTGCCGGCGGTCACGTATTTTGGCTTTCGTACGGTGCCAAGAGATAAGGCAAAGGTTTCCATCACACTTAGCACAGCGGAGAGACAAATGCTCGGCTGCTGCTTTTCTCCCTCGTCAAGCTGAGACCCGTCCTTTTATCGGCAGCAATGGCTTAGGACTATTCCCGTTTGAAATCCTCGAGTACCGTGGGCACAAGCCTCCTCCCCAGCGTTTCCTGGGCTTGCTGAGGGGAAGCCACGGAAAAAGGGCAAGGCAGGGAGCTTGGCCCCGTGCCCCATGAAGCAAGGTGTCATTTAGGAAGGGCGCCTGGTGTGATGCCCAAATACCACGTTGCCCTGCCCCAGCAGCGGCAGCAGGCGGCCGCCCGGCTGCCTGAGTGAGTGCCGCCGGGGGGGGAACGATGCCATCGCGCCAGCCCCCCCCCCCCCCCGCGTTTGCTCTACGAGGCGCAAGCAAAAATAACCCCCCGCATTGCACAGATAACCCAGGCGGCTTGACGTCCCTGGGTGGTTGCTAAAAGGTAGCTGGAGAGCGAGAAAGAGAGAGAGAAAGGACACGCCGGCTAGTCCCAACAATGAGAGGAGCCGTGGGAAGGACAATGCGAATCCACGGTGGTTAATTTGCACGGGAGGAATGAGGGGGCTGGAGCTCTGGCAGGCTTCAAGCTCTCCCCTGTTGCCATAGCGCTGCTGGCTGAGGAAGAAGAGCGGGGGCTGGCGGGCTGGCTTCTGGAGGGAATCT